>NC_092776.1:5541345-5847178 GCF_047496795.1 Chiloscyllium punctatum | reverse complement strand
ATAGGTAGAAGGAGGTTAAGGTGAGGGTGATAGGCCGGAGAGGGGGTGGGGGCGGAGAGGTCGGGAAGAAGATTGCAGGTCAAGAAGGCGGTGCTGAGTCAGAGGGGTGGGACTGAGAAAAGGTGGGGGGAGGATGTAGAACACAGACCTCAATGAGAAACCTGCAGTTCCATCTTTGCTTTTTCCCGGGAATGATGAGTAAGAATAGCTCCTGCCAGATTTACTTTGACAGGAGACAGATGTTATTGGTATCTTTATATCATGAAACAGCTGACACTTAAACTTGAGACAATATGATGACACATTGAATTATCTCTCTCCAACAATGTCATTCAGTAGGATGCAGGGCTAGGGCTATGTGCCAAGCCTCTCATTGTAACCAATGTACCATGGAAGACCAAGGGTTTCTGTACAGGGATGGAAAACTGGAGGAGGAGATGCTTCACATCTGCTTTTGCACTTCTGCTCACCAGCTCAAGTCGTGTTGGCACAGACCCAGAATCCCATGGCTGGCTTTCTGTCTTCCTTCGGCTAAGTCATGATAAATGAGATAAGGCAAAGCAAAAAAATAGTTAAGTAGGTACGTGAGAGGGGAAGAAATTGACCGCATAACATAACAAAAATACATCATGTGGAGGTGCCAGTTTTGGACTGGAGTGGACAAAGTCAGACGTCACATGACACCAGGTAATAGTCCAACAGGTTTATTTGAAAATACAAGCTCTAAGAGCACTGATCCTTTGTCAGGGAGCTAGTCTACCCAACAAAGGACCAGCATACCGAAAGCTTGTATTTTCAAACAAAAATACATAAGAGTGGCCTCAATGGAAGAAAATGTAGAGAGCTGTAAGGGTTAGTAGTGTTCAAAAGTGGACTATAGAACCATTCATTTCAATTTGAATTTTATCTTGTAAACTATCCTTGCATAATTTAGGGAATGATTCCCCAGTGGAATTCAATATATTTTACTGAATTTATGCAGCAGGTGCAGCTGTGCCTGGAAGTGTTCAGAGGCTGTTATCTATCTTTGTAAATGTTACAGAAATCTGACAGTGTTATTAAAGAGCGTGCACAGAGAATACATGTTGTTCACTCCTCCTGTCAGCAGCAATATAGTGCTCGGGGCTCTCCATTGTCTCACCTTTAATAGATCTTCTGGGTCTACACATTTTTATGCACATTTTTCATGTTTTATTTGCATTTAGTAACGCTGTTTGATGTTCCCCATAGCACAGACTTAGTTACAGCAGATGCACTTCTTTTCCAAAGACTGCATTACATCAGGGAAAGACATACTTATTTCTTCGGCTGTTGTTTTACTTCAATGAATACAATTAAATTATTTTTTAAAGACACAATTATTTCAAATTAACTTTATTATTTAGCTCAGGGAGGTGATGGTGTAGTGGTAATATCACAGGACTTTTAATGGGTCTATTAATCTAGAACTCCTGAATAACATTCTGAGGACATGGGTTTGAATTATGGTGGATGGTGAAACTTAAGGGTGGCATGATGGTTAGCACTGCTGACTCATAGAGCCAGTGACCTGGGTTCAATTCGAGCCTCGGGCAACTATCTGTGTGAAGTTTCCACTGGGTGCTCTGATTTCCTCCAACAGTCAAACATGTGCAGGTTAGGTGGATTAGCCATGGGAAATGCAGGATTACAGGGATAGGGTAGGTACTGGGTCTAGGTGGAATGCTCTTCAGAGGGTCAGTGTGAACTTGATGGGTCAAATGGCCTGCTTCCACATGGCAGGGATTCTATGATTCTAAGTCAATAAAAAACTAATCTAATGGTAACCACTGTCATTTGTTGTAAAAACCCATCCACTTCAGTAATGTCCTTTCAGGAAGGAAATCTGCCATCGTTATCTGGTTTGGCCAGACCCACATCGATGTGGTTCACTCTTGGCAATTAGCAATGGACAATGGATGCTGGCTTGACAGTGAAGCCCACATCCCATGGGTATATAATTTAAAAAAAAGTTCAAACTTGGTGTACTTATATTAAAGATGGTAGGTAGGGCACTAAATGTGTACTGAGGGTGTACTCACTGTCTGTTGCTCAAATCAGTTTGAATTTCACAGGTATTAGTGTTTGGGTGTTTTGATGCCAATATCAATAAACTTTAGGATTCGTTAAATTTGGATCTGTTCCATGATTCTGACCCAGTGGACAATGATGGAACAGTAATATATTACCAAGTCAGGATAGTAGATAGCTTGGATTGATATTTGCAGATGGTGGTATTCCCATGTATCGATATGTATTTAACTTACGCAGAGTTAATGGTGGAGGGGAATGTTTTGGGTAGAAGGGAATGAGGGAAGATGTTGCAGGCAATAGTGAGAGTGGTAGAGCATGGGATTTGATCAGTGATGCGTGCAAGTAGCAGAGATAGAGACAGAGAGAGTGTGAGTTAGCAGAAAGAAGATGGTAGCATTTATCCTGAAGGAATGGAAAATGTCACTGACCTTCTTCCTACAGTACTGGCCATTCCTTCAGATGTCTGAGACCGCACTAACCCAGGCAGCGACTTTCAATCAGACTGGCAGGGTTTGATGTTGTGGTCTACTCTGCCAGTCCTGTGCACCATACATCCAGCAGGAACTGCAGGTCTCTGTATACAAAGGAGGTGCCAATTTCCCCTTCTCTCCATTATGAGGTCACAAGTCATGAATCTAAAGGGCGACTTCAAACTGACAATGCTTGACCAGCACACACCAGCCTTTTCAAGATGACACCTGTGCCAAGGATCCTGGAATATCCCAAGAACTAAATGTAACATCTCAAAAACTTGGCACAAAGCTGAGTGGAAAGATGAGCTGTGAGGAGGATGCAGAGATGTTGCAGTTTGATTTGGATGGACTGAATGAGTGGGCAAATGCATAGCAGATGCAGGACAGTATTGATTAAATATGAGGTTATCCACTTTGGTAGCAAAAGCAGGAAGACAGATTATTGTTTGAATGGCTGCAAATTGAGAGAGGGGAATGTTCAGTGAGGATGTCTTCATGCACCAGTTGCTGAAAGTGCACAGGTACAGGATGCAGAAAGGAAAGGAAACTGTATGTTGGTCTTCATAGGAAGAGGATTCAAGTCCAGGTACAAGGATGTTTTGTTGCAATTATCAGGATATTGGTGATGCCACGTCTGGAATACTGTGTGCAGTTCTCTGAGGAAGGTTGTTTTTGCTATCAAGGGAGTGCAATGAAAACTTTCCAGATTGATTCCTGGGATGTCAGGAATGACCTATGAGGAGAGATCGAGGCAGTTAGGATCATAATTAGATTAGATTAGATTCCCTACAGTGTGGAAACAGGCCCTTTGACCCAACAAGTCCACACCGACTCTCCGAAGAGTGACCCACCCAGACCCATTTACTTCTAACTAATGCACCTAACACTATGGGGCAATTTAGCATGGCCAATTCACCTGGCCTGCACATCTTTGGACTGTGGGAGGAAATCCACACAGACAGGTGCCCAAGGCTGGAATTGAACCAGGGTCCCTGGTGCTGTGAGGCAGCAGTGCTAACCACTGAGCCACCGTGCCACCCCAAGTTTGGAAGAATGAGGGGGATCCTATAAGAAATCTATAAAATTTGAGGAAGTGACAAAGTTAGTAGATGAAGGAAAGGCTGTAGATATCATATACATGGACTTTAGTAAGGCATTTGATAAGATTCCCCATGGTAAACTAATGGAGAAAGTGAAGTCATATGGTGTGCAGGGTGTTCTAGCTAGGTGGATAAAGAAATGGTTGAGCAACAGGAGACAGAGAGTAGTAGTTGAAGGGAGTTTCTCGAAATGGAGAATGGTGACCAGTGGTGTTCCACAGGGGTCAGTGCTGGGGCCACTGTTTGTGATGTACATAAATGATCTGGAAGAGGGCACTGTTGGTATGATCAGCAAGTTTGCAGATGACACAAAAATTGGTGGAATAGCAGAAAACATAGAATCAAAGAATCCAGGAGAACATAGATAGACTGGAGAGTTGGGTGGAGAAGTGGCAGATGGAGTTCAATCCAGGCAAGTGTGTGGTGATGCATTTAGGCAAGTCTAATTCTAGAGTGAATTATATAGTAAACGGAAGAGCCTCGGGAAAAGTTGATGAGCAGAGAGATCTGGGAGTGCAGGTCCATTGTACCCTGAAGGTTGCTGCACAGGTGGATAGAGTGGTCAAGAAGGCATATGGTATGCTTGCCTTCATCGGACAGGGTATTGAGTATAAGAGTTGACAGATCATGTTAAAATTGTACAAGATGTTGGTTCGGCTGCATTTAGAATACTGTGTACTGTTCTGGTTTCCACATTATCAAAAGGATGTGGATGCTTTGGAGAGGGTGCAGAGAAGGTTTACAAGGATGTTGCCTGGTATGGAAGGTGCTAGTTACGAAGAGGGGTTGAGTAGGACATTGAGGGGGGACCTAATTGAGGTCTACAAAATCATAAAAGGTATAGACAGGGTAGATAGAGATAAGCTTTTTCCCAGGGTGAAGGATTCAATAACGAGAGGTCATGCTTTCAAGGTGAGAGGTGAAAGATTTAAGGGGGATACACACGGCAAGTACTTCACACAGAGGGTGGTAGGTGCTTGGAACGTGTTGCCAGCAGAGGTAGTAGAAGCAGGCATGGTAGATTCATGGACAGATGCTTGAGTAGGTGGGGAGCAGAGGGATGTTTAGGAATTGGGTGACAGGTTTAGGCAATGGATTTCAATCGGCTCAGGCTTGGAGGACCAAAAGGCCTATTCTTGGGCTGTAAAATTTCTTTGTTCTAAAAGGACTAGACAGGTCAGATATAAGATGGATATTCCTGATAGTGAGGGATTCCAGAACCAGGGGTCATGGTTTAAGGATAAGAGGCAAACCTTTTAGGGATGAGACATGGGGAGATTTATTCACCCAGACAGTGGGGAGCCTGTGGAATTCATTACCATATAAAGTGGTGAAGACCAAAACAAGACAGAGGGAGATATAGCTCTTGTGGCTAAAGGGATCAAGGAATATGAAGAGTGGGCAGGATTAGGGCATTGAGAACAATGATCAGTCATGATCATATTGAATGGGCCAAATGGCCTATTCCTTCTCCTATCTTCTATATTTCTGTCTATGATTGACAAGTACTGTACTCCTGACTACAGCCAGTGAGAGAATCGGCCTAGTGTCTGATAGGAGGGGTACCATAAAGGCCTGGTAGGTAGTTAATGAAGAGAGTTAGGAGCTATAACTCAAGAAAAATTGCTAGGCCTCAAGAAGAGAAACTCTCAATGAAATTTCACAGATTGGAACATTGCCAATGTATAGTGAGGTCCAGCCCAGAGTTTATTTTTCAGATTGATGGTCCTTCATTAGAATGATCAACAATAGAAATCTGAAAGAAGTTGATAAAACAAGTTTTAATAAAAGCAAACTTCATCTCAACATGTGGAAGTTGCTCCACTTGAAATCAGGTGTTAAGTCAGATAAAACATTAATAGTTAATAGGCATTATGCACGTAAACCTTTCCCTTGCTTTACTCAAAACTCAGATGAGCTGAAGCATTATCAATGATTGAAATCATATCTAAACCAACTATATCGATGTCATGTTTTATTTCATAACGAGCCAGTGGGTGTGTTCGATCACAATATTTTTTGTCTTTTGGTAGAGTAAAGCTAACACACAAAACTAAGGAACATTTTGTTACAGATTACTAAGGGCTACATGCAGCATACAGTTAACAGCAGGATCTGATTGCCTAGCTGCTATATACCACAACGCAAATAAAAACATATAGAGTCATAGAGATGTACAGCATGGAAACAGACCCTGACTCCACCCCCATTCCCCCCACCATCACACCCACTCCAGTTACAGGTTCCGCCCCCACTCCCAGCTCTACACCCACACCAGATCCCAGCTCCCAGCCCTGCCGAGTTTTCACCATCCTCCCAGACCTCCCCTTCACTGAGGACGAACGATCAGTCCTCAGCAAAGGACTCACCTTCATCCCCCTCCGTCCACGCATCAATGAATTTAATACACGCCGTGACGTCGAACAATTCTTCCGTCGCCTCCGCCTCCGAGCTTACTTTCACAATCAGGACTCCCGCCCACCTTCCGAGGACCCCTTCGCCCACCTCCAACACACTGCATCCACCTAGACACCCCGCGCTGGCCTATTACCTGCCCTCGACCTTTTCAGTTCCAACTGCCGCCAGGACATTAACCGCCTCAACCTGTCTACCTCCCTCCCCCACTCCAACCTCTCACCCTCACAACGCGCAGCCCTCCAAATCCCTCTGCTCCAATCCCAACCTCACCATCAAGCCAGCGGATAAAGGGGGCGCAGTGGTAGTCTGGCGCACTGACCTCTACACCGCTGAAGCCAAACGTCAACTCGAGGACACCTCTTCCTACTGCCCCCTCGACCATGACCCCACCCCCCATCACCAAACCATCATCTCCCAGACCATACAGAACTTCATCACCTCAGGAGATCTCCCACCCACAGCTTCCAACCTCATAGTCCTGGAACCCCGCACTGCCCGGTTCTACCTCCTTCCCAAGATCCACAAGCCTGACCACCCTGGCCGACCCACTGTCTCAGCATGCTCCTGCCCCACTGAACTCATCTCTATCTACCTCAACACTGTCCTATCCCCCCTAGTCCAAGAACTCCCCACATACGTTCGAGACACCACCCACGCCCTCCACCTCCTCCGAGACTTCCGTTTCCCCGGCCCCCAACGCCTCATCTTCACCATGGATGTCCAATCCCTCTACACCTCCATCCGCCATGACTAGAGCCTCCAAGCCCTCCGTTTTTTCCTCTCCAGACGTCCCCAACAGTACCCTTCCACCGACACTCTCATTCGTTTGGCCAAACTGGTCCTCACCCTTAACAATTTCTCCTTTGAATCCTCCCACTTCCTCCAGACCAAAGGGGGTAGCCATGGGCACATGTATGGGCCCCAGCTATGCTTGTCTCTTTGTTGGCTACGTAGAGCAGTTGATCTTCCGTAATTACACCGGCACCACTCGCCACCTCTTCCTCCACTACATTGATGACTGCACTGGCGCCACCTCGTGCTCCCGCGAGGAGGTTGAGCAATTCATCAACTTCACCAACACATTCCACCCTGACCTTAAATTTACCTGGACCATCTCTGACACCTCCCTCCCCTTCCTGGACCTCTCCATCTCCATTAATGACGACAGACTTGACACTGACATTTTTTACAAACCCACCGACTCCCACAGCTACCTGGATTACACCTCTTCCCACCCTACCTCTTGCAAAACTGCCATCCCGTATTCCCAATTCCTCTGCTTCCACCGGATCTGTTCCCAGGAGGACCAGTTCCACCACAGAACACACCAGGTGGCCTCCTTCTTTAGAGACCGCAATTTCCCTTCCCACGTGGTTAAAGATGCCCTCCAACGCATCTCGTCTACATCCCGCACCTCCGCCCTCAGACCCCACCCCTCCAACCGTAACAAGGACAGAACGCCCCTGGTGCTCACCTTCTACCCTACCAACCTTCGCCTAAACCAAATCATCCGCCGACATTACCGCCACCTCTAAACAGACCCCACTACCAGGGATATATTTCCCTCCCCACCCCTTTCCGCCTTCCGCAAAGACCGTTCCTCCGTGACTACCTGGTCAGGTCCACGCCCCCCTACAACCCACCCTCCCATCCTGGTACTTTCCCCTGCCACCACAGGAACTGTAAAACCTGCGCCCACACCTCCTCCTCACCTCTATCCAAGGCCCTAAAGGAGCCTTCCACATCCATCAAAGTTTTACTTGCACATCCACTAATATCATTCATTGTATCCGTTGCTCCTGATGCGGTCTCCTCTACATTGGGGAGACTGGGCACCTCCTAGCAGAGCACTTTAGGGAACATCTCCGGGACACCCGCACCAATCAACCACACTGGCCCGTGGCCCAACATTTCAACTCCCCCCTCCCACTCTGCCGAGGACATGGAGGTCCTGGGCCTCCTTCACCGCCGCTCCCTCACCACCAGACGCCTGGAGGAAGAACGCCTCATCTTCCGCCTCGGAACACTTCAACCCCAGGATATCAGTGTGGACTTCAACAGTTTCCTCATTTCCCCTTCCCCCACCTCACCCTAGTTCTAAACTTCCAGCTCTGCACTGTCCCCATAACTTGTCCGAACTTGTCCTACCTGCCTATCTCCTTTTCCACCTATCCACTCCACTCTCTCCTCCCTGACCTATCACCTTCATCCCCTCCCCCACTCACCCATTGTACTCTATGCTACTTTCTCCCCACCCCCACCCTCCTCTAGCTTATCTCTCCATGCTTCAGGCTCACTGCCTTTATTCCTGATGAAGGGCTTTTGCCCGAAACGTCAATTTCGAAGCTCCTTGGATGCTGCCTGAACTGCTGTGCTCTTCTAGCACAACTAATCTAGAATCCTTCAGTCAACCTGTCCATGCCGACCAGATATCCCAACCCAATCTAGTCCCACTTGCCAGCACCCGGCCCATATCCTTGGTTAAAGTTAGGATTGTATTCAGATTCAGTTAATTCTGCAACAATGTTTATAACAGTAACCTTACAACCATGGCCAGTAATACCCAGTGGGCAGAATGAATTTGGAATTTGGTGATAATGTGTCAATCACAGCATTTTATTGCTAGCGTTCTTCAAAGATCTTTTTGGATGTATCATGAGGCACTTATATTTGATATGTAGTCCCATGATGACACTATTTCACTGTATACCGCGACCCTTTGTTTATGGTGTTGCTGCTGCTCAAAAGATCCTACTATTGAGAGATAAGTAGGAATGACAGCAGCTCATGGAAGCCATAAAAATGAGTTTCTGATGCTATTATGTACCTGGAGGTCAACCAGCTTAATACTGAAGAGTACTATTAATGACAGACAAAACTGTACTGTGTTGTTGATAGCACTGGCTTAACATAAAGTGTCTATGCTCTATCAAGCGTTCAGAACTGTTTACTTAATAATATGAATTATGTGCATGTACATTGCCTGACAAATGACCAATGACAGAACCATGTAAGTGGGGAACTCAGTATTACCAGTGCTTTCACTCAGAGATTATTGTGCTACATTTTACTGTGGGCATTTGAAAAAAATGAAAAAGGGCAGTCGATTTGACTGAGAAGATTTGAATTTTTGCTGAGGCTTATCAATTCTAGTTTAAAAATACAAGGCTGCAAGCACAGATTTTTGCACACGTGCAGTTGTGCTCTTAAAAAAAATTCACAAGATCATTTATAACCGCATATATGCATATCTTTGCATGTATACAACTACAACATGGCTGTTTGCGGTTTGAATTGAGCAAGTCTGAACCAAACAAGATTCACTTATTTGTGTTTCCTTAGTCGTTCACTTAACATTTGTCCAATGTTTATTCTCAGTAAGATTTGTGAACAAGCGTTGCACAATTTGGGGTGAGCTAATTAAAATTTTGGATTTGAACAATAATCCTGAATACTTAATTTATCTTGATTGCATATTAGGTGAAGTACGATGTTCCCACCAAGCTGTGTGAGTGCACAATAACCTGAAGATTCCTGCAGAGGTTATGCACCAGTCAGCCCTTGAAGTTAATGTCAGGCCATGCAGAAAACACCATCCACTTAAACAAATTACCCATGAACTCCAAAAAACAGGGATATAGGTGGAATCTTTAATTTATGATGGACAAAATGTGACTTAAACTGTATTAATAGAAAAGAAGTACAGTAAAATCTTTGCTACCCAGCATGCTTGGGAATGGATCTGTCAGTTAATCACACATGGTGCTGGTTAATAGGGAGTCCCATCACTTCAGATATGTTAGATTTTTAGATTAGATTACTTAGATTTTTTTTTTAGATTACTTACAGTGTGGAAACAGGCCCTTCGGCCCAACAAGTCCACACCGCCCCGCCGAAGCGCAACCCACCCATACCCCTACATCTACCCCTTACCTAACACTACGGGCAATTTAGCATGGCCAATCCACCTGACCTGCACATCTTTGGACTGTGGGAGGAAACCGGAGCACCTGGAGGAAACCCACGCAGACACGGGGAGAACGTGCAAACTCCACACAGTCAGTCGGACTGAACCCGGATCTCTGGCGCTGTGAGGCAGCAGTGCTAACCACTGTGCCACCGTGCCGCCCACAAGTTACCGCTCTTATTGTTGAGAGGGGTTGAGAGATAGGACATAGCTGGGCAATCCAGGGTTCCAGTGCAGCAGGAAAACACAGTAGAATCTCCACAACTGAAGACCAGGTTGACACAGCTGACCTAAAGACCTTCAGACCAGCTGTTAAATGAGCACTGAGCTGTCAGTTTTACTGATAGTTGCTCCAAGTGGTATATGCTTGTTCAGACACAATAACCAAAACTGACTCAGTAATTTAATTACTCAATGTAAAGTCTAAGAGCAAGTTCTGCAGATTTACAATCAACTATTATCATTTTTAGTTTGTTTTTAGGGAATGCATTGCCTGAACACTGGAAATGACTGTGTATTTTTGAGAGAATCGAGCTGTCAGATGTTCCAGTTATTAGAAAATGCTGGAAAGTACAGAGTCAGATAACACAAGATTTACTATAATCATTTAAATATAAAAGGCCCACAGATCAAATGATCTTATGATATGAAGTTCTGCAATTTCCATCAGGTTTAAGTTATGACTTGCACAATTTTTTCTAACAGAGGTAAACCTTTCATTTTGGCAGTATCATAAAGTCTTTTTACGCAGATACTGCACGAGTTACAGAGGTAACATGCATGGGAGAAAATTGGAACTTTACAGAAAAGCACCAAGTTACTTGACTCCGTCTTCTACTTATGTCAGTGAAAGCAGCAGCTTCTTAGTACTACAGTTACAAGGATTTATCTACAGCAGTCTGGATAATTCAAGGAGAAACATTAGTAAATAATTACGACATTAACTTCTACAGCCTGAGTGAATGGAAATTTACAGGTTGAAGTTTGGAGATGCCACCGTCATGTGCAATAACTATTCAAAAAATGCAAACTCCCAGCAGCATAGCTGTGTAGAATCCTTGTGCAAAACAAAATGGTAGATTAATGGTGCAGATAAGCCATGCGGTGAATGTAAAAGCAAACCCTTTGACCAAATGGTGCATTGCAATGGAAGTGAGTACTTAATATTATACACCAGCTGATACTCTTATAGTTTGATGTGAAAAATGAAAATGAATACATTTCCATAAAATGATTTAATAATCATCTGATGAAGGAACTGTGTCAGATTCTGTTTTGGGATACATATGGAGTGAAAGTAAAGATCAATTTACTTGTTATGAATAATGAAGAAAAACACTATTGTTTGAAATTTATTGTAAATTGATTTTAAAATCAACAGTAAAATGGGTCAGATTTCAAATGGAGTGCTGTTGAGAGACACTCATGATTCATTTTATAATATCTGTACTGTGCAATCATCCCAATTTAAATGCCAACAGTCTGTCATGGTCCTAAATGATTTAGTCTTCAGCTGCTCTTCGGTACCTTAACAACCAACACCATTGGATCTAGAGATTTGTTACTGTAAGATCGACGAATTATGTCCACTGCTTGCCGGTGTGTGACATTTTGTAGGCTTTCCCCATCAATCGAAACCAATTCATAACCAGCCTATTCCAAAGGAAGAAAACAGTACAATTACTGGTCAATCCAACTGAGCATCCAAGACAATAGGATATTTAGGAAAGAAAAGTTTTCCACTGAAGCCTCACTTCAGAATGATTAAGCATGAGTGCTATATGTCATTCTGTTATGTTTTCTTAAAATGCGTATTAATGGCAATTGTCCACTGCTAATGCTGAAATGGAAGGACCACTGAGTTCAGAGAGTATTGCACTTACTGAAGTCCAACAGACCTGACCCTGCCAGAGTTTCCAGGATTCAATCTAATTTCTATGTATGACAAGCTTTGGACAGGCCCAAGGGCAGCAGTTTTCCAAAGAAAAGAGTGTGGGAAATTACTGTTTACAGTTGTCAGCATGATTACATTTTTTATTCCTCCATTTTCATTCATCAGATGTGTTTAGCTGCTGAGTTTCAGAGTGAATCCTGCTTCCTTTTCATGTTCAAATGTTATGCTCTGTTATCTCCATATTGCAAAGCATTCAGGATAATGAATCACCAATTTTTAAAATGTATAATAGCTCTGCTTTGTACTAATGGTTGACACTGCAGCCTCACAGCACCAGGGACCCAGGTTTGATTCCAGCCTCGGGCAACTGTGTGTGTGAAGTTTGCACTTTCTCCCCGTGTCTGCGTGCATTTCCTATGGGTGCTTCGGTTTCCTCCCACCATCCAAAGACGTGAAGATCTGGTGAATTGGTCATGCTAAATTGCCCATAGTGTTAGGTGCATTAGTCAGAGGCTCATAGAGGGTATGGGAATGGGTCTGGGTGTGTTACTCTTTGGAGGGTCGGTTGGACTTGTTGGGTCGAAGGGCCTGTTTCCATACTGTAGGGAATTTAATCTAAATTAATCTACTATCCTGTAACCTTCCTCATCTTAATAAGTCAGCTGTATAATACCCTGTACTCCACCACAACATGATTTAGACTTTAACTGCCAGACTTATTTGTGAAATAGAATTACAGGAGTAAAAAATAGTAACAGCAAAACATCCTTCCAAAAGTTGTCAAACTTCTACCTCTATCATAATAAGGAAATAAGTTGTTTATTGATGATATTAAAGATTATTAACTTTATAACGCAGTGATCACTTCTTTTAGTTCAGCAATTACAGAACTTATATACTTAACTACCTTTTTTCTAACATTGTAGACAAATTAGGTCAAATTTAATGGAGTTAAAAATCACACAGCACCAGGTTATAGTCCAACAAGTTTATTTGGAAGCACTAGCTTTCAGAATGCTGCACCTTCATCAGGTGGTTGTGGAGAATAAATGGTAAGACACAGAATTTATAGCAGCGCTCCAAAACTAGTGTTTCCAAATAAACCTGTTGGACTATAACCTAGTGTGAATGATTTTTAACTTTGTACACCTCAGTCCAACACCGGCATCTCCGAATTTAATGGAATCCATTAGTGTCAGTATAACTGGGGTAGGGTGAGCCAGGAGAATCAGGTTGGCATTCTCATGTTCAGTTCTCGGTGACAGGAAACAATCCCTCATTTACTGAGGGGATTGGAAAGGCCTTGATGTGGTAATCAAGTCGTAGTAGGATGTTAATCAAGTTTACTGATGAGCCACAAGACAGCGATCATCTGAGCCTAGTGAAACTTAATGGTGACATGAACGTTTACCATGATTGTCATGGTAACCAACACTTCTGGAAAGCCACCCAGAAAACCAGTCAGGCTTTTTCTACAGCCTCAGGGAAAAGTTGGGAGTAACAGAAGAGAAGGAAGAAAGGAGAAAATTAGAGTTGGCAAAAGAAGAAGAATGAACTTTTAATGGACATATTGAGTGATTACAGCGTCAGAATGAAATCACTTTACGGTCCTCCAGGGAAATGTTGTCAATTTTTCTGGCAAAAATGCATTAAATCTGGAAAAAATCTTAACTAAAATTACAATCTGCACTGCACAATTTTTACTGTGGGCATTTACTGTGATGTACTGTTTGTTACAATGGGCAATACTGCTTAATTTAGGGAAAAAAACTCTAGGCATTTTTAAGCAAAGGAATCGAGAACTAATATTTATTTTTTGAATTGTTGGGTATTTATTAACAGTGTATCTTTGAAGGCAGAATGAGTTGTGTCAAAGAAAATTAGATTTTCTGCACAGCAACCTGCAATCCATTGAATGTGAAATGAAAAAGAAAAAGGCTGCAGGGTAAAGCTCAATTTTTTGTAATGCTGCTTTCAAACTGTCAGTAAACATTAGCAGAAAACATTCCATTTTCACACATTGTCCTTAAATCAATCAAAAAGCTTAACTTGGCAATTAGTCTAAGACCATTAATATATGCCAATGATCAATGTAAAAAATATTTCATTTCATTCATTTATTTTTGATTTGTTCGTGACTCAGTTTCTTTATTAAGTGAAGGGATGGAAAACAGTATCAGTAAGCACATTGACAGATGGGCTATTTTGGTCATGGAACAAAGATGCTGGTGGGTAAAGATGCCAATTTCCATAACTGTTTCTGATTCAGCAACAAAATGTGTACAATTCAATGATATCATTTCACTTGAGAGGTTTAGTAATGGGCTAATTGACTAACAATTACTCAACCATACTTCAAACAAAACCTAAATGCAGGAACATACTGAAAACATGCTTTTCCTAGTAATTTTTGTACATTGGTTTTTCATAATAAGGATTTTTAAAAAAGAAATCTCCGCATATGGGAATGTTCCAAAAACAGAGATTACTGAAAGTAAGACTTACAGAATCACCAACAGAAAACTAGGATCTGATTTACAAGGATGTTGCCAGGGTTAGAGGATTTGAGCTATCGGGAGAGGCTGAACAGGCTGGGGCTGTTTTCCCTGGAATGTCGGAGACTGAGGGGTGACCTTATAGAGGTTTACGAAATCATGAGGGACTTGGATATGACAAAGTCTTTTCCCTGTGGTGGAGGAGTCCAGAACTAGAGGGCATAGGTTTAGGGTGAGAGGGGAAGGATATAAGGGGCAACTTTTTCACGCAGAGGGTAGTACATGTATGGAATGAGCTGCCAGAGGAAGTGGTGGAGGCTGGTATAATTGCAACATTTAAAAGGCATTTGGACGGGTATATGAATAGGAAGGGTTTGGAGGGATATAGGCCAGGTGCTGGCGGGTGGGACTAGATTGGGTTGGGATATCTGGTCAACATGGATGTGTTGGACTGAAGAATCTGTTTCCATGCTGTACATCTCTATGACTCGATGACTCTATGATCTTTTGTTGTTCTCAATTTCTTACTGTTGCACCTCTGATGAGAGACAGGAATGTCTGATGAAAATAAATGTCAAATGAAAATCACCCTAAAACAACTCTGAAAAGTTAAAACTGAACCAGTTCCATTGAGCAAGATGAAATGTGTTTGGATGTGGATGAAAGTTATTAGTCTGACAAAGCAGAGGTGGGACAACAATCCTATTAAATTTATTGAGTTAAAAAGCTCAGCTAAGTCCCTCCATTTAAAAAAATCAGGTTACCAACTTTATAATAGTCCCATTGTTTTGGCAAGGATGAAGACTGGAAGATTCTATCCTGTGTCTATGTACCAACTTATGAGAGTGCCCCGGCACCTTCTCCCTATCTACGATAAAATTTATGCAACTACTCTAAGAGAGTGAAATGAGACACAATGAGAATAAAACTGCAGAATTCAGGCTTTGGTCTTGGAATTGCCATGACTTGAGTAACTTTCTATAAGCTGTAGACTGTTGTAGCTTTACTAAGCTAACAACAATAACTCAGGATGTTGCCAAGCTTGCCCATTCCTTTTATTTCAGTCTGGACTTTGACTATAGCTATTTTAGGGGTTGGCGGTAGATAGGGATAATATGCGAAAATGAGTACTACAGATGGTGGTGATTAGAGTCGAGTGTGTGATGCTGGAAAAGCACAGCAGGTTAGGCAGCATCTGAAGAGCAGGGAAATCGACATTTCAGGCAAAAGCCCTTTATCAGGAATGAGGCTGGGAGCGTCAGGGGTGGAGAGATAAATGGGAGGGGGTGAGGCTGGGAGTAGGTAGCTGAGAGTGCAATAGGTGGATGGAAGTAGGGGTAAAGGTGATAGGTCAGAGAGGAGGCTCGAGGATTGGAGGGTCCCGAAGCCGAAGAGGAGGCGTTCTTCCTCCAGGCATCCGGTGGTGAGGGAGTGGTGATGGAGGCAGCCCAGGACCTGAATGTCCTCGGCAGAGTGGGAGGGGGAGTTAAAGTATCCAGCCACAGGGCAGTGGGGTTGATTGGTGTGGGTGTCCTGGAGATGTTTTCTGAAGCGCTCTGTGAGTAGCATAATTACAACATAGGGATAATGTCAATGTAGTAATTCAGAACTCCAGGTTAATGCTCTGGCGATGTGTGTTCAATACCTACCATTGAAGATAGTGAAATTTAAATGCAGTAGAAGTCTTGTATAATGGTACCCATGCAGCCATTGTCATCAAAATCCATCTGTTTGACTAACATCCTTTACCTTTACCTGGTCTGGCTTATGCATGACTCCAGATTTTCAGCAATGCAGGGTGATTCTTAATTGTTCTTTGACCAATAAAGAATGGGCTCTATATGCTGGCCTAGCTAGTGATGATATAACCCCATAAAGTCATTTTTATAAAAATGTCTTCACCTTAAAATTACAGACAACTGGATAATATTAACCCTATCACTCTTGGTCTAGACCATTGAAAGCACTGAAACAAATATTATATGGGTTGCCAAAGACTATCTGTTTTCTCAACCTAAACTCTACATTCCATCAAGTAGAGTAACAGATGTGACAATGATACAATCACATCTGTCATCAAAGCACAAACCGCTGGGAAAATGGGATCGGACTCCAACTTGGTAGTAATATCCAGTTGCAAGTGCAGCCAAACACTTATTGTATTAATTGAGAAAAGGAACTTTAATAAACATAGAGTCATAGAGATGCACAACACGGAAACAGACCTTTCGGTCCAACTCGTCCATGCCGACCAGATAGCCTAACCTAATCTAGGCCCACCTGCCAGCACTTGGCCCATATCCCTCTAAACCCTTCCTATTCATATACCCATCTAAATGCCTTTTAAATGTTGCGGTTGTACCAGCCTCCACCACTTCCTCTGGCAGCTTATTCCATACACGTACCACCCTCTGTGTGAAAAAAATTGCCCCTTATGTCCCTTTTAAATCTTTCTTCTCTCACCCTAAACCTATGCTGGACTTTCCACCCCAGGGAAAGCCTTGATTTGCCTTTCATTCATGTTTGAACTGACAATATGTGATTTAGTGAGTGCATGCTCCTGTTAGAATGGCAGATAAAATAAAATCATAGAATGTTAAGGATTTGTCCATTAATATGACACAAGATTTTCTTATTTTAAATCTAAAAGTAGAATATTAGTAATGACATTACTAAGCTCACAACACCAAAATAAGGATATAGCTTTTTTAAGGACAAGTTAATGCATATAGTAATTGCATCTGAAACTTAGTCTGAACATGAGTCTGTGGTTGGCTTTAAGCATATCTAAATATGACAGCTGTGGCAAGTGTTGCAGAACAATCAGATTTTCAGTGGATAAATAACAGTCTGAAAGATCAAACAATCCAAGCTATTTTCCTATTTCAGGACAATTAATGCTGTAATAATTCTTCAAAGAGAGTCCAGGTTTCCCGACAGCCACTGATCCTCTTGGGATCCTGTAGGGTAGTTATCTTCTTTTCCCAACTGTTATAATTAGCTAACATCGACTGACATTATCATTTTAATCTAATCTTAACTGTGAGCGATGATTTTGCTTCATTGCAAAGCTCTGAATTTGATCAAGTCACTGCATGTGGATATGAACCCTGAGAATTTATATTCCATTTACAGTTGGCAGTGAAAATAAATATTATTCTTTCTTCTATGCCTTTTGCCATGCTTACTTCTCTACTTGGAAATTTTTTTTTTAACACATTAAATGTTAGAAACTGCTGCTGTCAGTTTTAATTGCATGGTTGTTTAGGCTTCTTTAACCTAACACTAAATGCAAGTGAGCTTATCCATGTCCTTCAAGAAACCTTAGACTGGCAGTCTCTAATGTTGACACAGTTTATATCCCTATTGGGAATGATAATTCTGCACCTGCAAGCAAATGGCTCTCAGTAATTAAGGAATACATCTTCAACACATAATTAACTGTTAAAATTATACATACTAGAATCATCTTCTTTAATAAGTAAAAAATATTTAATCATTCTCCTTCGTTAATAAACTGTAACCTGCTTGTTCCTTTGGTTCTTGGTGTGAGCCACTGGACAATGTTTGGGTAGGTTGGTAACACAAGTGCCAAAACTTTATGCCAGAAATATGAAGAGTAGACAGAACAGATCATCAGTTGCTCAGTCATTAATTTGAGTCTAGCTGTGGTATTGTCAATCTCAATGCTCCAGCCTTTCCAAACCTCACACGTGTGTTCAAGATCAGAATGAACCAGTGTTATTAAAAGCTGTGATCTCAGGTTGGCTGATGATTCATTGCTCCCAGCTGCTGTTATTAGTAAACTAGTGAAGTCTATAGTCAGTGGTGTGACATATGATGAAGGCCTTGGTTTTCAATTCAAGAATTCTGCTCAGACCACTTGCTCTCCGTCAAGGGTGCTGTAGCTTCCAACCCTCTTAGTGTGCAGAGCAACAAAATGAATAGACAGATGTGACACAGTGACAGAATGGCTCTCAGCAGGACATCAGATCCACTGGTATCTTCAGTGAGGACAAGTGTGTTAAATATCACTGTTTCAAAAAGGAGATGCTCACTGAAATCTATCATGCTTCAGGCAGACCTGCAGCCTCAGAGCAGGCAAGGATAATACTGCCAATGGTCTGTGAAGGTTACGGGAACCATGGACCTTTTCATAACTTTTCAGAGAGCATCTCCAACATCCATCTTTGTCTAAGAGAGGTGACTGACACATAGGTGCAGAGAGGAATACATTGTCTTCTCTCCTTCCAGAGAAAAGCATCAAAACTCCCGTGATTCAAGGGACCACAAACTAGACACTTAATTTTTGGGTACTGCATCTAAATCAGCCACACACCCTCCAAGTTCAGTTGGTGTGTAATCATCCTCAGTGCATATGGAGATGTCTATGCTCTGAGTTAATTCATTTCACTATTAGCTTTTAAGCAAACATAATTCACCAAAGGGTGGCTATTGAGCAACAAGGGGTATCTGCTGAACATCTTTGGGTGATGTCAGTAGTGCTAATGTCGCTGAACTAGTAACCTTGAGGACCAGGTTAATGCTCTGGAGATACAGGTGCAAATACCATTACATTAGCTGGTGGAATTTAAATTCTATTAAGAAATCTTGAATTGAAAGCTATTCCCCATAATAATGGGCACATGAAAATGCCAGCAATAATTGCAAAAATCCATTTGATTCTGTAATTCCCTCTGGAGAAGGAAATCTGCCATCCTTACTCCAGATCCACAATGTGGTTGATTCTTAACTACCTTCAGAAATGGCAAAGCAACCCACCCAGTTTAATGGCAATTGGGAAAACAAATACTGGACCTACCAAGGATGCCCACATCCCATGAAAGAATAACGACAAGAAATTCTGGAGTACAACCCATCATTGTTGGCAGTCGATCGCTAATGCATATGACTGTCCACCTTGAAAATTTAATGTCATTGGTCATGAGTTCTGTGGGTCCCTGTGTAGCTGATAAACCTGAACCTACAGCCGCATCTTCAACTACACACATGACAGTCCTTCCAGGAGGTGCAAGTGGCCTTTGGCCGAAATTACTGACATTCCTTTCTCTGATTCCTTTTCTCTACCTCCTTTTGCCAATGGGTATTCTCAAAGAATTGTATCCCTACAGACAGGGCCTTCCTCCAAGTCAGTTTCTTCTGAACAAGGGTCTGACATCTATGGTGTATTTTTTTGAGAGAAGCCTTCAGGGAGTCTTTGAAACGCTTTCTTTATCCTCCTCTCGTTTGAGTGTCTTCCTTGAGCTGGGCGAAGAAGACTTGCTTTGGCAGTTGGAACTCGGCCATCGTCAGCACATGGCCAGCCCAGTGGAACTGTTTTAGATGATCACGGGCTCAATGCTGGTGCTATTATCTGGTTCAAGCATGCTGATGTTAGTACGTCTGTCCTCCTGGCAGATGTGGAGAATCCATCTCAGACAGTCTTTGTGGTCCTTCTCAATGGTCTTGAGGTGTTGTCTACACATAATCCAAGTCTTAGAGCCACAAAGAAGTCTTGGTAGGATGGCAAAGTCATCTATGCTCTCTTGGAGGAGAATTCTCAAGCATCACTTAATATCTTTTGCAGAAGCATACTGACGAATTAGTTTAACCCTCAACTTCAAGGCGACTCAAATCCTTTACCAACCCGTCGATGGTCAAGTTCTGGTCCATCCCACCATAAGATCAACAGAGAAGTCCTCCCAAATGTGCAAAATTTCCCCAACACATAATCATAAGCACAGAAGAGGTCCTGCAGCCTACCAAATCTGTACCATTAAAAATATACGACTTACTACATCCAGTCCTACTGTCCTGCACTGGATTCATAGTCTTGAATGTTGCGACACTTCATGTGCTCTTTCAAATACTTTTTAAACATTGTGAAGCTTCTTGTCTCAACTACTCTCCCAGGCAATGCATTCCAGACCCCCACCACCCTCTTGATGAGAAATGTTTTCCTCAAATCCCTTCTATCTTCCTGTAACCTAATACTTTCTTCCTCACTGTCAGCTACTTGGCCAATCTATGTCATCTAAAAACTTACTAATCATCCCTCTTACATTCTCATCCACATCATTTGTGAATAGCACAAATAAATATGGTATGCCACTGCAAACAGGGCTCAAGTCACACAAACAGCCAAACGAGTCTTCAAATGTGATATCCATACCAAGTTACTTGTGTATAAGGCAGTTATCCTCCTGACTGCGAAATTTGGACCATGTATAGATGTGAACTGAAGACCCTTGAGAAGTGTGCAAACCATGCACGTGTGGGAAACATAGATATAATAACAGTTATTCTGCCACAGAGATTGTTATCAAGCAGATGATTGGGGTGCTTAATCAATTCTTCCACTGCCTGTTCACGGAATCGCTACAGTGCAGAAGGCAGCCATTCAGTCCATTTAACTGCACCAGTAATATTGAGATACAAGTGTGACTTATATTTTTTAAACATCATTTACTTATGGGTTTAGATTTTTGATTTTGAACTATTGGCACATAGATTTTGGGTGTGTCTTAAGGGGTTTAATGAGTAACTTGTCAATATTTCTGTAGCCATGGTTATGTATTTTTAAGTAAAAAGTCTGAGAGGAGTAGTTTTGGAGGTTATTGAATATTTGTTTACATTGGGAGGGTTTACGAGAGAACAAAATAAATAGTGTAGTAGATTAAGCTTTCAGATAGAAGGTTCTAGATCTTTCGGGGGACTTGAGGGAGCACCTAAAGCTTGCTCAAATGTGATTTTATTTGTTTTAGTTTGGGTAGTTCTGCAACAGTTGTGCTAAACTGGTTATGTAAAGCAGTTTGTCCTGAGAAAGAAAGAAGGTGGTTTAAAATTTCTAAAACTATGTTCCAATAGAGTAAGGTGTTTAGTTTAACTTTCCAGACCATAAGTGTTTGGTTAAAACCCAAGGGCTTTATTTGAAGCTCAGACAGTCTAAGCTGAATTATATGAGGTATCAACGACATGCTATCAGCCTCTCAGTGGGAACTAAAGTCACAGCTAAGTCAAACCACTTGTGGGACAGAGAAGAGCATTCTATCTCGTGTAAGTATCCAATGGGGGTGCTGTTGGGATTAATGGAATTGTATTTTTACCATGTTTCAAAACCTTTAAATATATAAATAACTTCGTTTTGTTTTACCTAATCTTCATTTTTTGACTAATAAACCTATGTTTTATTGCTAAACAGAAATCTGAAGCATTATGTGCTCATGTTTAAGTGAGACACCACCTTGTTAAAACCAAAAACAATATAATATATTGAGCCATATTTCAATTTGGTATTTCTAGTGATAACATTATATGGGAATATAACGCTTGAGGACCCATCTGGGATGTTCAAATTAGCTATATTTATGTGAGATCTGTGTCTTTCTATTTAAACTAATGGGTATGTGTTGGTTCTGGACATAAATTGTGGTGATGTTTATTGCATGGGAATTTGAAGACAGCTTTATGTGTTGCTAAGATTTTCCTTGAAGTGAAAGAAAACAGCAGTGAATTATTTGAAATCTTTGACTAAAGCCAAACTAAGAGAGTTTGCAGATAAAGTGAATGTACAAGTAAAAGCAGGATGTCATAATAATGACATTCTTTAGAAGATTATCCAACATTAGATAACAGAAACCCACAAGTGGGATGTCACAACTGGGATCAGCTCTGATTCAGATAAGGAAAAAAAGAACAGAATTGGAGAAAGATTAAAAAAAAGTCTTGAAATTAAAGAAAAGGAAAGGTAGGGGAAAAGACAGAGGGAGATGGAATTAAAACAACTTGAACTCCAGAGAGATAAGGAAATTGGAGAACATGACATGGCCATAAGACAGGCCATGACTTTCAACTGCAGATCATTTTGGTATTATGAAAACAGAGGCTAAAATTTAAGATACTTTTGTTGGCCAGGATTGCGTAACGATGAAGTCAAATTTTGTCATACATGCCATATGTGTCAGGTGGTGGAGAAACCCCAAATCTCAAGAAAGCCTGTACCTTTAATTCCAATACCAACTTTTGAAGAACTGTTTAGCAAGGTCTTAATAGATTGTGTTGCTCTCTAGTGAAAACCAGGTTTGGGAGCTAATATATGTGGGCAGAACAGTGGCACAGTGGTTAGCACTGCTGTCTCACCAGGTCCAGGTTCAATTCCCACCTCAGGCGACTGACTGTGTGGAGTTTGCACGTTCTCCCTGTGTCTGCGTGGGTTTCCTCCGGGTGCTCCAGTTTCCTCCCACAGTCCAAAGATGTGCAGGTCAGGTGAATTGGCCATGCTAAATTGCCCGTAGTGTTAGGTAAGGGGTAAATGTAGGGATATAGGTGGGTTGCGGGTCGAAGTGAACTTGTTGGGCCGAAGGACCTGTTTCCACACTGTAATGTAATCTAATCTTTTAATGACTATGGACATTTCCACAAGATTTAATGAAGCAGTGCCTTTAGGGAAAAGTACTCCGAGTAGAAATGGAAAAGTTATTTAAATTTCTTTACAACATATGGATTACCTAAAAAAATTACAATCCGTTCAAGGCACAAATTTTATACTGCAAATATTGAAAGAGATGATGACTAGCTAGTGCATAAAACAGTTTTCATCTACTCCCTATCACTGACAATCTCAAAGTTTATTGGAAAGATGGCATCAAACTTTGAAGATCATGATTAGGGTCTATTGCCAAGAATGGCAATAATTTAAATGCCCTGTGATATCAAATTGTTGAAAGGTTAAGACAATACTATTCCAAGCATGGCATTCTTTTAGATTAAATATTTATTGCATTTTTAACACTTTACTTAAAAAGGACATAAAAGCCAAATCTTTTACACAGAGGGTGGTTCATGTGTGGAATGAACTTCCTGAGAAAGTGCTGGATGTGGGTACAGTTACAGTGTTTAAAAGACATTTGGATCGATACATTTATAGGAACAGTTTGGAGGGATATGGGCCAGGAACAAGCAGGTGGGACTACTTTAGTTTGGGATTATGTTTGGCATTGACAGGTTGGACCGAGGGGTCTGTTTCCGTACTGCATGACTCTGACTGATTGATCTGGGAACTGCCGTACAAATACTGTGGATTCATCAGCAGGCCAGAGGCTGGAAATTCTGTAGTGAGTTAATAATCACCTGACTCCCCAAAGCTTGCAATCATCCACAGGCACAAGCCAGGAGTGTGATGGAATAGTTTTCATTTGCTTGGAGAAGTGCAGCTCCAAAAACACACAAGTTTCTCTGGCATGAGAAGTTAATGTTTGGCAGTATGACATGGTGCTGCAAGCACTTCATGTAATACAGCATTTCTGACCAGTTACTTTACTCAAGATTGCTGGACTCTTAGTTGACATTTTCCTTTCTTCCTTTCCCACTCCTTTTGCCAAAGCAGCCACTTGATCAACACCACACTCAACACTTTCAACATTCATTCTCTTCGCAAAGGGGCACAGTAACAGTACTGTGTACAATCTGCAAGATGCACTACAGTAACTCACCCAAGGCTACACTGCACATTCCAATTCTACAACCTCTGCCATATAGAAAACCATTGGCAACAGACACATGGGAACATCACCACCTGAATTTTCCCCTTCCCATCACACAATATCCTGTTCTAGACCTATAAAATATTCTTTCACTATCAAAATTCTAACAGCGCTTTTGATGGGCCAACACCAGGGAGACTGCTGTGGTTTAAGAAGCCAAATCATTGCCACCTTAGCAAAGGCAATTAGGGTTTGAGAATAAATGCTAGCCTTGCAAGTGGCATTCGAATCCCCTGAATGAATGAAAGGATTCCACCTTACCCATGGGGATTAAAGTTTACAAATAATATCAGAAATTAGGTACATAGTCACAAAAAAAGGGCTTGAATACCAGTTCAAATCAATACTTGTTTTAACTTTGCAATACATGTTTTTGAAAAGTTACTCTTACTTTGCACTTTAAAAATATGATGTTAGTAGTCTATCCCATTTAAATCATGGGAAGATTTTGTCTTCTTGGCTTTGACTGTTTTAACATATGACTCAAATTCTATTTCCTTTTTCTCTGGCATGAGAAGTTAATGTTTGGCAGTATGACATGGTGCTGCAAGCACTTCATGTAATACAGCATTTCTGACCAGTTACTTTACTCAAGATTGCTGGACTCTTAGTTGACATTTTCCTTTCTTCCTTTCCCACTCCTTTTGCCAAATAGTGTACTTAAGCACACAGTATATTAAAATACAGCCCTCATGAGATCAGTTCTATTTTGGCAAATGACAGCTCATCTTAAAACAGTTTACTTGAGATGAAACTAAATTAAAAGTAACAAATTTGACTTTGATCTTAATATATGTGAAAGCACATTAAAACAATTGGGTCAGATATTTGACATGTAGGGCTATTGCCAGACTGGATAAACATCACTCAAAAATTAAAAAGAAAAATATTGGGAGAAATTCACTCAGGCTATGAGAAAGACTAAAATAAATCCTTTTTCATTTTTTGATAGATTTTATTTTTAAACCAGCTTCACTGAATATATAAATTGTCAGTACATTCTTGTTCAAAGCAACTGTTCCACAGATGGAAACAGATAGATTGTACAGTGTAAGCAGAAAACACTACTCAACAGACCCTGGACTCATTATGTTTTGCTCATTTATACTGATTTGATTTTCAGAATGAAAGTGTAACTTATTGTAGTAAGTTCTACTATTAGTTCTGCTAATTTCAGAAAGTTTGCAAAGAGGCTTACTATTTATGAAAATTAAATTTCAATGTTGAAACCAGTCAGACCTTGCTAGACATAATGTTTTGAAAGAATTACACAGAATACACAAAAAAAGAACAGGCCTCTTGGCCCAATCAATCCATTCTGGCATTTACAATCTACTGAGCTTCCCTCCTCTAATTCTATCAGCATAACCCTCTACTTCCTACTTTCTCATTTGTTTATGTAGACTCCCTTTAATTGCATTTATACTATTTGCCTCAGTCACATCCTGTCATAGTGCATTCCATATTCTCAACATTCTCTAGACAAAGTGGTTTCTTCCAAAGTTCCTGTTTGATTTCTTGATGACTACAGTAATATTGATGGCCTCTAATTTTACTCTTCTACACAAGTATAAACATTCAAGAGGGCTAGGTTATAAGGATCTCCTGAAGATGGGAAGGTGGTAGGGCTTTGAGGCAGTGGGGAGGAGAAATTTCAGCAGCAGGTCAATCTCAAAGTGCCAAGCCAAATTAACTATTTCATCCTCCACCAGACCAGGCTGTTGGAGACCTGCACTCTAACCTGCAGGGAGTTTAAGTGGATTCAAACAGAAAAGTAAAATCCCTTGAAAAGATGGGTATTCACTCTTCTATGATTCCTCAGACAGAGACACAGAAGTTGCATATAACCAACAACATTTGCTCAGCTGGACAACCATTCAGCAGACCACCAGGCTCCAGAAGATGCAATTCATGAGTGGTCTGGTCAGACCACATTTGGAATATTGTGAGCAGTTTTGGGCCCCATACCAAAGAAGGATGTACTGGTCTATGAGGGAATCTACAGGAGGTTTATAAGAATGATCCCAGGGATGAAGGGCTTGTCATGTGAGGAGTAGTTGAGTACTCAATCTGCACTTGATCGAATTTAGAAGGATGAGGGAGAATCTCATTGAAACTTACATAATATTGATAGGCCTGGATAGAGTGGTCATGGAGAAGATGTTTTCAATAGTAAGAGAGACTCGGACCCAAGGGGATAATCTCAGAGTGAAGAGAAGCCCCTTTAGAACTGAGATGAGGAGGATGTTCTTCAACCAGAGGTGGAATCTGTGGAGCTTATTGTCACTGAAGTCTGTGGAGGCCAAACCATTTACCATCTTTAAGACAGAGATAGATAGGTTCTTGATTAGTCAGGGGATCAATGGTTATAGGGAGAAGGCAGGAGAATGGGATTGAGAAACATATCTGCCATGATTGAATGGTGGAGCAGACTTGATGGGCCAAACAGCCTAATTCTGCTTCTACATCTGATGGTTCTATGGTTATGTGGCGACCTCCAATAACCTCCTATAAGTATCTCAGTTATTGTTGTTGTCTGCTGCACTCTCCATAACATTACCCTACAGAGAGGTGTGGATCTTGAGGGAGGTGATGCCTGATTGCGTTAGCTTACTGGCAAATGACCTGAAGCTGGAGGCAAGAGGAGGAAATGAAGATGCTGAATCAACCCGTGCTGCTTCTGCATGATAAAGTGGCCTCTGCTGTCACCTTCCCAGAAGAGGTATTTTCTCCTCTCTCTCCAAGCCTCCAGCACTGGATCCAGTCAATATTGTTGAAATTCTGGGTACCAGACATCTGAATACTATAACAATTCTCTTTGTCCTGGTAAAGTGGATGGCTATAGCACAATTTCTCTGTCAGGACAACAACAGCTTCAGTGATAGCTGCAGTGGAGTTTCTAAATTAATTCCACATTTCATCTGACCCATCTCCATTCTTGTCCACATCAGCTTTAGGAGGACAGGAACATTGTCTCCAAACTAACAAAGGACTCACCTTGTGAAGAGAGTTTCTGACCCAGCTCCTCTTTCAATGGGAAACTGACTAAAGTCACAACTTTAACAAATGTGTTCCCTTTATTGGTAGAGTAGACAGAGAATGAGTTTCAATATCAGCACATGGAGGTGGGGAGCAGGTGTTTGTTTTTGTGTCAGAAACCCACCTCTATGTAGAAAATTCAGCCATCTGTCTCTGTCTACTCTGTCAAATCTGACTTTGAATGATTAGGAAATAAAGTGGCTTCAAAGTGAATTCGATAAGCCAAATGAGTGAGCAAATACATGGCAGGCGCAGTAAAATGTGGATAAGAAGGTAGCCATTCAATTCAATTGACAAAACAAAGATATTATTATTTGAATGGTGATAGATTCGGAAATGCTGATGTACAAAGGTGTTCATGTACGATAGTGACTCAAAGCAAATATACAGATACAGCAAACAGTTAGGAGGACAAATAATATGTTGGCCCTTATTACAGGAGGATTTGAAAATAGGAGCAAGATAAGTATAGGAGCAAGGTTATCTTGCTTTAGCTGTACAGAGACTTGGTGAGACTAAACTGAAATAGTGTGTGCAGTTTTGGTCTCCTTACCTAAGAAAAGATAAACTTGTTACAGCGTGATATAATGAAAGTTCACCAGATTGTTCCACAGATTGGCAAGTTTATTATATGAGGAGAGACTGGGCCTGTATTCATTGAAGTTTAGAAGAATGAGAGCTGGGTAGACTGAATACAGGAGAAGGTCTTCTGTCTGCTGGAACGTCTAGAACAGGGATCATGCTCCCTGAATATAGGGTAGACCAATTAGAACTATGATGAGGAGAAGCATCTTCATCATGGAATCCCTACAGTATGAAAGGAGGCTATTCAACCCATCGAGTCACATCAACCCTCTGAAGAGCATCCCAAACAGACCCACCTCATTTCTGTAACCCTACATTTCCCACGGCCAAACCACCTAACCTGCACACTTTTGGATTGTGGGAGGAAACCTGTGGACCTGGAGGAAACCCATGCAGACACAGGGAGAATGTGCAGATTCCAGCCAGTCACCGGAGGCTGGAATCAAATCCACGTCCCTGGCACTGTGAGGCAGCAGTGCTGACCACTGAGACACCCTGCCTGATCTTCAATCAGAGGGTGGTTAACCTGTGGAATTCTCCAGCACACAAGATAGTGGAGCCCAAGTCATTAAATATATTTAGGTAAGAGGTAAATAGACTTTTAGGTATTAAAGGTGCCAAGGGCTTGGGGAGAGAGTGGAGTTATGGCATTCAGATACAGGATCAGCCAAGATCAAATTATACGGCAGAGCAGGCTCAAATGGATCAAATAGCCTATTCTCGCTCCTGTTTTCTATGTTTTTATGTTTTCAAAACCTGTTCTAATTTTAAAGACCTGTAATAGGTCATTGTTCAGTCTTTTGAAGAGAAAAAAAATCTGCAATCTGTTCATCCTTTCTTGATAGATATAGCCTAATGATTCTGGTATAATTCTTGTATATTTTGCTGCACCCTCTACAGTTTCTCTGTATAATATGACAATCAGAATTTAAAGCATTATTTCAAATGTTTTATAACCAAGGTTCTGTACAAATTTAGCATGAATTCTCTAATTTTTAATTCAATCCCTTTCAAAATAAGTCCAAGACCTTGACATTCTTTTGTTTTACAACTTAATTAATTGATGTTGCTGCATTTAGTGAATTGTGTATTTGTGAATCAAAATGGATACTATGGCAACAGGGATGCATATGAAACTGAGAATTGTTTGCTCATACGCCAGCTTTTTATCATCTTTCTAAGGAATTGCGTCAGTGTTTCCTTTATGACCTTCTATTTTCTTAAGTTATTTTTGACCCTTTTGTTTGCCAGCAATTTCTTGAGGAGAACAAAATGTTTGAAAAACGTTTGAAATCATATCTCAGACTTTAAATGTCATCATGCAGCTTACACTTTAGCCAAACTATCACTGTGTTACCAACTCAATTCAAACATTTTTGCTGATGAGAGAACATCATCATTAATTATAAATTTCTTCTAAGTGTCAACATGTTATGAAGATTACTGAAGTAGAGATATATAGTTCAATTAGCTGAAAGTAGTATTTTAAATTGGAGACTTCTTATTAAAATTGTATGTACTCTGATATTCAATCCATCCTCTCTGCTAATTCACATTTTACTTCTAATATGACTGTGAATTACCTCTACTACATTTTTAATTAAGTGCACATTCACTGCATCAGAATAGTCAATTAAAGGCTAATTATGTTCTACAAAATTCAAACAAAGAATTCTTTATAAAACAACTTGTTCGCACTGAATTTCTGGTTTTTGAAAAGAAGTTGCAGTTTACAAGAAGTATTTGATTCCAATAACCAAGTTATATCTACACAGCCGGTCAGGTAGCAACCGAGGAGCAGGAGAGCCAACATTTCAAGCATAAGCTCTTTATCAGGAATGTCCTCGCTTTCTAGACTCCTCCCTTTCTCCTCTGGATAAGGAGAAGGTTGTACCCAATTCTGCGCTCATCATGACAGTCACCTTTGTGTCTGTGGCTGCATTAAGCTGTTTGTAGACCTTCAGTCACACAAATACGAGTGCCACTACATACTGAAGTTCTACCTGTCCCTTGTCAAACCCTTGTGGTGTTGTGAAGGATTGGTCTGACCTCGTTGCCATTGTATGCTCCAAGTACTTGGACTGTTCTACACCATCTGCCCCTTGTGGAAACATTTACAAAGCAAAACATCTTTGACCACACGCCCATCAGCTTAGGATCCTGTGAGAAAGGAGAGGGTGAATCCTGCCAGGACGTTCCCAGAATAGACTGTCAAAGTCATTTGGCAAAATGCTACATCACCAGAATTTTCCAAAAAGCTTGTCTGATGGTTAGAAGGGCACTGCCCATCATATCCTTCATGCGTAGAGATAGAGTAATAGAGATGTACAACACAGAAACAGACCCTTCGGTCCAACTCGTCCATGCCGACCAGATATCCCAACCCAACCTAGTCCCACCTGCCAGCACCTGGCCCATATCCCTCCAAACCGTTCCTATTCATGTACCCATCCAAATGCCTTTAGATGTTGTAGTACCCTACCAATTACTGCGTTCCCTTTCCTGGTTAGTTTTTCCCAAATACACAGCCTTATTCTTGTCCAGATTGAACTCCATTTTCCAGTGTTCAACCTGACAAGTACATTGATGTATTCTGACATTTCAAAGCTTTCTTCTTCAGTATCAACCACTGGGCTAACTTTTGTATAACCTGCAAATTTCTTAAACATACCACCCCCCATAATCAAGTCCATTTCATTGATATATCCCACAAAATTCAAGGGGTCTAGTACTGAGCTCTGTAGTTTTTAAAAATCATTCACAGGATAAGGGTGTCATTGACTGGGCCAGCATTTATTGCCCATCCCTAACTGCCTAGAGGACAGTTAAGAGTCAACACATCACTATGGGTCCGGAGTCACATGTAGGCCAGACCAGGTAAGGATGGAAGATTTCCATCCCTAAAAGACATTAGTGAACCAGATGGTTTTTTTCCCCCAACAATCAACAATGGATTTATAGTAATCATTAGGCTCTTAATGACAGATTTTTATCACATTTAAATTCCATCGTCTACCATAGCAGATTTTTGCTTATTTTGTATTTGAATCTGGGTCCCCAGAACATTACCTGGGTCTCTGAATTGACAGTTCAGTGATAATACCACCAGGCCATCATCTCCTGTAAACTACCCCAATGGAATCAACCTTCCAATCACAAAAAATAATTAATTCATAAAATGACAATGTCATTGGCTAGACAATGTTATTGCTCATTCTTAATTGTCTGGGAAAGGCAGTGTGAGCTGCCTTCTTGAATCTGCAATCCATAAGATTTAAGTGTGCAGGGGAGGGAGTTCCACTATTTTCACCCAGTGACAGTGAAAGAATAGTGATATATTTCCAAGTCAGGGTGACGAGTGGCTTGGAGGGGAACTTGCAAGTGATGGCGTTCCGATATATCTGTTGCCTTTGTCCTTTGCAGTGGTGTGATCAAGAGTTTAGAAAGCATTATTATAGAATTATAGAGTACAGAAAAGGCCACTTAGCTCATCAAGCATGTACTGCCAAAAATATACGACTGCCCACACGAGGCCCATAGCCCTAATGTGTTGTCTGATGCACTGAGGTTAATTGTTGAACCACATCAAATATACAAATCTCAGCAACATTTTTCTTGTCTTCTGAGAAAATTCAATTCAGTTATTCAGACATAACCTTCCCTTAAGAAATCTCTGCTGACTATAATTGATTAATCCCTGTCTTTCTAAGACTTTTCCCACCATTCTGAGTTTAAGTATTTTCTACCAATGACTTTTCATAGAGTCATAGAGATGTACAGCATGGAAACAGACCCTTTGGTCCATGCCAACCAGATATCCTAAATTAATGTAGCCCCATCTGCCAGTACTTGATCCATATGCCCCTAAACCCTTCTGATTCAGGCCAGTATCCACCTTCATTCCTAATGTACAGCTTATGCTCGAAACATCGATTCTCCTGCTCCTTGGATGTTGCCTGACCGGCTGTGCTCTTCCAGTACCACGCTCTTCGACTCTGATCTCCAGCATCTGCAGTGCTCACTTTCTCCCTTCCTATTCATATGCCCATCCAGATGTCTTTTAAAAGTTGTAATTATACCAGCCTCTACCACTTCCTCTGGCAGCTCATTCCATACATGCACCACCCTCTGTGTGAAAATGTTGCCCCATAGGTCCCTTTTAAACCTTTCCCCTCTCACCCTAAACCTTTGGCTTCTAGCTCTGGACTCCCCAACCCAGGGAAAAGACCTTGTCTACTTATCCTATTCATGTCCCTCATGATGTTAGTAACCTGTATAAAGGTCACCCCTCACTATCCAACACTCCAGGGAAAACAGCCCAAGCCTATTCAGCCTCTCAATGTATCTCAAACCCTGACTGAATGGTACTTTCCATTAACAAGATACCTACCCACAACAGAGCAATGCCTCGTACGAATTTCAATGTTAATGCAACATATTGTGACATATGCAACATATTAGAATGCAACATATTAGAATCTAATCTAATCTAATATTGTGCCCCAACGATTGGCTGATCAAGTCAAATCAGGTGTTCCATTGTCTGTTTGTAAAAGGCAGAGTAGAGGTTGTACTTAACCAGTCACAGGCACCGCCAGAACTTGAGCTGCCCGCATCTGGGAACTTGGTGTCACATCAGCTGGTTGGGCTGTGTGATCTCAGCAGATCACAATTTCTGTGTATTTGGGCATAAGCAAACAGTGTAATCTGCATGTACCTGCATCAGTGAAAAGCAGATGGCAGCCCATGGTACTGCCTGCTCCTATGAGAGCAAGGCAAATTTGTGTTGTGCTACTTCCAAAGATGTTTTTGCCTATTTTATATTCATAATATTAATAACATATAGTTAGTAATTTGCTTGAAGTCTTGGTGCACTGACAGTATTTTGTTAAAACTTCTGTGCTGTCACAAATATGGTGTTTAAGTGATCTGTTTTTCTCAAAACATTACCTATAGACTTATGAGTGGGTATTCAAATGTCAAAGTAACAAAAGCTCACCGCCACCTTCTCAACAGCAATCAGGAATGAGCATCAAGATGACATCCTCTGAATTAACAAAAAAATTTGAACTGCCAAGAATATTGTCTCTCAAAATAATTAGAGGTTGCATGCTTTGTGATAATGGTCTTTCTGCTAGTAGACTCATTTGATACTGCAACAGTTGATAAGTTACAAGTTTTGGAAGCGGACAGTACGCTTGTGAACCTCCTGTAGTCACAGACACCAGACATGCCATGATACTGAGACAGCTGTCCAGAAATACTTCCTTTCCACGGCTCCTCATTACAAATTGCTGACAGAATTGGTGGATTCTTGACTCTGTAGACTGTCTGGCAGCTGGAAGTACATGGACAGCTGGATGGTTGATCAGTTAAGCAGGGGATCAGCTGATGGATCAAATATTGGACCACAAGTCAATATCCCTGACATGAGCAACACACATGATGGAGTCGAATGAGGAAAACTGGTGATGAGAAGAACAACATTCAAAATTTCAGCAATCTGAAATAAAATTTGGAGGTCTTGATGATGGCAGGGTGGCTCAGTGGTTAACACTACTGCCTCACAGGACCAGAGACTCAGGTTCGATTCCACCCTCAGGTGACCGTGTGGAGTTTGCACATTCTCCCAGTGTCTGCATGGGTTTCCTCTGGGTGCTCCAGTCTCCTCCCACAATCCAAAGATGTGCAGGTTAGGCAGATTGGCCATGCTAAATTGCTGGTAGTGTCTGGGGATGTGCATGCTAGGTGGATTAGCTGTGGGATATGTGGGGTTACGGGGATGAAGCAAGGGGGTGGGTCTGAGTGGGATGTTTTTCAGAGGTTCAGTGTGGACCCAATGGGCTGAAAGGCCTGGTTTCACGCTGTAGGTTTTCTATGTATCTATGATCTTCTAATTCGCATTATTTTTAACGTAAGCCCTCTCATGTTATGATGGATAACTGAAATAGATTCTTGAATAAATTACTGCTTGTTCTCAATTTTCCCTTGTTACTCTGTTTCATGTTTTCAAACATTTATAGTGTTAGATTATGTGGCATTAGTAGCATTTTAACTGAGACACTTATTTTTCACTGCTGTCAGTCGTAATTCAAATTCTGTGGAAAAGTAATGGCTTTCAGTTCCTTACGGCAATGCAAGTATAAGATAGGCAACTGAAATACGTGATTCAGTCAATAAAAACAAACTGACCTTTTACCAGAATCCCAAGGAACAAAAAAAGAACATTTAGGTATATTTATTGCCTGAACAATACTAGCTGTTAAAACCAGCCTTTCAAAACAAGCTCAAGGTTACAGTTGGGTGTTAGGATTCTGAACACAAAACAACTGGCATGATCTGAAAAGACATTGTTGTTGTCTCAGCATAAAACTATTAGAAACAACTAATTATGCTTCTCTTATTCTCAGAGAGTTAGGTAACAGGAGAAAGTGGCAAGATTACTGAGAAGAATTAAAATGTTCTTGCTCCAAGTACCTGATAAAATTTTATCATGCTAAATCTGCCTCTAGACCTTCTTGGCACTATAAAAACTGACATGTCTGATGTCTATGAATACAGACACAGGTTAACAATTTGACTGCTCTGTCATTCTTTATCTTACCTGCTCCTCACTGTTAACTCACTAACACTAGGATTAAGGATAGGGAAATCATCTTACTCAGTTATTCCCATTCACATCACCAATTAAAAATTGGTCAAAATCCACATGCATATGACAGCATCAAGGGAAAAGATTTAAATAAGTTCAAGCACAAAAGTTATATTGTGTTTAACAGCACTCAGACTCTGCTTGTTAGTATAAAATGGGTGACAGTACATTCTCAATTCACTTTATTTCTACACAATTCTACCAGTTTGCATTGTGATGCCATTGATGTGAGATGGATTACAAAAAACATAAAACAATCCAAACTGGATAAAGGGTTAGATTGTACATGCTTACACAGGGTATGTTTTCAGCGGGGATTGTGGGGGCTAAGGTAAACAAGTGAGGGGTGCAGGATGTACATTAATTAGGGAGGATGCTCAGGCATCTTTGCAACAATTCCTGAGCTCCTTTCCCTAACATGGAGAGTGAGCAGATGCCAAGATCAGCAGCCCACCAACTATACGTAATGAATAATTAAGGATCAATTGAGCTTATTGAAAGTGCATTTAGCCCAAATATTATCCTGCCCATGCTGTTACGTAATTGACACGGGCCAGCAGGCTGGATTGAGCAGGCCCTTTCTTTAAAGACTTTAACAAGTGTGGGAAGGAGGTGCATATGATCTCCAATGGATGTCCTTTGCACATCAGGAGCACACCCCCAATGGTAGTACTCCTCTTTCTTCTGAGATGGATTTTAAAACCACTGCTCCAACACACTCCCTCCTCCCAAAAGTTGCAAACGCTCTCTTCCTAAGCTCCCTTTACCAGGGTCCAGGGATTCATTAGAATCTTTATCCTGGAACACTCTGGAATTCTGATGTTTCTGGGATGGCTGGCAGTGCCGGACAATCTGATTGGCTAGCAGCAGAAAATTGAACTTGCTTTCACTGAGGGGTGCAAGCCCTCCTGTTTATTAAGTTTGGCCACCCAGAGTGTATTACGGCTGTGGGAAAGGTTTGTCTGGAGTTTGTTGGTTGGCTGGGAAGAAGGACAGAGGCCAAGTAGTCCACACCCCTGCAGCTTTCTGTGCAAGATTTAAAACAGAAGGATTAGATAACTCTTTTCAAGTCAAACTTGGTGAAGCTCATCATTAATATCTGAAATTGAGTTATTTAAAGCACCAGTGAATGGCTGAACAGATGCATCATGCAAATTCACTCTGTGACTATACATCCTGTAAGCCTTTTAGTAATCTATCTTAACTGCAATTGTAGAAAAGTATCATCAATCTTTCAAAGAATAGTCCAATAGACTTACAGGTTTAGTTTATCTCTGAGCAGGGAAGCAGAACTGATCAGCGATTGTATTACCTTAAGAGTTTCATTTACTGATGCAGCACCTCCTGGGAAAATCTTCTCGATTTTTACAACAGGTTGCACTTTAGATTCAATCCCACCAGAAATACTGATCCCTGGAGTTAAAGGGCAACAAAGTAAAATTGTTTAAGTTTTCAGAGCAACTCTTGATAAAGTGACTAAACTCAATATTAAATTTTATTGTACGTGGGTGAAATCATAGAATGCTAGAGTAGAAAAGAATATTTAGACCGCCATTGCTTTTAAATATGAGCCACCCATTGAGTCACCTGCAGTCTTTAATATTCCAGCCAATTTCTTTCTGAATATTGTAATAGAAAACAAGTTCAGAGGAATTAGGAAAAAAAAAAGAGGAAATAATCAAAAGAGCAGAAATTCTAATCACAGGACTTTGGTGAGCTAAAAGGAAGAAAGCAGATAGATAGACACCATTAAGAGATATTTCAGTGAAGTAACACAAGATGTTAAAAAGAAACAAAAGTTGTAAACAGCAATAATAGTGTACAACGTAATAAAGGAAAAAACTTCATACTCACACAGGAATCATTTTTACCAACAACTTCCTGCCCTCTTTGTTTATCCTCTGACTGTAGAATAACCTGATTTTTCTTTCTTTTCTCTTATTTTTTATATTCCATTGAAATGTTCTATCTTTAGTATTCAACTTTCAATTTGAAAAGTTAGATGTTGATGGCATTGTTGCGTACTTTCATCTTTTATTCTTTCTTTGTCTTTCAGCAATTGCAGCCCTCTTTTAATTTCTACTCTTTAACTGGAGTTAAAGGGAAAACTCTACATCCTGCAGCGAGTAACTCACCTTCTGGTTTCACACACCATCTACGAGGCACAAATCACTTGCCTGGATACGCGCAATTCCAACAACATTCAAGAACCTTAACATTATCCAATACAAAGTAGCCTGTTTGATTGGCACCATATCTGCAAACATTCACTCCCTCCATCACCTATGCTCAGTAGTAGCAGCAATGAGCATCACTCAAATCATGCATGATAAAAACTCACCAAGAGTCCTTAAACAGCTCTTTCCAAATTCATAACTTGAATGATAAGGACAGTACTTGCAAATTCCCATCCAACCACTCTCCATCCCGACTTGGAAATATATCACAATTCCTTTAGTATTACTGGGTCAATATCTTGGAAATCCCTCCCTAAAATACTTCGAAGACATCAACTGCAGTGGTTCAAGAAGGCAGTTCACACCAACTTTTCAAGAGTAACTAGGGATAGCCAATAAATGCTGATCTAGAAGCACTGCTCTCATCCCATGAATGAAAAACTTTCCCTCTTTATTCAAATATACTATCTTTTTTAAAAATAGAAGAACAAAATGCTCAATTTTTTTTAATTACAGAGTATATATTAATTGCCTCTATTTATTGGCACTGGGGTCGAATGCATAGTTTGGGAGCATAGCCACACGTAGAACAAATCAGGCAGGGTAGCAGGTTCCCATTGCTGAGCCAGTTAAAGTTTTTGTATCTCATGGCAATTCAACAATTTCATGGGCTGAGATATAGTGTTTTTTGCACAAAGTATGGTGGTAGATGTTTTAAAGACAACTAACTCTACTAGAGACAGAGTCTATGGGATGAAGATTCCCAAAGCATCACCAGCCTCAACACTGAAGCCACAACCCAACGAAGTCTGCTGGTCAATCAGAAGCCGACAGCCTCTGAAAGCTGTTGATAATGTTGGAGCCCTAGGCTCTACAGCACTGAAGGTTGTAATGGTGAGAAATGAAATCTTTTAAGAGGATCGTGGGGAGAGGGAGGTCAGTGGGGCCAGAGACAATGGCAGAAGGGCACTCTTCAGCAGCTACACATTTGCCCATTATTTATGCCCACGGATGTATCTTCAGTTTGGGAAAAATAGAGGCCCCTCAATCTGGCAGGCTGGTTGCCCTGTTGGAAAGGCAGACACTTTTCTCTCCTGTAAGGAAGGCAGGAAATAGGGCCAGTGGAGGTTTGAGGCCCTTAAGTGGTGTAGTTCATGGGAGCCTTATTTGGTAGGTTCCCTATGGACCTTCGTGTCCATAACCAAATTACTGAGATATCAGTAGGGGATAGGAATCTCAGCAGTAACCTGACCAAGTATTTGCCCTTACTGCCATGTGCCCTGCCACCTCTAATGCCACCAATGGTCTCTTTCTCCTTGTCACATCTCACAGGTTATCAATATTTTTAAAGACAGTTTCACTGCACAATGGTTCAGTGGTTAGATTAGAGTGGTGCTGGGAAAGCACAGCAGGTCAGGCAGCATCCGAGGAGCAGGAAAATCGACATTTTGGGCAAAAGCTCTTCATCAGGAATGACCCGAAACGTCGATTTTCCTGCTCCTCAATGCTGCCTGACCTGCTGTGATTTTCCAGCACCACTTTAATCTAGACTCTGATCTCCAGCATCTGCAGTCCTCACTTTTGCCTGGCTCAGCGGTTAACACTGATGTCTCATAGATCTAGGGATCCGGATTTGATTTCAGCCTCAGGCAACTGTTTATGACTGTGTGGGTTTCCTCTGGGTACTCCAGTTTTCTGCCACAGTCCAAAGATGTGCAAGCCAGTTGGATTAGCCATGGGAAATGCAGGATTATGGGGAAAGTGTAGGGGGCTGGGTTTGGGTAAGATGCTCTTCGGAGGGTTGGTGTGGACTCAATGGGCCATATGGCCTGTTTCCACCCTGCAGGGATTCTATAATGATTCATTGTTTCCTGAGGTAACATTCAAGGTGACCAACTCTGGGCAAAACAAAATAAGATACACTTTGCCTTTTGGGGTGCTTTCAAGACCTAGGTGAAGGAGGGAGGCTTCATCATTCACTGAGGGTGCTGACAGTAGGTTGGGTTTGATTTGTAACTTTGTCACCAGCCCTGATTCTGATTCTGCCAGCTTAGGCTCCATCCCTCTGCAAGGAATTGCTGCTGAAACCTGAACACATATCACTAAACTACCATACCCAATGCCTGCAGAAACAAAACCCATAGAACCAGGAGAAATCTGGGGCAATTATGTTTCAGGAACACCTGACCTAGGTCATGGCATGCAAGGCCAAGTTATGTAATGGTCCCAGAAAATTAAGTACGGTTGTTCACCCTGGTGATATTTGATTTTACAATAGCAAATAAAATCAGAAACTACTGGAAATCCTCTTGTAGCTCTGCTGCATTGATGGTGGAAGAAACAGAGCTAATACAGAGTTAATGATTTGGATATTGATATTGGGGTGGGAATCCCACTGATAGCCTAAATGTGGTGACAGTGTGGTGGAGAGAGAAACAATTCCACTCCAGCGGTCTGTGAGACCCAGGACAGTATTTTATATGTGCAATTAGCCAGCCATCCTTAAAGTTCTACAGTGCTACTGGAAGTGGTGGCCACTGCTGGTGCTTCAATTGGAAGAGGAAGCTACAGATGGACAATGTCCTCACAACCAAACTTTATAGGGTCCAGGGCCAGTCAGAAAGGGCCAAGGGAATTGTGAAGAATTGGTGAAGCTAGGTGGCATCATTGCTGTGGGGGCAGTAATTCCAACCAGGATTCCTTCCGTGGGTTATAACATGCTCAGATAAGAGAACAATACCTTTACCCCTAATCCAATTGGTAAAATGCTTGTTTCAATTGACCCTGGGCATTGTGTGCTATCTGCTACCTTCCAACTTGCTAACAAGAATGGTATGATAGCGGGAATACAATGCTAACCCATACCTTACTTCACCATCCCTTTGTCTCCCATCTGTCCTCAGAAAGCTGGTAAAATTTAGGTGGGTGGTGGGAATTTTGTATTTTGGTGCCCTACTCATAGAGTCATAGAGATGTACAGCATGGAAACAGACCCCTCGGTCCAACTTGTCCATGCCGACCAGATATCCCAACCCAATCTAGTCCCACCTGTTCGAATATTGCATGCAATTCTGGTCTCCTTCCTATCGGAAAGATGTTGTGAAACTTGAAAGGGTTCAGAAAATACTTACAAGGATGTTGCCAGGGTTGGAGGATTTGAGCTATCGGGAGAGGCTGAACAGGCTGGGGCTGTTTTCCCTGGAGCGTCGGAGGTTGAGGGGTGACCTTATAGAGGGTTACAAAATTATGAGGGGCATGGATAGGGTAAATAGACAAAGTCTTTTGCCTGGGGTCAGGGAGTCCAGAACTAGAGGGCATAGATTAAGGATAAGAGGGGAAAGATATAAAAGAGACCTAACAGGCAACTTTTTCACACAGACGGTGGCATGTGTATGGAATGAGCTGCCAGAGGAAGTGGTGGAGGCTGGTACAATTGCAACATTTAAAAGGCATCTGGATGGATATATGAATAGGAAGGATTTGGAGGAATATGGGCTGGGTGCTGGCATGCAACTTTTCTCTTAAAATAGGATCACTGCCCAGAAACTAGCCTGATGGACTCTGTACAGAAGGGAGGACTTTGTAGAAGAAAATTGAGCATTAATATCCCAACAATTAAGGAGAGTCAAGGGGGAGAATTGGGTATGGTGACCATTACAAAGGAGAAAGTACTTGGTAAGCTAAAAGGTTCAAAACTTGATAAATCTCCTGGCCCGGATGGGCTACATCCTGGACTTCTGAGGGACGTGGCTGAAGAAATAGCAGAGTTGTAATCTTTCAAAAGTCACTGGAGCCAGGGAAAGTCCCAGATGATTGGAAAATCGCTTTTGTAACCCCCCTTGTTCAAGAAAAGATCAAAACAAAATATGCAAATTAAAGGCCAATTGGCCTAACCTCTGTTGTAGGTAAAATTCTAGAATCCATCGTTCAGGATGAGATTTCTAAATTCTTGGAAGTGCAGGGTCGAATTAGACCAAGTCAGCATGGATCTAGTCAGGGGAGGTCGTGCCTGACAAACCTGTTAAAATTCTTTGAAGAGGTAAAAAGTAGGTTTGATAAGGGAAACCCAGTGGATGTTATCTACCTAGACTTCCAAAAGGCCTTTGATAAGGTGCCTCACGGGAGGCTGCTAGGTAAGGTGAGCTACTGGCATGGATTGAGGATTGGCTGTCTGACAGAAGGCAGAGAGTTGGGATAAAAGGTTCTTTTTTGGAATGGCAGCTGGTAACAAGTGGCATCCTGCAGGGTTCAGTGTTGGGGCCGCAGCTGTTCACTTTATGCATAAATGTTCTGGACGAAGAGACTGGGGGCATTCTGGTGAAGTTCGCCAATGAAACAAAGTTATGTGGACAGGCAGGTAGTTCTGAGGAGGTGGGGAGGCTACAGAAAGAATTAGACTGTTTAGGAGAATGGTCCAAGAAATGGCTGATAAAACTCAATGTGAGCAAATGTGAGGTCTTGCACTTTGGAAAAAAGACTACAGGCATGGACTATTTTATAAACGGTGAGAAAATTCATAAGGTGAAAGTACAAAGGGATCTGGGAGGGCTAGTACAGGATTCCCTAAAGGTTGACTTGCAGGTTGAGTTTATGATTAAGAAAGCAAATGCTGGTTGTCATTTATTTCAAGAGGGTTGGAATGTAAAAGCAATGAGGTGCCATTGAGACTTTATAAAGCTCTGGTTAGGCCCCATTTAGAATACTGTGTCAAATTTTGAGCCCCGCACCTCAGCAAGGACATACTGGCACTGGAGCGTGTCCAGTGGAGATTCACACGGATAATCCCTGGAATGGTAGGCCAAAGATCCCTGGAGTGGTAGGCCAAGCATACGATGAACGGCTGAGGATCCTGGGATTGTATTCATTAGAGTTTAGAAGGTTGAGGGGAGATCTAATGGAAACTTACAAGATAATGCATAGCTTAGAAAGGATGGATGCTGGGAAATTGTTTCCGTCAGGTTGGGATACTAGGATTCGTGGGCACAGCCTTAGAATGAGAGGGGGTCAATTTAGAGTGGAAATGAGGAGACATTTCTTCAGCCAGAGATTGGTGGGCCTGTGGAATTCATTGCCATGGAGCGCAGTGGAGGCTGGGACGTTAAATGTCTTCAAGGCAAAGATTGATAAATTCTTAATCTCGCAAGGAATTAAGGGATACTGGGAGAGTGCAGGTAAGTGGGGTTAAAATGCCCATCAGCCATGATTGAATGGCAGAGTGGACATGCTGGACCAAATGGCCTTATTTCCACTCCTATTTCTTATGGTATTATGAGCATTCATTCAGTTCGCTCATATTAAATTGATATTCAGTTTTGTACTGCAGTCAATAGAGTTACATATCACACCTGTACACAACAGGTGACCAATTTTATGCAACCTGTTTGGAGGCACTGTTCAAAATGAATTTCTATCCCTGTAAGGCCAATGTTTTGCAGTTACAAAATTTGACTCACTTAACTATGTATAATTTAGCTCACTAAATTACCATGAACAAACAGATCTGCTCTTTTCTTTACACTGCAATTATCTACTAACAATTTTCATTGTCAGATAGTCTGGTACTTGTTGCAGTAGGAACAAGGTCATGTGCAAACTCTCAGTAAAGGGAAATGATAGTATCCAGAGGACAGAGGTAAACAGCTGCTCAAATTGTACTGTTTACTTCTGTTGGCCAAGCAGCCTTTAAAGTAACTGAAATAAAAGCTTAATTGCCCCAACAATGGGCATTCATCTGCTGTAAGGCTAAGCTACATACAGAAATAGATTAACTCTGGTACCAAGTTGTGCTGGTTTTCCCTGGGCCAGCAGTTGGCCCCAGCTTCAATCTTCATCACCTCACAATCCCAAGATCAGTAGGAATAAAACAAAAGAATCCAGTGGTCTCAGTTGGTGTTTGCATCTGTGGACAGGTTTGAGTTCTACCCTAATGTACAGTTAAATATTTGTCCAGGTTCATATGTAAAGACTAAATAGTATTACACACTGGTGCTTGTGACATGAATCTTACACAGAGCAATCCCTATGAGACAGAAAAGGAGAAAGGTACAGAATGTTGAAGGAAAATAATTAAGACGTCATTTTATCATTTCTGGACAACTTAAAATGAAATCCATACCTAACGATTGCTTCATCTTGGAAATGTTGACCATCACCAACTCAGATTCCTGTATTTTCTTTTCTGTACTTTTTACCAATCCTGTTTTTATTTCTTCACTGGTGTTATTCCTTTCTGCATGTGCATTTTCCAAAGATTTGTCAATCTCTGCATATATTGGTTCTTCCTCAAAACAATTTTGGCTGTGTACATTTGTGTTTTCTGTTTCTTTGCTATAGAATGACACTGATGAAGTTTCTTTAAAGACATGATCTAATAAGGGTTGTGCTTTTTTGGATTTATTCACTACTGAATACAATGGCAAGTCTTTAATTTTCTCAGTTTTCTCTTTTATAGTTTCTTGATGGCTTGATTTTCCATTGCCAGCCAGCTCAGATTGGGTGGTATTGATATCCTGCTTCGCAGCAGAGGGTAGTTCTGGAGTTCGAAAGGTCTCTGTTAATAACCAGTTTGATCTCACTGGTCTGCTTGAAGCTGTTTTAAAGGAAGTACTATCTATGTTGTATGAATCTACTGGCACATCTTCTAAAGCTGTGAATGATTTAATGTTATTTCCTTTCCGTGGGGAGCTTGATATCCTCAGCTTTTCGATTTGTTCCATCATCATTCTTTCCTTTTCGTAATCCTGAGATGGTTTCAGATGAAACCCACCTCTGTAATCTATAAAGGGGAAAAAAAGTCTACATATTTGATACATTCACTCTAAAACTACAAGTATTGTATATCCAACAAAGACCAGGAAGCAGGCTCAGTAAAATTTGAAAGGATAACAGGGAAAAATTAACTATCAATGCAAATTTTTATTGGCAGAAAATAGGGTGAGGAGGAGGTGAAAGTGATCTATTTTCTAGCTATAGAAACTCACTCTCTTGTTGTGCAGTGGCAGTTCCCTATTTCTGAGCCAGAAGAAAGTCTGGACTCAAGTCCCAACTTCACTGGAAATGTGCATTAAATGTCTCACACAGTGTCTCACAACAATCACTTATTGTTATTTTCTAGAAGGCAGAAAATTGATGGTTCGAGCCTTTCTCCAAGGTAGTCTGCCAGCAGCCAGTCACAGAGAGAAGGCATCTAAACCTGCTTAGAGCATTGGCCACTGGATTGGTATTGGTCAGCTATCTAAAGGACAAATATGCACTTTGAATATGCTAAAGCAGAGCTCCATGTGAGAAAGTGGGCAGTCTTTATGGAGCAACTATTGGGTTTTCTCTCCTAAGACTTTGCACATGAGGATATTGCCAAGCAATCTGGCACTACCAAAAAAGTAGGTAATTTTTCCTTATTTTTGATGAGGAGTCATGAAGAGCGAGGATTCTACTGAGCACTTGGGTGACTCTCAAACCAAAGTTGCAGCACTAGCTTAAAGAAGTATCAATGTTTGTAGCATGGTTCTTCTGACATTGTAAGCCACTTTCCAATCTCGCTACTAACATGGATTATGTGTGTCTCAAGGGACTAACCTGGAATTGGTGTAATCAAATGTCTCTTTGGGGCCAGTCCACTGTCAGCAGCCCTCAGTACTGGAGATCTCCCTGGTGGAAGGTTTTTATTGAGAATGAATTAGTCATGGTACAAAATAAGGAGCCTCAATCTATGACAGCTACAGCTTCATTTTGAACAAAAATATAACTTCATACTATCATTAGTAACCCTTTATAGACCTGCAATGTTTTGATAAACATATTTGCAATGGGTGTTTTTAAGTGCATTTCAACATTGTTATTATACGGCTCACTGACTGAATTTTATCAAAAATTGGCTAAGTGACAATTTCAGGGAGGCCTTTAATGGAGGGCTTCTCTCTGTGACCTCTAAGCAGTTAACTCATGGAGTTCTCCAGTGTTCACCTCATTATCTATGTACCATGTTTCAATGCTGTCATTCTTGTGCTATCATGCTGTCACCAACAATGGAATTTCTCACCGTTGCCAAGATCTTGTATGATTTCTGTTGCCAAATTTAAAGCCCAGCTTTGCACCAAGTCAATAACTGTCAGCCATGAGTACCTTGCACAGGACACATAGTGGTAGGGAAATGAAAAAGAACAATTTCTGTGGGTACATAGGTGGCTCTTCATTGGAAAAAGAAGTATACATTCATAAATTTATTGCTTTAAATGACTTTACATAACCACCTGTCTGATTAACTGTCATTACAACTGCAGCTCCAAGAATCAAGCTACGCAGGTTACCTATCTTTAGTGTTATATGTTGATAGATCCTTGTCTATGGAAGCCCAACAATTTCTGCAACACCCAGCACAGCATAACATCTTGCCTTTGTTAGAAGAGGGAGTATCACATGTTGGAAGGCCTTAAACAAAATAGACAATACAGGTTGCATTTTGCAGAGAGTTCCAGGTTCAGTCAGATAACATAGGAGACCCCCAAACTTGTTCCATTTTCCCTCGCAGTCCCTTCAACCCCATGAGTTCTCAGCTTTCACACATTCCCAACCAACTCTTTCATTTGCATCTTCATTGCCCACTACTACCACCTGAGACCTGGGCCAAGACCTTAATCATGCCAAATTGGCTCGAGTGTGAGATGGTCCAACTCGATCCAGCAATTCTGGAAAACAGATATGGATGGGGGCCTATGCTAAAAGGAGACAAATCCACTAATTGAGGAAACTTCCCAAATTGAGCGACACATTTTGGGATGAAACTCCAACCATTTATTTCCTTATTCTACATCTCCTTTGGCATAGCGTATTTCTCAACATTTAGATCAGCGTTTGTCCGATGTTGTCCAAGAAACACAATCTAAAAGGGAAAATTGATTTGAATGCTTTGTTTCAATTACCTTTAATTTTTCACATTTTTTACACTGCTTAAGCCATTAGGCAGTAAAATTATACTATGATGATTTAAAGTGACTATTTTATTTAAGTTTCAATCACAACAGATTGCAAATTATGGAAAAATGTGATCCTGGTAACATATTAATTTATTTTTGCCTGTTTAATCAACAATTGAATCTAAAGTATTATTCTTGAAATAGATATAAAACCTCACACTGTTTCTGCAACTAAGATATTACATTAACACATAATTTCAAAATTATTACAGCATGAAAGCAAACTTCATTTATAAAGATCGAATGAAAGTTTTTATGTGGAAACATGGATGTGGATTTAGTCACAACCATTTATTATCTTTTTATAGTCATGTTCATAGAAACTAAATGATCTAAAAATGAGCTGAAGCCCACTTGAATTGAGAGGTCCAAGGATCAATGGAATTCCATTAGGATTTATCAAAGTTCTTGGGAGTGAACTATCAACACTGATTGGTTCAGCTTTCTCTTAAGGCACAAACAAATATATCTGAGGAAGGGTCATTCGAACCAAACATTAACTCTGCTTTCTCTCCACAGATGCTGCCACATCTGCTGAACTTTATCAGCAATATCTGTTTTTATATCAAAGTCAGCAACTGGTTTTGGGTATGTTTTGTGAAGGAAGCATGAAGTGGGCTAACTGCAGGATGGGGTAGTGTGGTATTAGAGAAGCACTGATATTTCAGACCCAATATTGCCGACAAATTGTGAAAATGGATCCCTTATTACATGTTAAACTCCTGATTTACATATTCAAGTAGCGTCAAACCTGTTGTAAGCTTGTAAAAAAAGCACCCAGAACTTGGCAGTGTGACCAGAATGGATATAGACCACCCCACCAATAAATTAGTATGTATTTTAACATCCAGATACAGACACAACATATAACAACTTTCTACAAGCAATTTTCAACATTTTTAAACCTGCTTTAATTGTTTTACTTTTTGGAACTAATTAAATATATTTGTAAATATTTTTGGGTCAGTATTAGCTATGGAGAAGGACATGGAAGCTAGGAAACTTGGGAAATAAATAGTGATGTCTTGAAAATGAATTCATTTTACCGAAGAGGCGGTGCTGGAGATCTTAAAACACAAAAATAGATAACTCCTCAGGATCTGATTAGGTGTTTCCCAGAACTTTGTGGGAAGCTAGGAAAAAGATTACTGAGATACTTGTATTGACAACCACGGGTGAGTTATAGAGTCATGGAGATATATAGTGGAGTTGCTGGAGATTGGCTAATGTATTGCCATTATTTAAGAAAGGCTGTAAAGGAAAAGCCAGGGAATTATAGATCGGTGAGTGTTAAGTCAGTGGTGGGTAAATTGTTGGAGGAGATTCTGAGGAACTGGTTAGTAAGGGTAGATCACATAGGATCTATGGGAACTAGCTAATTGGATACAAAATTGTCTTAAGAGACAGAGGTTGGTGGTTGAGGGTTGCTTTTTGGACTGGAGGCCTGTGACCAGCAATATGCCATAAAGATCAGTGCTAGGTCCACTGATTTTCATCATTGATATAAATGATTTGTATGTAAATAGAGAAGACATGGTTAGTAAGTTTGCAGATACACCAAAATAGGTGGTGTAGTGGACAGTGAAGATTATCTCAGAGTACAACCTGATCAGATGGGCCAATGAGTGGCAGATGGAGTTTAAAGTAGAGAAATATGATATGTTGCATTTTGATAGGACAAACCAGGGCAGGAATTATACAGTTGATGTTAGGGCCCTGGGGAGTGTTGCCAAATAAACAAATCTAGGGGAGAAGGTGATGAAGGGCGTATGCTTGAAACATCGATTCTCTTACTCCTCAGATGCTGCCTGACCTGCCGTGCCTTTCCAGCACCAGACTCTTTTGATTCTGATCTCCAGCATCTGCAGTCCTCACTTTCTCCTAGGGGTGCAGGTGCACAGTTCCTTGAAAGCTAAGTCACTGGTAGACGAGGAGTTGAAAAAAGCATTTGGCATGCTTGCCTTCATTGGTCAGTGCATTGAGTAGAGGAGTTGGGACATCATGTTGCGGCTGTACAGAACATTGGTGAGGTCACTTTTAGAATACTGTGTACAATTCTAGTTGTGCTTCTATAGGAAGGATGTTGTTAAACTTGAGAGGGTGCAGAAAAGATTCACAAGGATTTTGCTGGGACTGGAGGGTTTGAGCTATTGGGAGAGGATGAATAGGCTGGGGCTTTTACCTCTGAGTGTCGGAGGCTGAGAGGTGACCTTAAAGACGTTTATAAAATCATGAGGGACATGGGTAGGGTGAATAGCTAAGGTCTTTTTTTCTAGGTAGAGGAGTCCAAAGCTCGAAGACATAGGTTTAAGGTGAGAGTGGAAAGAATTAAAAAGGGCCTAAGGGTTAACCTTTTCATGTACAGGGTGGTGCTTGTGTGGAATGAGCTGCCAGAGGAAGTGGTGAAGTCTAGAACAATTACAACATTTAAAAGGCATCTAGTTGGTTATCCAAATAGGAAGGGTTTAGAGGGATATGGGCCAAGTGCTAGCAAATAGGACTAGGTCAGATTGGGAAGTCTGGTTGGCATGGACGAATTGGACTGAAGGGTCTGTTTCTGTGCTGTGTGACTCTATGACTAAGGATTAAAGGAAATCCTTGCAGTTCTCATTAAAATCTGTGCCAGAGCTGCTTGGTGATTAAGGATTTAGTCACCAAGAATGAAGGTTATTATCGTAAAAATATAAGTTTCAACAGACTCAAATGCAAAGAATGCAGTAGGTCTGCCTACATAAACTTTGACTTATATTAAATGTCACTATTTAATTTTATCCTATTCTAACTACTGTTCATTTCAGACTATTTTACCAATTTCAACATGCAGCTGTGCTACCCTTGAAAACATTTCAAAGTCATTCCAATAATTTTCTACAGTCCACTTCCAACCTTCCACACTCCACTTCTATTGCAACTAACTATCTTTTCACTTAATTTTTATGGTATAGCTTTCAACCATCATTGCTCTGCTCTCTGGAAGTCTTTTCCCAAACCTCTTCCCTTCTGCCAACCGTATCTCTCATACTCAAAAGCAATTTTGAAACATTTTTATTCAAACTTTCACTTGTTTCCTTTCTTCTAATGCCCATTCAGTCTCAAATGGTTGAAATATTTTATTACAGACTAGTTCAATGTTTTATAAAAATAATTCTAGGATCTTTCCTCTTGTGTGATTTTGTTTGGGCTCTTCGTGGCCTATGATCCCGGTAGAGGTCATTAGAATGAGTGTCCCAAGTTGACAGGGAGATAGTTGACCAATTGCAATCTTTCTAGCTCCTTTACCATCGAATCTGGGGTGAACGACAGCACATCTGTTCAGTTACTTGTGAGATTGACATCCATATTCCTTTCTCTGTGATCATCAATAATCTCAAACTTGCCAATGTAATCATGCTTCATCATTACAGTCAGGCATCTCACATTCACTGTGGAACTGGCCAAAAGACAACCTGGCATTTTTCACATTTCTACACAAAGTCTACTGAACATCATATGCTCTCTATCAACTCTGGAGCTGTTCTTTTTGAGCCTTAAAGGTAACTGTAATTCTATAAATGACCTCTGTCCTCTCCACCATCTTTACTTAAATAATTCTAGGCTTGGAATGGAAGTGGCCCCCAAGACACAAGGAGTGTTATTTAAATTAACATTACATTCCACATAACAATTGGACTGCATTCTGGGGAAGGTGGGACCTGTATAAACAGGACGGGTTGCACCTGAACCAGAAGGGCACCAATATCCTGGGGGGTAGGTTTGCTTGCACTCTTCGGGGGGGGTTTAAACTAATTTGGCAGGGGGATGGGATCCGGACTTGTAGTCCAGCAAGTAAGCTAGCTGTGTGTCAGGATGCCCAAGACTGTAGGGAGGCTGTGGAGAAGGTAGCACTGACAGGGACTACTTGCGGACACAGAGATGGGCTCAAGTGCGTATACTTCAACGCAAGGAGTATCAGGAATAAGGTGGGTGAACTTAAGGCATGGATCGGTACCTGGGACTACGATGTTGTGGCCATCACGGAAACATGGATAGATGAGGGACAGGAATGGCTGTTGGAGGTTCCTGGTTACAGATGTTTCAGTAAGATTAGGGAGGGTGGTAAAAAAGGAGGGGGGGTGGCATTGCTAATTAGAAATGGTATAACGGCTGCAGAAAGGAAGTTTGAGGGGGATCTGCCTCTGGAGGTAGTATGGACTGAAGTCAGAAATAGGAAAGGTGCAGTCACCTTGTTGGGTGTTTATTATAGGCCCCCCAATAGCAGCAGAGATGTGGAGAAACAGATTGGGAAACAGATTTTGGAAAGGTGCAGAAGCCACAGGGTCGTAGTCATGGGCGACTTCAACTTCCCAAATATTGATTGGAAGCTCTTTAGATCAAGTAGATTGGATGGGGCGGTGTTTGTGCAGTGTGTCCAGGAAGCTTTTCTAACGCAGTATGTAGAGTGCCCAACCAGAGGGGAGGCCATATTGGATTTGGTACTCGGTAATGAACCGGGACAAGTGATGGGCTTGTTAGTGGGTGAATATTTTGGTGATGGTGACCACAATTCTGTGACTTTCACCTTGGTTATGGAGAGAGATAGGTGCACATAACAAGGTAGATTTTACAATTGGGGGAAGGGAAATTACGATGCTGTAAGACGGGATTTGAGGAGCATACGTTGGGAGCATAGGCTGTCAGGGAAGGATGTGGTGGAAATGTGGAACTTTTTCAAGGAGCAGATACGACGTGTCCTTGATATGTATGTACCGATCAGGCAGGAAAGAAATGGTTGTGTGAGGGAGCCTTGGTTGACGAGGGAGGTTGAATGTCTAGTAAAGAGGAAGAAGGAGGCTTACATAAGGTTGAGGTAACAGGGTTCAGACAAAGCAGTGGAGGGATACAGGATAGCCAGAAGGGACCTGAAGAAAGGGATTAGGAGAGCTAAGAGAGGGCATGAAAAATCCTTGGCGGATAGGATCAAGGATAACCCCAAGGCATTTTATGCGTATGTGAGAAACCTGAGAATGACGAGAACGAGGGTAGGTCCGATCAAGGACAGTAGTGGGAGACTGTGTATTGAGTCGGAAGAGATAGGAGAGGTCTTGAACAAGTACTTCTCTTCAGTATTTACGAACGAGAGGGACCGTATTGTTGAAGAGGAGAGTGTGAAACGGACTGTTAAGCTAGAAGAGATACCTGTTAGGAAGGAAGATGTGTTGGACATTTTGAACAACTTGAGGATAGACAAGTCCCCCGGGCCTGACGGGATATATCCTAGGATTATGTGGGAAGCAAGAGAGGAAATTGCAGTACCGTTGGCAATGATCTTCTCGTCTTCACTGGCAACGGGGGTGGTACCAGGGGACTGGAGAGTAGCGAATGTTGTGCCCCTGTTCAAAAAAGGGAATAGGGATAACCCCGGGAATTACAGGCCAGTTAGTCTTACTTCTGTGGTAGGCAAAGTAATGGAAAGGGTACTGAGGGATAGGATTTACGAGTATCTGGAAAGACACTGCTTGATTAGGGACAGCCAGCACGGATTTGTGAAGGGTAGGTCTTGCCTTACAAGTCTTATTGAATTCTTCGAGGAGGTGACCAAGCATGTGGATGAGGGTAGAGCAGTGGATGTAGTGTACATGGATTTTAGTAAGGCATTTGATAAGGTTCCCCATGGTAGGCTTATGCGGAAAGTCAGGAGGCATGGGATAGAGGGAAATTTGGCCAATTGGATAGAAAACTGGCTAACCGGTCAAAGGCAGAGAGTGGTGGTAGATGGTAAATATTCAGCCTGGAGCCCAGTTACAAGTGGAGTTCCGCAGGGATCAGTTCTGGGTCCTCTGCTGTTTGTAATTTTTATTAATGACTTAGATGAGGGAGTCGAAGGGTGGGTCAGTAAATTTGCAGATGATACGAAGATTGGTGGAGTTGTGGACAGTGAGGAGGGCTGTTGTCGGCTGCAGAGGGACTTAGATATGATGCAGAGCTGGGCTGAGGAGTGGCAGATGGAGTTCAACCCTGCCAAGTGTGAGGTTGTCCATTTTGGAAGAACAAATAAGAATGCGGAATACAGGGTTAATGGTAGGGTTCTTAGTCAGGTGGAGGAACAGAGGGATCTTGGGGTCTATGTACATAGATCTTTGAAGGTTGCCACTCAGGTGGATAGAGTTTGTAAGAAGGCCTATGGAGTATTATCGTTCATTAGCAGAGGGATTGAATTCAAGAGTCGTGAAGTGATGTTGCAGCTGTACAGGACTTTGGTTAGGCCACAGTTGGAGTACTGTGTGCAGTTCTGGTCGCCTCACTTTAGGAAAGATGTGGAAGCTTTGGAGAGGGTGCAGAGAAGATTTACCAGGATGTTGCCTGGAATGGAGAGTAGGTCGTACGAGGATAGGTTGAGAGTTCTCGGCCTTTTCTCGTTGGAACGGCGAAGGATGAGGGGTGACTTGATAGAGGTTTATAAGATGATCAGAGGAATAGATAGAGTAGACAGTCAGAAACTTTTTCCCCGGGTACAACAGAGTGTTACAAGGGGACATAAATTTAAGGTGAAGGGTGGAAGGTATAGGGGAGATGTCAGGGGTGGGTTCTTTACCCAGACAGTGGTGGGGGCATGGAATGCGCTGCATGTGGGAGTGGTAGAGTCAGAATCATTGGCGACCTTTAAGCGGCATTTGGATAGGTACATGGATGGGTGCTTAATCTAGGGTAGAAGTTCGGCACAACATCGTGGGCCGAAGGGCCTGTTCTGTGCTGTATTGTTCTATGTTCTATGTTAACATTTTACCACTGGCTCCTATGGATTCCAGCTCACCAGCTGACAGTAAAGCCCCTGGTTGAGTTGAATGCCCTTCTGGAATCCTCAACTAGGCTGGAATGCAATTTCCCCGACTCCAAGGGGTGTTTTGCGAATCACTAGGAAGTGCTTTTCCATTTTGAAGAATGTTCCTATCAGCATAACCATTACCTTCAATCCCAACATTTTTGCCTTTAACCTGCTTCTGGTAAAATAGTTTTAGGCAGCCTCAAATGGACATCAGAGTCAAGGGTTCAAAATAAGGCCTTTACATTAAAATCTCTGGGTGTCAATGTCCAAGAAGGTGGACAGTTACTCACCTACGCTTGTCCCGGAAAACCTGACTACCTTCCCAAGTTTAAAATCAGCCTTTGAATTCATTTACTGTTTAAGTCTGTCCATTTCTCACTTTATTTTTCACTGTTGTTGTACATACTCTCTCACCTGCTCTGTTCTTTAGAATATCATATGCTTCCAGTTCGTAAGGCATCACCATGCTGTCAAATCTGCCCAAGTCAGTTGGTCCAATAATGGCCCTTTAGAGACAAGATGGATAAAATAAAACACGAAAATGTACCAAAACAAGTAAATACTCATACATCTATTAAGATGTGCAGATGCTATTCTGATAACGTAGGCAGGATAAGGAACTCCGAATAATTATGAATAAGTATTATTACAGCAGAATCAAGCAGTAGTTGCAAACATGTTTCAGAGATAATCTAAAACTTAGGAAGAAGTTTTCCACTTATGATTGCTCCAGGTTATCAACTATTGGATTCTTCAACTCAAACACAATCAGAAGCATGAAGACAGATAAACATTTTCAATATCTTCAGAGTTCATGAAGTACTCTTGGTTTATAATGCCCCTACAGGATTACTGGGCTACAGCGTTCTCCACCACTTTGTCAGAATCATTGGTGACCTTTAAGCGGCAATTGGATAGTTACATGGATAGGTGCTTAAGCTAGGACAAATGTTTGTCACAACATCGTGGGCCGAAGGGCCTGCTCTGTGCTGTATTGTTCTATGTTCTATGTTTTATGTTCTACTTCACTGCCAGTGGATTTGAAGGCAGAGAAGACAAATGAGATCTAGTAGCTGGCTTTCCTGCTGGCTGCCTGCCTTAAACCGGTCTGAAATTTACAGGAGACAGCACAATTGCTGGGTGATCCAATAGTCTTGGTTCTAGTAAGTCTAAAGTAGTATTTTAACAGCATGATCACATTGCGCAGCCCATTTCATACAGGAAGACCAGCAGCTTTAGGTACACAAGATGGTGTCATACAAAGAAATCAAAAGAACGGGCGGAGAGAGAGACCTTCTTACCTCCCTTGAGCCTCGTCAGATATATCACTCTGAAAATGAACCCACCCCCTTTAAACGTTTCAACATCTCTCCCTCTTTAAACCCTGAGTCCCTTAAACTCTCAAAACGCTGCTCCCCACCCACCCTTTCACTGGGACCCCTGACCCTTGTCTTACCTGAGGTCATTAGCATGATGAAATTGCTTTTAGGCCCAGCACTGGCCACATATCCTCTCTGGCACTGCTCGTCTACTGAGCTGTTGGGCATTTAATCTGTTTGCAGTTCTTTAAGGTGTGACCACCTCAAAAGAAAGAAGCAGAAGTCCTGTCTTAAAGCAAGCAATGCTGCTCCTAATGTTGAATTGCTGCAGGTTGGCCAATGGGATTATGGGTGGGTTCCTCTCCAGCTTTTTAGCCAGGGAGGTGAGGATTGCAATTTCCTATAAAATCCAGCTCAATGAACCTAAATACTTTCCTAATTGGTGGTGATATTAAATTGGATCAATTTCACACTGCAGAACTTTCCTACTTCAGAGGAAAATACTACCATTGATCACAACAGGAATCAGGGCTGAAAAGGTTGAATGGCACAGATCCGTAAGATGCAAAGCATCAATCAGCGTTATATAAAAATGGGTATTTTAACTGTACAACACAAGGTCAGTGGGTAAAAACTAATTTACAAGTGAGGAAAAATATTTCCTTATTTTGCTTAAACAATATTTGCCTCCTCAATGTTATCTTTGTTTCTGGTAAAAACTTGTTTAGTTGAAAATTTTGAGGGTGACTGGACTTTTCTTGTATCTAAACTTATTTCAAATAAAGTATCAAAGATAAAACATTCTACTTAATAAGTAGATAGTTTTAATGCAAACCTAGACTAACATAAAGCTACTTTCAGACACTCAATAAAGCTAGTCTCATGGGAATTGTACACTATTATAATTAACAAAGTGTTTTCAGAAATGTGTTGTCTCTTCATTGATAAAATACATGTTTAATTATCTCTTGATAACTATTCTGTCAAAAAAAATCCAAGAGTAATAATTTACATATTTATGCAAATACAAGATTTATTTAAAATAAACCATTATGTGGGTCATGTTGACATGTGAATTGTTTATATGTTTAATAGAGCAGCAAATTAGAAAAAGAACATTACAGTGTCAGCCTTGGGTCATTGGTCACACTCTCACATTACAGTCATAAAGTATGGGTGAATATAGGGGTATGGGTGGGTTGCGCTTCGGCGGGTCAGTGTGGACTTGTTGGGCCGAAGGACCTGCTTCCACACTGTAATGTAATCTAATCTAAAAAAAACCCTCCACTTCAGCAACCTGAGCACATAATCTGGGTCAACATTTGTAAGCAAATTCTACCCTGCATAAGTTTGGATGCTACTAAACTGAAGCCACTGCCCTGTCTGCTCTACCAGCTGCACATAAAAGATTCCATGGCATTATTAGGGTTTCCAACTATGATTAAATGAAAGCCTACAGATTTCATCACATCAATTGCCTCCAGGAATTACAGACCAGTCGGTTTAACTTCAGGCAGAGGAAAAATTCTTGAAACAATTATTAGTGCAGAATTAATTATCACATAAAAAAAAGGGGGTTAATTATGAAGGGTCAGCGGATTTCATAAGATAACATCATGTTTAACAAACCTACTGGAGTAATTTTGAAGAGGTAACAAAGAAAACTGATGGTGTGGGGAAGTAATGGCCAAGTGGCATTATCGCTGGACTGTTATTCCAGGGGCCCAGGTAATGCTCCAGGGACCAGGGTGCGAATGCTGCATGGTGGAATTTGAATCCAATAAAAAAATCTGGAATTAAAAGTTTAATGATGACCTTAAATTGATTGTTTGAAAAACCCACCTAGTTCACTAATGCCCGTGAGGGAAGGAAAGTGACTCCAGACCCCCAGCAATGTGGTTGATATTAGGGAAGGACAATAAATGCTAGCCTAGTCAGCAATGCCCTCATCCTGTGAATGAGTAAAAAAAAGCTATTGTTTTCTGTATTTGGACTTCCAAAAGGTGTTCAATAAAGTGCCACAAAACAGATTTTAAAGAAAATATAAAACACACAGGATAAGTGGAACAATAGTAACATGGATATAAAATTGGCTGAGGGGTAGGAAACAAACAACCATAGTTAATGGATACTTTTCAGGAAGGTTTGTCGAGGACTTCCCTAGAGTTGGGATTCTGGTTTTCCCTGATTTATGTTAATGATCCAGATTTTGGTGTAAAAGAAACAATTTTCAAATTTTTAAATGAATCAAAACTTGTAAATTGTGACACAAAAACAGAGTGCTGGAGGAATTAAATGTCTTACAGCATCTGTACAGAGAAAACAGAATTAATGTTTTGAGTCCTTGTCAGAACTGAAAATAGCTGTGAAATGGTGGTATTTATGCTGAAGATGGACTTGGGAGAGGAAAGGTGAGTGTAGTGAATAGAATACATGGATATGGTGCTGAGAGAGAGAGTGCAGCAGTATAAAACTACAAAAACATGTTTACCATTTGATGGAGTGGGCAGATAAATGGCAGATGAAGTTCAAAGTGGAGAAGTGTGAGGTGTACATTTTGAATTAAAGAACATGGAGAGATAGCACCTGCTAATTTATAATATCATAAAGGGTGTGCAGGAGTTGAGGAACCAGGGTGCATATATGCATGTCAGGTGATAGCAGGCCCAGTACATTGAGCAGTTTATAAAGCACAAAGTACTCTAGGCTTTATTATTGGGGTATAAAGTAAAGGAGCAACAAGATCACATTGAATTTGAATACAGCGCTAGTTGAACCTCACCCAGAGTATGGAGTACTGTTTGGGTGCCTCACTTAAAGAAGGTTATAAAAGTATTAGAATTGTTCAAAAGTCATGAGAATTATTCCAGGAATGGGATAAGATGGAAAAGGTGGGATTGCTTTTCTTGGAGAGGAGAAAGCTAGCAGGAGATTTGTCAAGGTTTTCAAAACTATGAGCGAACAGGGAAGAGTGACAGGGAGAAGCTGCAAAAGGATTGAGAATGAGAGGGCACTGATTTAAAATAATGGACAAAAGAAACAAATGTGATGTGAGAAATTACGGTTACGATCTGGAATGCATTGCCTGGAAGTGTGGAGGAGGCAGGTTCAACTCAAGTATTCAAAAAGACATTAGATGGCTGTTTTAAATATAGCACAGTCATAGTTATGGCAAAAAAGGAAGCAGAGTGATACAAGTCATAATACTCATTCAGAGATCTGGTGCAGACACAAAACAGACAAATGGGCTCCTTCTGCATCAGTAACACATCTGTGATATGACATTCACCAACTCAGCAGAACATTCCACGTGACACACTGCTTGAAAGAAAAAATGATGCTTCACCCCATTGGATAATGACTGACTGTTAATATACAGCCTTTTCTTAAACACCCATTTGTGGTATTTTTATATCTGGTAAAGAGAAATGCTCAAACAAAATTATAAAAAAAACCTTTTTTTTAACATCCATAGGACAATAGAAATGATACAACGCAGAAGAGGTGCATTTGGCCCATCTTGTCCATACTGACCCAAAGACACCCAGTGGCCCTTTTCTAATCCCAGCTTCCTGTACACAGCCCAGAGCCCTGCAGTTTACAACAGTTAAGGTGCAGATTCAGGTACTTTTAAAAAAAGTTTAGGGTCTCTGTCTCAACCACTACTCAGGCAGCAAATTCCAGACACTCACCGCCCTTTGCATAAAAAGGTTTTTCCTCAATCCCCTCTAATCCTTCTGCCACTTAGCTTGAATCTATGACCCCTGGTTTTTGAATTCTCTGCCAAGAGAAACCGATTCCTTCTATCTATTGTACCTCTACCCCTCACAATTTTGTATACCGCAGTCATGTCACCCCTCAGCCTTCTCTGTTCCAAGAAAAACAACCTGACCCTTGCCAATTCCTCCTTGTAGCAACAATTCTCCAGCCCTGGCAACATTCTATTAAATATTCTCTGCACTCTCTCCAGAGCAATTACATCCTTCCTGTAATGTGATGTTAAGAACTACACACAATATTCCAGCTGTCGTCTCACCAGTGTCTCATTCAGTTTCATCATTATATCCTTACATGTATTTTTACTCTGTCAAATAAGGAGAGCATTCCACATGTCTTCTTGTGGTAACTCTGTGATTCGTATCTGAGTTAGACACATCGGGTTCCTGAAGGTAGGTCTTAATTCCTGGAGACTTTTTGGCAATGGTGGAGAATTGGCAACCCTAAGCGCTACTTGTGAAAGAGCAATTGAGGTGTCCCCAGTTCCAGACTAATATTTATTGCTTATTAATCATCAATACAAATCAGCTATCATATCTCCCTGAATGACTATAATAAACACACTTCACGTAATTTGTTGCTGTGAAGAACTTTGGAAACTTTCTAAAGTTTTGAGAAATTCATTGTCAACATAAGCTCCTTCCTTCCTTAAAGTGTCTTCTGCACCAATCTGCAAAATTGTTTTTTTCATCAAAAATGACTAAAAGGGGATACAATTTATTACAGTCTCACCTGTGACGTATAAACAAACTCAAACGTGTTCAGAAACTCTGAATTTTAACAATCAAATTATTTGCCACTTAAAAAGTGTAATTGAATTGAACTGAATTTATTGTCACGTGTCCGGAGCCACAGTGAAAAGCTTTGTCTTGCCAGCAGTACAGGCAGTTCACAGAGTCAGGTAGCATAGATAGTAAATAATAGATAAACAGCGGCAAAAACAAAACACAGGTACAGGCAAATGTTAAGAGTTTGTGAGCCCATTCAGTATTCTATTCTAATATCTTCTTTGGTACAGGTAAAGCTATTCACAATTGAAATCAAAGGGTTTAGCTGAAAATGTAAATATGCTGTGCGCAACATACAACTTCAGAAGGAGACAGACAAGTAACTAATGAAGTTTACTTCTACTAATACATGTGTAACTGCAACATTGGTGTGTTTAGTTATGAATTGCCTTCAACCTCAACCTAGCTACACTGGAGCTCTGTTGGGACTTACAAAATACGTTTAAGTCTTTCCTGACCCAAATTTCACCCCGGTTCCCTCCCCCACCCCATTATTCCATACCATGAGAAGAACATAGATTTAGACACTTATCTAAATGTCAGTGGCCAGACAAATTACCACAGTCCAATAGCTACTTCTCACCCAATTCTCATGCTTCATGGCAGGAAGTTGGCAAGCAGCTTACATACTGCCTGTTGCTTAGATTCTGTTGCAAGTGGATAGAATTCTAACTTCAACCTGTAGTTTCCTTCTGGAAAACTGCTGGGTGTTAAAATATCCTCATATGCACTTTTAGTTGTTGACTTATTTTGTTCACATTGCCTTATTTTAGTCATTGGAGAGTGATAAAGGAAATGTCATGATTTTATTTTTGTTGACAAATATTAACACGTAAAGGAAGTCTTTGAGCATTCATAAAGAGTCTTTCGATAGGGTATAATGTGATAGCACAGCATGACATCTTAAGCAGGGAATATACTAAAAGAGGAGCAACTTTTGCCTGAAGCCAAGTATCTTAAAAAGAATGCTAAAGGTGGTTGAGTTAACCACAGTTCTAATAAAAATGAAGACATTAACATGATAAAACTCTGTTTTGAGCTCACGATCTCAGTTATATTGTTAGAAGATGGTCAGACCTCAGATTTAGGTTTTATTTATTGTCCCATATACTCGAGTATGAGGTACAAAAGTACAATGAAAAGTGTACCACGTAGCCACTCACGGCACCATCTTAGGTACAAACAATCTAGGTACAAAATCTTAGTTACAGAAATAGACAAGTAAATTGAAAAATTCAGCACCATAATCATTTTAGCTTAAAAGTAGAAAAATAAAGAAATAAGTTAAAAGCTAAAGTTAAATCAGATATTATATGACAAAATGGCCAAAAACCATTATTAATAACCTGAGTTGTGCAACTCCCAGTAGCCAGTTCCAGAATTTCCTTAGCTATGGTATGATGTATGGTGAGGGAAGTTTAAGGTGGAGTAAGGAAAATCTTGTACTTTAGTAATGTCTTGTTCAGAAACATTGTAAATTGCTTCTCATACGATTAAAATTCAGTGACCGTTGTCATGCAGGCAAACAAAGGGAAAGGAAAACAGCATATTTCCCTCTTCTAAAATGAAGTAGATTAAAACCAACCATAAGAGTTACAGCACTATAATTTTATATTAACAAAATTATATCCTTCAGTTATAATGACTTGTAATTCATCATGTGTGAAATTATGGAGTGTAAATCTCATCCTAAAACTCCTTGGAAATAACACCCTGCAACATTGGCACATTGTTATATTCTATAGAATCAGCTTGTTGTCTTAATTGATAAATTATTGAACAATTTAACACTGAGGCATTTGCATGCATTCAGTACACAATGGTTCTACTCTCCTCAAATCAATAACCATTATTTAATACTTTTGTCCTGTCTTAAATAAAGGAAGAGCATAAAAATGATTGTATTATTAATGGAGCAAGACTCTAATTCACAGTACTCCTCTTACCGGATCTCTCTCAATATCAGCAATTTCTCCGGTTTATCTAATATAGAAAGTAGGGGCCGCACCAAGTCTTCCACTCCACCACCTGAAACAAACTAAAAACAAAGCTGAGACTTAAGTTTTATTTAAAACACAAAGCACCTACTGTATAAAAGGACTGTAGTGTGATACACCATAGGTATAACTTAATGATATTTTAGGCAGAAAGCAGAATAATTTTTCACAAAGAGGACTCTCTAAGTTTGTACTGATAGAGTGAACAAATGAAATAGAAACTTTATTTGTTTTTTTTCAGAACTGCTCCTACTCTGACATTATAACTTAACCAGAAATGCGGCTGGAATACAGTTTGTGTATGTAAACAGGCCTTCCACTCCTCTTCTAAATATGGCAAATGGACTAGCTGTGGAATTTCAGTCTCTTGTCAACAATCATAAATATGTTAGATAGATAATTTAAGGAAAGTAGGATGAATGGTTATGGCAATTTGGCAAACTCCTGGAATTAAGGTTGCTGTTCAAATTCAGGTGAAATACCACCTTAGACTGGATGGCCCACTGGCTTGTTTCTGTGTAATTCTATATAATGATGTGTGAAATAATATTTTACTGCCATCTAGTGGAAGATTAAATATTAATAAAATATTTTAAAATTACATTTCAACATTAACAATAAGATGAAAAGCAGTTTATATGAGAATTAAGCATGAAAAACCTTTTATAAGATATGTTTCTGATTTTTGTTATGCACTGTTCCCTGAATGATTTATTCCAAGTGTTCTTTGGAGGGAAGGGTACATTAAATATTTGGTTATGCTTTTTATAGAACGCATGGAGACTATGAAAAAAATGTATTTTGTAGCAAATACATTCCATAACATAAATTTATTGTTCCTGAAAAATCATTGTAGCAATTTTTTTCAATAACTTACTCAGCAGTTAAAAATCACACAACACCATGTTATAGTCCAACAGGTTTAATTGGAAGCACACTAGCTTTCGGAGCGATGCTCCTTCATCAGGTGATTGTGGAGGGCTCGATCGTAACACAGAATTTATAGCAAAAATTTACAGTGTGATGTAACTGAAATTATACATTGAAAAATTGATTGTTACATCACACTGCAAATTTTTGCTGTAAATTCTGTGTTACGATCGAGCCCTCCACTATCACCTGATGAAGGAGCGATGCTCCGAAAGCTAGTGTGCTTCCAATTAAACCTGTTGGACTATAACCTGGTGTTGTGTGATTTTTAACTTTGTACACCCCAGTCCAACACCGGCATCTCCAAATCATTACTCAGCAGTGTAATGTTACATTACAAATCTCTACCTCAGAGGATTATGGGTGCTGTCGTCACATACAGAGACTGATAAATTTTTGTGTACTAAAGTAATTAAATAATATGGGAAATGATGCTGGGAGGTGCAAGTGAAATAGATGATTTGCCATAATCATCTTGAATGGTGCAACATATGGAAAAGGCAGATTGGGCTAATTCTACTTCTATTTTTAATGTTCTCTTTATCAATTTTATACTTATGACTGAGCAGGAATAATGGTGGTCTGTTATTGCCACAAGTTAATGCACTGTGTGAAAGAAATACCTGCTTACAGTGACGCAAAACTGCATTGACTTCATCTTGATTCAGGAGCTTTCTGGCAATGTCTTCAATCACAGCTAGCGCATGGCTATACATGTCTGCTGTTGAGAGGCCATGCTGATCTCGCTGGGAGCCCAAAATGTCAAAGTGATGACCTCTTTCTTTATCTTGAACCAAAAGTGGACACAAAAATCCAAATTACATTCACTACTTTGCTGGTAAAGAAGGAAATCTAATTTGAATGACAAATAGAGGTCAGAACCACTCAAGAATGACCTGAATAGAGCTATGCTATATCAATAGAGTAATTGGTAAAAAGTGAAAAAAGGCACAGTGATAAGTATTATAGTTAAAAACACAAAGATCCTAGTCAAGTTAAGCAAATGCTGTTTTTCTTGGCTGTTATGCAAAAGTTATTTTTTAACAAATGCAGTAAGAACTGAAGTTTTCCACATCCAATACTTTCTAAATCATAGTACAAAGAAATAGATTTTCATGTTGCAACTAAGACTTTCTCCAATACAAACAATATTTTAAAAAAATAGATTTCATAGCAGTTCAAGCATTCAAAAAAGCATTATGTTTTGCATGGAAATAAAGCAGGCTCAAAACAAAACCATCCTTAATTACTAAGCATTCTCAGGCACATGTGATATATTTACCCCGCTTAAGACTTCTGATGACGAATCTTTGAACAGCCGTCACTATAATGGAAACAAAGGTAAATAAAGTGGCTCTGTATTCAAACCTGTACATTAACTCAATGGGAACATTATAGTGTTATTATTTTTCAATAGGTAGGCTTAAAATTCATTAATAAATATTTTGAGAACAAGAAAAAAAACCTCTAATGAAAGACCGTAATTTATTTGATAATACAAGTTGAAAAGTAGTGTTTTCTTATGGCTATTACTCTTGATACTCTATTTGGAATTTAGTCACAGCTGGAGACTTCTAGAAGACAACAAAAATGCTTTAGGGATGTCTTCAAGGCATCTCTAAAGAGCTCAAACAACCTAAGCTAGATATGGAAGTCCTTGGCTTGTGATTGACTATAGTGGAGAACAGGAGAAAGTGAGGACTGCAGATGCTGGAGATCAGAGTCAAAAAGTGTGGCGCTGGAAAAGCACAGTCGGTCAGGCAGCATCCAAGGTGCAGGACAGTCGATGTTTCAGGCATAAGCCCTCCATCAGGAATAATAGAAAACACTCACCCGGAAAGGCACCAAACAAATTAAGAGACTTGTTGGGAATGTGCAGAGGCAATGTTGAGGCATCAGAAGAAGCATATAAAATTCCAAACAACTTATCTACCCAAACTTTCAAGAACCATCTACTCTGTGAGTGGCTATATAAGCAAATTGTGTATTGGACTATGAGCTATCTCTGAACCTATCAAACTGGCATGGAATCACGTGTGATCCTCAGGGACTTCCTAAAAGGATTCTCACAGACAGAATCACTCGTGATCTCCGTCTGGGGAAAGTTATTCATTGTTAACCTGGTGATTCTCATTGACACTTATTCACTCACCTGCCCACGTTTTATGCAATGTATTTACGATTTAACAAAGTAACTGAATTTTTGAACACATACTATTCAATTTTGGCAAGGACATTGGGCATATGACGATAGATATCTTGTAATTTTCCTGATTAGCTTTGTAAATTTGAAAAGAAAAGTAGAATAATTGTGAAATGAGTTTAAAACCCGAAAAATAAAAGTCCAATACATGTGAAAAAACATGCATCTTGAGGAAAAAGCTGAGCTGTTTAGGACTAACAATTTTTTTGTGTACCCAGAATTTCAGTGCTCTCTCTCTTTCTCTCTCTCAGGCACTGATTAATGTTAAGGCTGTAATCTCATGGGTACTATCACCTTAACAGCTCCAGTCCAGGAAGCCAGTTTTGTAAGTCACTCTGGATAAGAGTTATTAACAGACCTGTAACTAAGAATGGAATGAGGACCCTTCCAGGTCTGTATTCCGAAGGATTACAATGTGTTGCTTTTACTCTCTAAACCTATTGGGGCTTTCATGTTCTAAATTGTTTTATAAACATTTGACAAATACATAAATATCTTGCAAATCAGACATTGGTAAAGAAGAATTACAAAAAAGAAAAGACTGCAGAAAATAGGAAACTCCATGTGGAAATGTGAATGTATTAGAATTTTCAAAGTTGGTCATAATTTTAATTGAGATATAGCTGAAGTACTGACAAGCTCTTTGAAAGTAGAGAGAAAAGATTCCAATTGTCTTATGTTAGCACACTGTTATACTATTTCTGATTTGTGCGCAATTTAGAACTCTGAAAAAGGGTCACTGGACTTGATTCATTAGTTCTGTTTTCTTTCCATAAATGCTGCCAGACCTGCTGAGTTTCTCTAGAAATTTGTTTTTGTATGCTTCAGATGTCCAGCATCTGCAATCCTTTGTTTTATTACATTCAGCCTGAAAGTTGCAGGGTCTATCAAACAATAATGATATAAATGACTAATTACTCTGTTCTTTTTGGTGCTGGCTATGAGAGGAATATTGAATAGGACACCTGAATAATTACATGCCTTACTTGGTTCAATGTTTCATTTCAAAGATGCGCATGTTAACTTGTATAATATTCCAAGTCACATATCATCCCTGTCCTTGCAGACGTATAATGACTCTCAGTGTGGTAATTTTAAAGCTTGATTCCTGATTTTCAAATACTTCCATTGCTGTGTTGCTCAGTAACTGTAACAGGTCAGATTTCCATAGCTCTATCTTATATGACCCAACTTTCAATTGACTAGACCTTAACCTCCAGAAATATCTCACTAAACATTTCCAACTTTCACTCTTCCTTCAAGTTCTTTTAAATCTACCTGTCCCAATGTATTTTTATGTGGGTCAGCAGCAACATTCATCTGATAATGCTCCTGTGAAATTTTTTGGGGACATTTCACGACATTGAAAGAACTTTGTTAACACAGTTTGTTATGTCTTGAAATGAATATTCCATCAATACAGCGCTGAGGGTATCAATTTAAGTTACAATTACTTCATGACTGCAGTGGGTCTTCAACTCACACCTTCTTGGCAAAAATGCTACAATTGACTCAAGATGAGTAATACATGATGGATTAGAGTCTAGAATCATAGAGATGTACAGCATGGAAACAGACCCTTCGGTCTAATTCGTCCATGCTGACCAGATATCACAACCCAATCTAGTCCCACCTGCCAGCACCTGGCCCATATCCCTCCAAACCCTTCCTATTCATATACCCATCCAGATGCCTTTTAAATGTTGTAATTGTATCAGCCTCCACCACTTCCTCTGGCAGCTCATTCCATACACGTACCACCCTCTGCGTGAAAAGATTGCCCCTTAGGTCTCTTTTATATCTTTCCCCTCTCACCCTAAATCTATGCCCTCTAGTTTTGGACTCCCCGACCCCAAGGAAAAGACTTTGTCTATTTATCCTATCCATGCACCTCATGATTTTATAAATCTCTGTAAGGTCACGCCTCTGCCTCCGACGCTCCAAGGAAAACAGCCCCAGCCTGTTCAGCCTCTCCCTACAGCTCAAGTCCTCCAATCCTGGCAACATCCTTGTAAATCTTTTCTGAACCCTTTCAAGTTTCACAACACCCTTCCAATGGGAAGGAGACCAGAATTGCACGCAATATTCCAAAAGTGGCCTAACCAATGTCCTGTACAGTCGCAACATGATCTCCCAACTCCTGTATTCAATACACTGACCAATAAAGGAAAGTATACCAAACGCCTTCTTCACTATCGTATCTACCTGCAACTCTACTTTCAAGGAGCTATGAACATGCACTCTAAGGTCTCTTTGTTCAGCAACACTCCCTAGGACTTTACCATTAAGTGTACAAGTCCTGCTAAGATTTACTTTCCGAAAATGCAGCACCTCACATTTATCGAAATAAACTCCATCGACCATTCCTCAGCCATTTGGCCCATCTGATCAAGATCCCATTGTAATCTGAGGTAACCTTCTTTGCTGTCCACTACACCTCCAATTTTGGTGCCATCTGCAAACTTACTAAGTATACTTTTTATGCTCACATCCAAATCATTTATATAAATGATGAAATTCAATCCGAAGTATGAAGAAGTTTAAAATAAAGCTATATCAGCCTGTAGGAGGTATCACAAGTTTTAGCTTGTGAATTGATGAAAAAATGTGGACAATCAGGTCGACTGATGATGACATGCTTAGTATATTGGAAAGTGGAAGATTTATACCACTTAACTTTAATACCCATTTATAGAACTGGAATAAGCAAGAAGGAATGTAATAGCCTCAGGGGATATATCATTGTCTGAACAAGTCCCAAGTTTGCTGAAATGTATTGAAATATTTAATGTTGCTGTACAATTTTCATAGAGAAGAAACAGTTGTATTGTGAGTTCTTATATATTTTGCTCTTTATAAGATTAATTAAAACATTTTACCTTTATTTAAGAAAGGCTGCAAGGACAAGACAGGGAACTATAGACCGGTGTGCCTCATGTCAGTGGTGAATAAATTGTTGGAGGTGATTCTAAGAGACAGGATCTACATACTGTCTTTAAGCTATACTTTTTCATTTTCTTTTGTTCTTAAACTATCAAAATGGCAGTGGATTATGGTGAGAAATGAAAGCTTTTCACTGTATTTTATTGTATTTCACTGTAAACTACACGTGACAATAAATCATTCATTTATTCACATGCATTTGGAAAGGCACAGACTGATTTGAGATAGTCAGCAAGGTTTTGTGCTTGGAAAATTGTGTCTCACACACTTGATTGAGTTTTTTGAAGAGGTGACTAAGAAGTTAAATTAAGGTAGAGTGGTAGTTATTGTCTTTGACAAGGTTCCGCATGATAGTTTGGTTAGTAACAGAGCTAGTCAATTGGATACAAAATTGGCTTGATGGTCGGAGACAGATGGTGATGGTAGACGGTTATTGTCCAGAGTGGAGGCCATGATCGGTGATGTGCCACAAGCATTGGGGCTGGGTTCTCTGTTGTTCATTTTTTTAAAAAACATTTTGGATGAGAACATAGGAGGCATGATTAGTAAGTTTTCTGATGACACCAAAATTGGTAATACAGTGGACAGTGAAAAAGGTTATCGGAGAGTACAACGGGATCTTAATCAGTTGGGCCAGTGGGCTGAGAATCACAAGTAGTGTTCAAAGCAGATAAGTGTATGATGTTGCATTTTGTTAAGACAAAATGGGCGGCACGGTGGCACAGCAGTTAGCACTGCTGCCTCACAGCACCAGAGACCCGGGTTCAATTCCTGCCTCAGGCGACTGAATGTGTGGAGTTTGCACATTCTCCCCATGTTTGCGTGGGTTTCCTCCAGGTGCTCCGGTTTCCTCCCACAGTCCAAAAATGTGCAGGTTAGGTGGACTGGCTATGCTAAATTGCCCATAGTGTTAGGTGAAGGGGCAAATGTAGGAGAATGGGTCTGGGTGGGTTGCACTTTGGAGAGTCGGTGTGGACTTGTTGGACCAAAGGGCCTGTTTCCATACTGTAAGTAATCTAATCTAAATGAGGGCAGGATTTACACAATAAATGATAGGGGCTTTGGGGGGTGTTCTGGCACAGACAGAAAAGGGTTGCAGGTACATAGCTCCTTGAAAGTTGTGTCACAGGCAGTCAGGATAGTGACAAAGGCACGCTTGCCTTCATTGCTCAGAGAACCGAGTACAGGAATTGAGGCGTCATGTTATAGCTGTAACATTGTAAGACATTGGTAAGGCACATTTGGAGTACTATGTAAAATTCTTGTTCGTAGACTTGAAAGGGTGCAAAAAAGATTTATAAAGATGTTACCAAGACTGGAAGGCTTGAATTATACAGAGAGGCTGGATAGGCTGGGACTTCTATCCTTCGAGTGTACGAGGTTGAGGAATAGCATTATAGAGGTTTATAAAATCATGAAGTGCATAGATAAAGTGATTAGCCAAGGTCTTTTTTCAGGGTAGGGGAGTCCAAAAATAGAGGGCACAGGTTTAAAATGAGGGGGGAAAGATTTAAAAAAAGACCTAAGGGGTAACTTTATCACTTAGAGTATGGTGCGTATATGGAACAAGCTGCCAGAGGAGGCGGTGGAGGTGACAACATTTAAAAAACCTTTGGACAGGTACATGGATAGAAAAGGTTTTGAGGGATATGAGCCAAGCACAGGGAAATGGGAATAGTTCAGTTCAGGAAACCTGGTCAACTTGGATTCGTTGGGCTGAAGGGCCTGTATGACTATGACTCTAAAATGTTGTCACTTGGGTTGACCTTGATTTGTAAAGTATGATTACTGAATAAAATGAATATTACAAAAAAATTACATTTAGACTTTTCGCAATGTATTCTAAACATGTTGATATATTTTTTAAAATTCTTAGAGGTTTCCAAGCTTAAATTTGCTGAAATATATGGTCAACTTGTAATCAAAATGTGAGTTGAAACTATATTGGGAGTGAATGGGTTGAAAAAGCATGATAAAGTTTGTTAAGGGTGAAAGTAGTAAAAATCCAGCAAAAGGTTTTTTTTAAATTTACCTGTGGAACATAGTCGTTGCTAGCTGGCCAAAATTTATTGTCTGTTCCTAGCTGTCCTTGAGAAAGTGGTAGTGAGCTGCCTTCTTAAACTGCTACAGTCCATGTGCTGTAGGTTGACCCACAGTGCCCTTAGGGAAGGAATTCCAGGATTTTGACTAAAGGAAAAGCAATATATTTCCACGGCAGGATGGTGAACTGGCCTGGAGGGGAACTTGAAGATTGTGGTGTTCTAATGTATCTACTGCCCTTGTCCTTCTAGATGGAAGTGGTTGTGGATTTGGAAGATGCTGAATTTCTGCAGTGTATCTTGAAGATATTACACACTGCTGCTTCTGAAACTCAGTGGTGGAGGAAATGGACACTTGTGGATGTGTTGTCAATCCCACAAGCTGCTTTGTTTGAGATGGTGTCAAGGTTCTTGAGTGTTGTTGGAGCGGCACTCATCCAGGAAAGTGGAAAGTATTCCATCATACTCCTAACTTGCGCCTGTAGATGGTAGACAGTCTTTGGGGAATGAGGAGGTGAGTTACCTGCCACAGTATTCCTAGACTCTGAGCTGGTCTTGTAGCCATTGTGTTGGGTGGAGAGTTTAATTGAGTTTCTGATCAATGGTAACCCCCAGCATGTTGATAGTTGGGAATTCATTATGGTAACACCATTGAATGTCAAGGGGCATGATTATATGTCTGTTATTGGAGATGGTCATTGCCTGGCATTTGTGCAGTGCAACCATTACTTGCTACTTGTCAGCCCAAGCCTGGATATTGTCCAGCACTTATTGCTTCAGTATATGAGGGGTCACCGTAATCACATAGTCTTCTATTACACACAGCCCATTGCTAGCCACTAACTGTCACCATTAACAGCTATTCACCCTCCTTGTCAGATTGTTATCCAACTGTTTTTCTCTCTCTTTGGGCTCTCATCCCACCTACCGTTTACTTCTTACACCCAGCCCTATCTTCTGCATAAAAACCCACATTTTCCAAGCTACCATCAGTTCTGAGGAAAGATCAATGGACCTGAAACATTAACTCTGATTTCTCTTCACAGATGCTGCCAGACTTGCTGAGCTTTTCCAGGATTTTCTTTTAGATTAGATTCCCTACAGTATGGAAACAGGCCCTTTGGCTCAATATGTCCACACCGACCCTCTGAAGAGTGACCCACCCAAACACACTTCCCTCTGACAAATGTACCTAACACTATGGGAAATTTAGCATGGCCAATCCACCTGACCTGCACATCTTTGGACTGTGGGAGGAAACCAGAACACCCGGAGGAGACCCACACAGACACAGGGAGAATGTGCAAACTCCACACAGACAATCGCCCAAGGTTGGAATCAAACCTGGGTCCCTGGTGCTGTGAGGCAGTAGTGCTAACCACTGAGCCACCGTGCCGCCTCAGAAAGAAAGAGCTGCCATACATTGGCCGGGAGTCGAACCTTGGCTTCCCGCGTAGGAGGAGAGAATTCTACCATGTCTGTTTTTGTTTCTGATTTACAGCAGCTGCAGTTCTTTTGGTTTATATTTTAACTGACTGTTGTTCATCCCTTATTTTAATTTGAAAGGTTGGCTGACCCTTTGGTTCAGCAGCAGCTCACCAGAGGTTCAGTTCAAGCTATCCATGAAAGAAGCAAAGTCCTCTTCCCCACTGATGGCAGCAAGAAGCCCTCCCATCAGACCCAGGTGGCTTGCAGCAATATCACAGAAACAGGTCAGCATTACTGGTCCAGACAAAGGAACCCAGATACAGTGTGGTAAAAAGATAGGTTTTCCTCTAAATTGTAGGTAAAAACAATGACTGTAGATGCTGGAAACCAGATTCTGGATTAGTGGTGCTGGAAGAGCACAGCAGTTCAGGCAGCATCCAAGAAGCTTCGAAATCGATGTTTTGGGCAAAAGCCCTTCATCAGGAATAAAGGCAGTGAGCCTGAAGCGTGGAGAGATAAGCTCGAGGAGGGTGGGGGTGGGGAGAAAGTAGCATAGAGTACAATGGGTGAGTGGGGGGAGGGGATGAAGGGAGGAGAGGGTGGAGTGGATAGGTGGAAAAGAAGATAGGCAGGTAGGACAAGTCCGGACAAGTCATGGGGACAGTGCTGAGCTGGAAGTTTGGAACTAGGCTGAAGTAGGGGAAGGGGAAATGAGGAAACTGTTGAAGTCCACATTGATGCCCTGGAGTTGAAGTGTTCCGAGGCGGAAGATGAAGTGTTCTTCCTCCAGGCGTCTGGTAGTGAGGGAGCGGCGGTGAAGGAGGCCCAGGACCTCCATGTCCTCGGCAGAGTGGGAGGGAGAGTTGAAATGTTGAGCCACGGGCCGATGTGGTTGATTGTTGCGGGTGTCCCGGAGATGTTCCCTAAAGCGCTCTGCTAGGAGGCGCCCAGTCTCCCCAATGTAGAGGAGACCGCATCGGGAGCAACGAATACAATAAATGATATTAGTGGATGTGCAAGTAAAACTTTGAGGGATGTGGAAGGCTCCTTTAGGGCCTTGGATAGAGGTGAGGGAGGAGGTGTGGGCACAGGTTTTACAGTTCCTGTGGTGACAGGGGAAAGTGCCAGGATGGGAGGGTGGGTTGTAGTGGGGGGGGGGCGTGGACCTGACCAGGTAGTCATGGAGGGAATAGTCTTTGTGGAAGGCGGAAAGAGGTGGGGAAGGAAATATATTCCTGGTGGTGCAGTCTGTTTGGAGGTGGCGGAAATGTCGGCGGTTGGTCGGGTGGAAGGTGAGCACCAGGGACGTTCTGTCCTTGTTACGGTTGGAGGGGTGGGGTCTGAGGGCGCAGGTGCAGGATGTGGACGAGATGCATTGGAGGGCATCTTTAACCACGTGGGAAGGGAAATTGCGGTCTCTAAAGAAGAAGGCCATCTGGTGTGTTCTGTGGTGGCTCTGTCAGGGTAAGTGGCACTATCTCCTCACTGAAAACACATACTCATATGATCTTTACTTTGTCTAATTGTACCACACAAAGTCATGTAAGATGATCATATCCAAGCCTCAGGACAACATGGTGATGTGTACTGTTATGAAGGTGTAGGCAGCCACTGTACCTTTAAGAGAGAGTGAAAGCTGTCAAGAGTGTGCTGAAAAATTTAAAAATGTAACATTTGGCTGTGAAACAAATTGCTGAGCTTGCTATGATACACAACAAATTCGAATTTGGCCCAAGATACAAAAATATAGAATTTGAATTTTATTGTTTTGACAACATCAAACCATTGAGTCAATTCAATGTTTTGGGGTATAAAAATCGGGCAATTTGAACAGTTAGCCAGAGCGACAAAGAGTACCAACAAACACACTGCTCACAGAGATGCTCTCTGAAAGGTACCTTTTCACATGAAATCTGTGAAGCAGAAGATCAAAGAAAAGAAGAAAGGAAGATACAGAAGACAATCAATACATCTGACTGGTTTTGAAATTTGATATTTTATTAACTTAATCGGAAGGTTTTGTCAGATCAGTATATAGTTGCAGAGTGGGAGGAAGAGAAATTGATCAGACAAAGGAGCATTGCAGTGTAGATAGTTGTTATTTAATGTTCTTTTTTTCTTGGAGTTGTAGAATAAATTGTTTTTTTTCTTTAAATAATGGGATTCAGTCGTTCTTTGTCACTCATACTTTTACAGATTACAAAGCAAGGTGAGCCTTTCTGTGTATCTGGTTTAAAATAGTAGAAGAGTTTACCCTGTGTTTTAACAGTACTGACTGTTTGACAGTCACCTCACTCTTTCAATGTTTAAACACTTCCCAGACTGTGTTTTATGCTCTCTTATTGCAGAGGGCTCAGAACCTTAGAATGCTCATAAAGTGTTTGCGCACACATTCCAATCATATTCAATCCTTCTCCTCATCTGTTTGCAGGACAAGATCACTCATAACATGAGGGAATGGGTCCAGACTAGCAGAGGGATGACAGGGGTAAATGAATCCTCACTTCATATGAGCAAAAGCCTGTACGGCTCCTATGGAATGACCAAGACCATACCTGCGCTAATGGGGAGATAGGAATGCAGCAAAAAGCTAGTGAGGAACCATGAAATTTGCTGTTCTCAGATGTTTTAACCTGGATGGTGGCAATTTATTGAGTATTATTGGAGCCGCACTCAACTAAGCAATCAGAAAGTAGTCCATTACACTCCTATTTGTGTTTTGTCAATTATGGACAGGTGGTGGTGCAGTTAGCTACTGCAGAATTCCTATCCTCTGGCCTTCTCTTGCAATCACATTTATATGATTAGTTCAGTTTCTGTTCAATAGTAACTCCCAGCACGTTCATATTTGGGGTTTCAGTAATATATATTCATTTTCACTGTTGTAATGTTTGCAGTTCTCTTATTGTATGTTTGTATGCTTGTCTGAAGTGAACAATCAGGAGAATTTTCTTTCACGTTGAAGGCAATATTAGTCTTCCAATGGGACACACACTATTAGTCTAACATTATCAACAAGATATGTGCCTAATGCTGTTCTCATGTCACAGCTAAGATAGATCTATGCATTTGAGGACTGCAGTAGAGGCTTACAAGATTGATTTCAGCCTTGTCCAATAAAGTCAGAGTGGGAAAGATGGGCCTAGAATCATGGCACCCACAGATATGAGTCAATCTAGTAATAGAGACATGTAGCTGGGCTCTGCAGGGTACAGAAAGGAAAGATTTTTCCCCTGGCAGTGTCTCCATATGGTAATGTAAAGTTTGTGATTTATATATATTTTAATAAAATTTATTTCGAGTTTGATTTTTTGATTTGAATTAATGGCATTTGAGTTTCCAATTTGTCTGATGGGGTTTAATGATTAACTTGGAAGTAATTCTGTAGTCAAGGGAGGCAATTCTTTAAAAACACAATGTGAGAGGAAGACTTCCTGGAGAGTAATGGTTGTTATTTGTAAGAGATAATTTCATATGCAAACAAATTGTTCAGAAGGTCAGGAAGTGATTTTGTTTTCTCTTCTTGACTGGGGGTAAAGAGGTTTTGTTTTAAGTTTCGGTATGGGCAGTACTGGCAGAGTCTTGGCTGAAGCTGGATGCATAAGATAGTTGCTCCTGAAAAAGGGAAAAGATAATTCAGCATTGGTAAAAATAGATTTCCTCAGTGTAAGGTATTTGGTGACAGTTTCAGGCCTGAAATGTTTGGTTAAAATCCTGAATGGGTTACTTGAAGCTAAAGTGGTCCCATTATTGAGGCTGATTATTTTATAACTTTCTGTGACCAGTCCCACCATGAAACCATATGCACACTTGACAATGGCCTTCAAATACCCACCTACCAGATCCAATTCCATCTTGAGTGTGAATTTATCCCGTCTGTGAGCCTTTAGTGCATCTCCAGATATCAGCTTCCTGCAGCAAGCATTATGCCCTAACCCATGTCCCTGAAATTCTTTTTTATTGGCCGTCGCCCAAAAAGACCCAGGACAAGACAGAAGCTGCACCCCCAAACTGATAGTGCCCTACTGCTTGATAGATAAAACACCATCCCGGAAAGGCAGTGCCCCACTGGACACTTCATCCCTTTCCCTGCTTTCGCTCTAGCCTGCCCAGCGATCACAGCCACTCTCCTCACCTCAGCCACAAAGATCATACTTGGGAAACTTATACAGCAGTTTAAACAACATTTGTTCACAGCCATATCATAATAAATTGAAAGCAGAAAGTACTTAGTTTGAAGTACAAAAAGAACTGAAGTTCACCTCGTATGCACTCTTCTTATGCATCCTTAAGCTAGTACTTTTCAATTCGGTAGAAGTTAATTGGGAATGACCACTTAATTTCAGCAAATTGTGCTTTTAATGAGGTGCGGATGGGCTTCCTGACATCTGCAGTCAGAAAGATCGACTGCCTTTTGAGGTTGGAGAATGTACTATCAAGAGTTTATTCTGTAGGTGAGAATCTTATTTTTTGACTTCCACCCAATTGAATTGACCCATTTATCATTCTTCTCACCTCCTCTGGAGATTGAAAAATTCCATCAAATAAGTTCATAAATGCCAAAACAGCTATAAAGTGTATTTCTGATCAAGCAATACAGCTGTACATTTATTGTTCCATAGTTCTGCTTCATTTCATAACATTCATCATTAAAGTGATGAACAATTTAAAAACAAAATTAATACACATACTGAAGTTGTAGCAGAATGATGGAACATATACTATATCTATATTGCTAAAAAGTTTCAAGTAAAATATTCCTTTTGTTGATAATTTTGTGGGTTGCTGAGTTCAATACAACAACTTTCATTTGTATCGTGTATTTGCAAAGAAAGCAGAAAAGTTTCAAAGTGATTCACAGGTATAAGGAGAAACAGTTTTTGAGTCAAAGGTGTAGAACCAATCAAAAGGTGGAGAACCAGTTCAAAAAACTGAATCAAAATGGTGAAATCTAAAGGAGGACTGTAAGGGGGAAGGGTATGGAGAGACGAAGGGCTTTAGTGAGAAGGGGAGGAGTTTAAAGACAGAAAACAGAAAGTGGAGCTAGATTTGCTGTCAAGATACAATATCACCTTGCTTCCACAGTGACACCTCATTACTTTTCTCTTACCTTTATCTGTTTCTGAGCGAGATGGGGATTTGGACCTGATTTTATCTTTTAGAATTTGCTCACTTGACTGTCTTCCAGATAGAGTGCCTCTGAAAAGCAGGTTCATAAATGTTTTGGAGCGCTCCAACTTTGTTCCTTCTGTAGAAGTCTTTTGCTTCTTTTTCTTCTTCTTCTTGTCTTCTAGCAAAGTTAAAAGATGAAATTGAGAAAAGATTATGCAACTAATCCTCTAAAATTATTAAACTGTCCTCTCCATAGAGAGTTTCAAATAGTGGGAGCAGACACTGGAGAATTTGCCATGGGGTCAGTGTACCCAATTCAAGTTCTTGATGTCTCTGGATTATTAAGATTAGTAGCTGTAGAATCAAGGATATTGTCAAAGAATCACAATTTTGGTAAGAATCACAATTTTGGTGTTCACATCTTATTTTAAAATTTCATATTTGATTTAATTTGATCTATTGTAGTCATGTGTACCTAAGTACAGTGAAAAGCTTTGTCTTGTGAGCAGTACAGGCAGGTCATGGCAAACAAGGACATACAGACATATTGATTCAGAAATAAGTTTGTTTCACCTTCTTTTGGAAGTCTTGACTCTAATTATGGTACAAATTCACAGGCGGCCACTACTCCTTGATATTTAGCTAAGTGGCCATTCTGTATGAGTGATCCTGGAAATTGAAGTCTAAATATAGCTGATCTCAAAAACCCAGCTTTGAAATATTATGATTCATCCATTTGCCAAAGCAAGTTAGTCTGTCTCCGTAACTGTTTATCTGCATTTTATAATTTAATACAGACTTCAGTCTGTTCTCTCCTCTACTTGACCAACTCCCCTTACCAGTTTATTTGTAAATCCACCACCAATTCACCCAAACAACCGATTAAAACAAGATTTGGAGATACCGGTGTAATTAAATCAAGGATCAACTTATTGTTGCCCTGGTGGGCACTGCAACAAGAATGAAAATGAAGTGCAGCAAAATTAGATCTCTTCTTGTACATATGAAGTTTTTTTGAATTATAGATGTACAAATTATAGTCCTTAACCATTATGTCACCTTCCTGATGATAACAGTGGGTTTTGACTTGACAGTAGGTCTTCTGGAATCAGAGGAAATGTGGTTCATGTGTCATTTTGTTTATGCTGGAAACCCAGCATGTAAATTCAGGCCTCATTACTAGTTTGTTTCTGGTGACAGCTGAACGGAGTCCAATCCTGTTATCACTTTTTAAATAGAGAAACTGCAAAAGAGCAACACATGGGGGTTTTTTTCAGTCATATTTGATAAGCTGTGTATTAAACCCTTTAATCCTACAGCTGGAAACAGTTATGTACTTGTTTTCCAAGACATTAGAAACTAAACAAGTTTACTTGAATGGTAAGAAATTGCAGCACACTGCTGTGCAGAGGGACCTGGGTATCCTTGTGCATGAATCACAAAAGGTTGGTTTGCAGATGCAACAAGTAATTAGGAAGGCAAATGGAATTTTGTCCTTCATTGCAAAAGGGATTGAGTTTAAAAACAGGGAGGTTATGTTGTAGCTGTGTAGGGTGCTGGTGAAGCCACACCTGGAGTATTGCATGCAACTTTGCTCTCCTTGCTTGAGAAAGGATGTACTGGCACTAAAAGGTCTGCAGAGGAGGTTCACTAGGTTGATTCCGGAGTTGAGGGGCTTAGTTTATGAGGAGACACTGAGTAGACTGAGATTTTATTCATTGGAATTTAGAAGAATAAGAGGATTTTATAGAAGCAGATAAAATTATGAAGGGAATAGCTAAGATAGAAGTAGAGAGGATGTTTCCACTGACAGGTGAAACTAGGACAAGAGGGCAGACCTCAAAATTAGGGGGTGCCAGATTTAGAATTGAACTGAGAAGGAACTTCTTCACCCCAGAAGGTTGTGGATCTATGGAATTCCCTGCCCAGTGAAGTGGTTGAGGCTTCCTCAGTAAGTGTTTTTAAAGCTAGCTAGATAATTCCTTTACTGTGCAAAAAATTAAGTGTTGTGGTGAGAGGGTTGATAAGTGGAGCTGAAGCCATGAAAAGATCAGCCATGATCTTATTGAATGATGGAGCAGGCTCGGGAGGCCAGATAGCCTACTCCTGCTCCTGGTTCTTATGTTCTTATGTAAACAAGTGTTCCACTACTTGCCTTTTGGAATTGGAAATCAGATTGAATTAATGATCATGGATAAGATCATTCACACTTGCAGATAGGTGTATCATTAGAATTAGATGTGGGAAAAGCTCAACTTTTCCCATGCTTTATATTGATTAATTATCAGAGTCATACCACTGTCGCTAGCATTGATATTTTTTACATATATAGTCTAACTTGAACATTTAAAGGAAGTGGTGCACAAGAAATATTTACAACACTGCATATAATCTTTGCCTTAATCACATCTCTTACCTTTCAGTGCCATCCTCTAAAATGCGCTCCTGAGACACATGAAATTGCAATTAGCTGGGTAAGTACAAACATCCTGCTGTAATCATCAGCGGTTGCCTGCATGCAAGCCCAAATAATTGTTGTGAAGGCATGACACTGCACCGTTCTCTGATATCACTGTAATTTATCAACTTCCTACAGTGGACGAGGTGAAAGTGAGGACTGCAGATGCTGGAGATTAGAGTCAAGGGTGTGGTGCTGGAAAAGGATGCAGGATGATGAAGGGCTTTTGCCCGATAGGTCGATTTTCCTGTTCCTTGGATGCTGCCTGACGTTGTGCTTTTCCAGCACCACACTCACGATTTTCTACAGCGGACAGTCAGGTAAGTTCTACAGAAACTATTTCAAAGGAGATTGTCCCCTCATCTTTCCTTAAATATCTTGGCCCTTCAGTACTGAGTCCAAGCTGCATCTTGAGTGTTTCCATAAAAATCTTTTCTCCATTCCTCCCTCAGCCTCTGCGTTGAGCAACTCCCACAATATCCATCTCAACTGTTCTTGCCATCTTAAATGATTTCAGTAACTCATTTCTTTTCTTAAACATCATACTCCTGTTCATGTCCATTGTCTTTACCTTGTAATAAAGGGAGCTGATGGCCTAGTAATATTACCACTGGATTGTTAATCCAGAGACTCAGGTAATGTTCTGGGACCCCAGGTTTGAAACCTGCCATGGCAGATGGTGCAATTTGAATTCAATAAAAATCTGGAATTAAGACTAATGACTACCATGAAACCATTGTTGAATGTTAGGAAAACCATATCTGCCTAGTTCACTAATGTATTTTAAGGAAGAAAACTTCCATCCTTCCCTGGCCTGGATTACATGTGATTCCAAATCCACAGCAATGTGGCTGACTCTTAACTGTCCTCTGGGATGGACAATAAATGCTGACATAGCCAGTGATGAAGTTGGCCCTCATCTCATGAATGAAGAAAAAATAAATTCACGTGGGTCTTTTACTACCTCTGTGCTGATAACAAACAATGATAGTGATAACATCTTTTATTTCAACCATTCATTTCTTCTTTAATGAAAATGTTTTCCAAATTGTTCACAACTGCATTCTCAAACATCCATTTGCCTAGACCTTAGCCTTTCATTTGACACATTATTTCAGCAGTTGTGAATGTGTTCAACTATATAATTAATTCCACCTTTGAGATCTTTTTTCTTTAAAATGCTTACTGCCTTCCACCATGAGCATTCTTCCTTGTACAGCATCCATTTTCACTCCTACAACTCCATAAGATACATGCACATGTTTATCTCTCAAATATCTAGTTTATATCCATTACCAGACCTTAATGGATCACCACAAATAATATCAATTGGTTGTTACTTAACTCCTCCAAAACGGTACATTACTCGTGGATCTTAAGAGGAAAGATAATCCTGATTTATTTTTTCCACTACCAACTGTATCCTTAAATCTTCTCTCTTGCTCCCTACACTCTCATAATAACAATCGTGAGGAGCTCATTAATGTCTATTCAACTAACTCTGCTATTATGCAACTTTATCTTCCAGCACCCACCAAAGTGTCCCCACAAGCTTCCATGTGTCTTAATCCTGTTCTCACATTTTTCTTTCGTTTGTTTTCTCAACCTTCCTTTGTTATTAAGAAGTTCAAATTTATCTAAGGAAAAATACTTCCTTTTTTTTGTCTTCATTGCCTTGATGAATTAAAGTTCAAGAAGCTTGACAACATTCAAGACAAAGCAGTCACCTTGATCAGCAGCCCATTCATCACCTTAAGCTTTCAGTCTCTCCATCCTTGAGTCACAGTGACAGCAATGTGTGCCATCTGAAAGATGCAATGCAACAACTCACTGAGGTTCCTTTAACAACTCCAAATTCAACCACTTGGAATAACAATGGCAGCAGAAAATGGGAACATCATCACCTGTAAGTTCCCCTCCAAGTTGCACACCATCCTGACTTGAACTACATCACCACTGTAATTTCTTCACTGTCATGAAGTCAAAATCCTGGAATTCCCTTCCTAACACCACTGTGAGTATGTTTACACCAAATGAACTGCAGCAGTTCAAGAAAGTTATACATCACCATCTTCGCAGAAACAATTATTTTTTTATTTCTAAACTGCCATCACCAACATAGATTTGGAAAGCATTAGCATAATCAATGTCCATTTCTTTCATAACTCTGTTTTAATCTTTTCAATCACTTTTTAAAATGTTTAACCACTGCAGAGAAATAGCCCTAATAAGTTATAAATGACTTCCTCTGTGACCTATGACAATGGTATTTTCTATGATGCAAAACCAATGATGTCTTGTATACGTGACATTTTGTTTCCTTGTTCTCTTTGCATCATTTGGCATAATCAGCCACATGTCCTCCAAAGTGCTAACCTATTGCATATAGCAAGCTCACTACAGCAATATCATAATGATCACATAATTCATTTTTGTGATGTTTGAAGGATACATCATGGCAAAGTCAGAACACTCACTGTTTTTCTTCAAAATAATGCTAGGGTATAATATATGAGCTGACCCCTCATCTAGAAGATGACACTTGTGGCAATGGAGCATCTGCTCACCAATTAGGTGAACTGCTATTTTGGTTTTTGCACTTAAGGCTCTGGAGAGGACCTTGATCCTACCATCTGACTCAGGTGAGTTACTTGTGTCCAGGGAAGGGTGAGCTAAGTGGATTAACAATGGGAAATGCAGGGTTATTGGGATAGGGTAGGGGGCTAGTTCTAGGTGGAATGGTCTTCAGAGAATCAATGTTGACTTGATTGGCCATACAGCTTGCTTCCACACTGTCTACGATTCTATTCTATGACTACCAACTGGGCCTAGACTTTTACTCAATTTACTTACACAAAATTATTTCTCTGCACCAGTATCATTGGATTTTTGCTTCAGATGAAGGTGTGATGTAAAGTAAATTATTCTTATTATCCATGAACTGATGTCACTATTTTAAAATCCAAACTCCACAAACGATATAAACACTCAAACTACTCAGACCCCTTGGCATCATGGTAGCCACAAACCCACCAACACACTAAAACAGTAGCTAATGAACTTGAAAGACCCTATACAGACAATGAGCAAAATTAATGTCATTTACAAAATATTGTGCAAGGACTGGAACAAACACAACACTGGACAAACAGGCAGAAAACTAGCCACCAGGATACTTGAACATCAACTAGCAACAAAAAGCCATGACCCTCTCTCACTAGTATCCTCACATACAGTTGAGAAAGGTCACCACTTCAACTTGGACAACACATCCATCCTAGGACAAGCCAAACAAAGACACACATGAGAATTCCTTGAGGCATGGCATTCCAACCAGAACTCTATCAACAAAAACATCGAGTTAGACCCCATCTACCACCCCCTGAGGAAAAGAACCGGAAGTGACTTCGCCACAGGAAATAACATCACCACAGGAAATGACATCACCAACCCAAAGAAACCCAAACATATAAATAGAAAGCAGGAGTTTTCAGCATTGCTTCACCTGAGGCCCACTGAAGATGTTACCGAGTAGGGTAATGAAATGTCTGGAAATGAACCTTCCAGCTCAGCAAGCAAACCTACATCCAGAACCTCAACCTGAGCTACACAACTTCTCAAAATTCGCTAAGACCCTTCTGATTCATTTAGCCATCTCGATGCCTTTTAAATGCTGCAATTGCACCATCTTCTACCACTTCCTCTGGTAGCTCATTCTTTACACGCACCACCCTTTGTGAAAATGTTGCCTTAGGTCCCTTTTATATTTTTCACCTCTCACCCTAAACCTATGCCCTCTAGTTCTGGACCACATGCCTCTCTGCCCCTCACAAAGAAAAAGGCAAAGAACAAAGAAGAACAAAGAGAGTTTACAGCTCAGGAACAGACCTTCGGCCGTCCAAGCCTCAGCTGATCCAAATCTACAGTCTAAACCTGTTGCCCAATTCCTAAGCATTTGTATCCCTCTGCTCCCCACCTACTCCAGATGCTTCTTACATGAATCTATGCATGCCTCTACCACCTCTGCTGGCAACGTGTTCCAGACACCTACCACCCTCTGTGTAAAGTACTTGCTATGTGCATCTCCTTAACCTTTCCACCTCTCACCTTGAAAGCGTGAACGCTCATTATTGAATCCTTCACCCTGGGAAAAAGTTTATCTCGATCTACCCTTCATGATTTTGTAAACCTCAAATCAGGTCCCCCTCAATCTCCTTTTTTCTGATGAAAACAATCCTAACCTATTCAACCTCTCTTCATAGCTAGCACCTTCCATTCCATCCTCGTAAACCTTCTCTGCACCGTCTCCAAATCGTCCACATCCTTTTGGTAATGTGGCGACCAGAACTGTACACAGTATTCTAAATGCGGCCGAACCAATGTCTTGTACAATTTTAACATGACCTGCCAGCCCCTATACTCAATAACCCGTCCGATGAAGGCAAGCATATCATATGCCTTCTTGACCACTCTATCCACCTGTAAAGCAACCTTCAGGGTACAATGGACCTGCACTCCCAGATCTCTCTGCTCATTAACTTTTCCCAAGGCTCTTCCGTTTACTGTATAATTTGCTCTAGAATTAGACTTGCCTAAATGCATCACCTCACATTGTCTGGCTTGAACTCCATCTGCCACTTTTCTGCCCAACTCTCCAGGCTATCTATATTCTCCTCTATTCTTTGACAGTCCCTTATGCTTTCTGCTACTTCACCAATCTTCATGTCATCTGCAAACTTGCTGATCATACCAACAGTGCCCTCTTCCAAATCATTTATGTATATCACAAACAACAGTGGTCCCAGCACTGATCCTTGTGGAACACCACTGGTCATCTTTCTCCATTTCGAGAAACTCCCTTCAAAAACTACTCTGTCTCCTGTTGCTCAACCAGTTCTTTATCCACCTAGCGAGAACACCCTGCACACCATGTGACTTCATTTTTTCTATTTGCTTACCATGGGGAACCTTATCAAATGCCTTACTAAAGTCCATGTATATGACATCAACAGCCCTTCCTTCATCTATCAACTTGGTCACTTCCTCAAAGAACTCTATTAAGTTGGTAAGGCATGATCTCCCACGCACAAAACCATGTTGCCTATCAATGATAAGCCCATTCTTTTCTAAAAATAAATAAATCCTATCCCTTAGTACCTTCTCCACCAACTTTCCCACCACTGACCTCAGGCACACTGGGCTGTAGTTACCCTTCTTGTACAGGGGGACAACATGAGCAACCTTCCAGTCCTCTGGCACCTCACTTGTGCTTAAGGATGCCACAAAGTTATCTGTTAGGGCCCCAGCTATTTCTCTCATCTCCCTCAGCAACCTGGGATAGATCCCATCCAGTCCTGGGGATTTGTCCACCTCAACCTCTAGCCCAACACATCTTCCCTACTTATGTCAATATGATCCAGACTAATCAAACGTCTAGCTCTAATCTCAATATTCATCATGTTCCTCTCCTCAGTGAACACTGATACAAAGTAACCATTCAGAATCTCACCCATTCTCTCAGGTTGAACACACAGCCTTCCTTCACTATCCTTTAGCGGACCAATTGTTTCTCTTGTTACCCTCTTGCTTCTTATATAACAATAAAAAGGCTTCAGGATTCTCCTTAATACTGCTCGCTAAAGCTATTTCATGACCCTTTTATCCTACTTGATTCCTCGTTTAAGACTGGTCCTACTCTTCTGATGTTCTTTAAGGGCCCATTCTGCTCCTAGCTGCCTGGACCTTGCGTACGCTTCCCTTTTCCTCCTGGCTAGTTGTATGATTTCTCCTGTCATCTACAGTAAATAGACCTGCTCTATTTACCCTATCCATGCCCCTCATGATTTTGTAAACCTCTACAAGGTCTCCCCTCAGCTTCCAACGCTCCAGGGAAAATAGCCCCAGCCTAATCAGCATCTCCCTACAGCTCAAATCCTCCACCCTAGCAATATCTTTACAGCTGCTAACTGGCCTACTATTTGTTTTCAGCATATTTTGTTTTGATTCCAGTATTCTAACTGGAATCAATTTAGAAATATAATATTTCATGATTCATCAGTTACTAATTTAGGCAGTTGGTAATTAATATTCAGTCAATAATTTTCCAAAATAATTAAGGCCCATTCTCTAATCTATTATTTATCTAATCTGTTTAAAAAGTCTAGGACCAAATTAGCTTTGTTTATGAACATTGACAAAGATATGATTAACTAATAACCTAAGAGTAGAGACACCTTAAATAGCAATAACCAAAATATAATTAAATTTTACATTCAGTTTGAAAGTGAGAAGAGTAGGTCTAAAACTATTATTTTATACTTAAGTCGGGGCAACAATGTGAACTGTCAGAAAGCAGTACTGAGCAAATCCATCCATTTTTGTCTTAAAAGGTGCCTAATGGAGGCAGTAGGTGCATTGATATGAATTTTTCAAAAAATTGCTAGATTCTGGAAATTAACACAAAGCTTCTTTTTTCAAGAAGAGAGGGAGGCAGAAGACAGGAAACTATAGGCCGCAAAAACAGATATCACTGAAAAAACTCAGCAGATCTGGCAGTGTCCGTGAAGAGAAATCAGTTAATTTAGGTCCAGTGACTCTTCCTCAGAACATAGGCCAATTAGTTTGATACCTGTCATGGGAAATGTGTTAGAATCAATCATTAAAGAAGTTATAGCTGGACAACGTAATCAGGAAAAGTCAGCGTGGTGCTGTCAAAGGCAAATCATATTAAATCAATTTATTGTAGTTCTTTGAAGTAGTAACATGCACTGTAGATGGAGGGAAGCCTGTAGATATACTGGACTTGGATTTCTAGAAGGTGCCTGACATTTGCTACATGAAACTTTATTTCACAAAGTAGAATCATGATGTTAGAAGTAACATATTAGCATGGATAAACGTTTGGCTGGTTGAAAGAAGCAGACAATATGCAAAATGGGTCTTCTTCTGATTGGCAATATGTGATGAGGGGTACCCTGCAGGGGTCTTTGCTGGGACCTCAGCTGTTTACAATTTATATTCTACAGAATTCCAAGTTGTGGAGAGATCTAGGTGTATGAGTCACAAAAAATTAGTATGTAGGTACAACAAGTAATTGCAAAGGCTAATGGAATACTATCCTTTATTACAAGAGGAATTGAGAATAAATGTAAGGATGCTATACTTCATTTATTGGTGAGGCTTTATCTTGAATATTGTGTGCACTTTTGGGCTCCTTATTTAAGAAAGGATGTAAATGCATTGGATGCAGAACATGGGAGAATTACTAGATTCATAATTGGAATGAAAGTGTTGTCTCAGACAGACTGGGCTCGTTTCCACTGGCATTTGGAAGCTTGAGAGGCAACTTGATTGAATTATATGAGATACTGTTTGGTATTGAGGGGACACTGCTTAAAAATTAAGATAAAGGTGAAGAGAATATTTTTACTCTGAGAGTCATGTGACTTTGGAACTCTCTGCTTCAAAAGGCAGTAGAGGTGGGGTCATTGAATGTTTTTAAGACACAAGTACATAGATTCTTGTTGGGCAAAAGAATAAAAAAAATTATTTGGATTAGCTGGCAATGTGGAATTTAAAACATAAACAGATCAGCCATGATCTTACTGGATGGCGGAGCAGGCTTGCAGATTTGAATGGTCTATTCCTGTTCATAATTCATCTGTTTGTAATTTTTAAGTCAACAGAAGTTGTTTGCAACAAAAACAGAAATTGGTAGAGACACTCAGGTCTGACAGCATCTGTGGAGAGAAAGAAGTCAATGTTTCGGGTTTAGTGACCCTGCTCATTTCAGATTGTCAGCATTCGCTTGCAGTTCTTTGTTTTTTTGATGAGAAGTTATTTACAATTTGATTAACTTAAATTTCTGATACTTCAAAGATAGATAAATATACTTAAACGTTTTAAAATTGCCACAGAAATCTTTTGGAACTAAAACAACGAATCTATGATTTAGTTGATTTAAATACTCTCACCTCCAATTGTAATGTAACTTTGTGATCGACTGATTGGTTTCCTTGGTTTACTTAGGGCCAACAGCACTGCAGTTTTTGGAGAGAGCAAAAGTTCATCAGCAGAATCGCCAGTGGAGTAAGTTCTTTGTTTGATGCACATTTCTTTAAAACTCTCTGATCTAATGGCTGTCTCCTTTAAGAGAACTGTACGCCCAAGTGTCCGGCTTCGCTCTGTCACTGGCTTTCCTGTCCTTTGTTCACCTGAAATGTCAACATTCGAGGAGGGAGACAACTGGAGGTCTGTTTGTATTGCAGTCTCTATTGTATTTAGACGATTGTACTGAAGAGATTTGGAGTCCTCTGTGGAAATACATACATCTACCATGTCAGTTGAACTGTGGGTAGTGGGGAGGAAGACCTGCAAAGAATCACTCATGGAGCTCAAAGGTGTCCCAGATGAATGAGATGAAGTGGAGGAATTTATGTCTGAGCCAAAGCGCTGAGAATGATTATTTGTCACTGAAAAAACAAAATGGCACTGCAATTTAGGATTAGGAAGAGTTATTTGGAAGACTAAAGGCTGCATTGAACAGCACCTACAAAGCAAAAATTTTGAATGACTTCTTTCCATGATTTTTCTTCCAAATGTTAGAGAAATATTTATAAATGTATTTTTGATTAACCTGGACACACTATTATTGCATGTTTTTTAATCAAAACACACCAAAACTTTTTCCTGGATCTGTGTATAAGAGCAATGGAATACCCAGGCATAGTGAACCTCAAAGTCAGGAGGGTGACAGAACTGAGCTTTTCATTACTTTAAATGCAAGCGTTCATTCACAGACATGCACTCAACCCAAATGATTTTCTGACAGTTTCTATGCTTAGACAGAGAAAATCTAACTTTCCTTTTTTTGTATTCAACATAGAATGTGGGTATTGCTGGCTGAGCCAGCATTTATTTCCCATCTCAGATGGCATGCAGCCTTCTCAAATTGGTGTAGTTAGACCCACAAAGCTGTTAGGGAGGGATGTCTCATGCTTTGATCCAGCAACCAGTGAAAAACAGCACCATGTTTCCAAGTTAGGATGATGAGTGGCTAGAAGAGAAAGTTGAAGATGGTGGTGTTCCCATATGTCTGCAGGCCATTCTTCTAGTTGTTTGGATCATGGGTTTGGAAGGTGCTGTGTAAGGAGCCTTAGTGCATATTGTGGAATGGTACACACTGCTGCCACTAAGTATCAGTGGTGGAGACAGTGAACATTTATGGGTGTGGTGCCGATCAATCAGTCAACTTTGCCTCATGTCAAGGTTCTTGAGCACTGATGGTGCTACACTCATCCAGGCAAACAGGGAGTATTCCATCACCATTGAACATTGTGCAATCGTCAGTGAACACCCCTACCTCTGGCCTTGTGATGGAAGAAAATACAGCTGAAGATCATTTGGCCCAAGACACTACCATGAGGAACTCCTTCAGTGAAGTCCTACAGCTGACCTTCTGAACCATAATCATCTTTCTTTGTACCAGATATGATTCCTACCAGTGGTAGGGCTTTCCCAACTCCCATTGACTCTGGATTTGTAGAGATCCTTGACGCCACACTTTAATACTTGCCAATCTTCAAATTTATCACCAATAATATGTTAGAATGTTACCATTTATCAGAAACATAGATACAGTTACATGAATACTGTGGCCGCAGGACATGGCCAGACATTGGGAATTCTGTGGCAAGTGACTCATCGCCTGACTCCTCAACTCTTTTACACCATTTATAAACCACAAACTATAAGTATCTCCATTGTCAGATGATGTAGCTTTAACAAAACTAAACTTGCTCAACACCATCAAGGACAAAGCAACTAGCCTGAGTGAAACTCCGTTCGCTGCCTTAAACATTAATTCCCTCCATCACCAGAACACTATGTTGCGATACGTATCATCTACAATAAGCAAACTGTCCAAAGCTTCTCTAAACAAACCTTCCAAACCCTTGGCCCTTGATCACTTTCATCTAAAACTTCTCCTTCAAGTCACACATCATCCAATTTCGAGGTATCATTATTTCTTTATTGTGGCTGTGTCAAAATTCTGGAACTTCCCATTCAACAGCCCAGTAGGTGTACATTCACAACACACAAGAAGACGGTGCACCACTACCCTCAAAATGACAGTTAGGGATGTGTAATGAATACTGGCCTTGCCAATGCCACACATCCTGTGAATGAATCAGAAAAGATCTGGGAAAATCTCTTCTTGTAGTTTAATTAAATAGCACATACTCATGATTTGACCAAATTGTAATAAGGCAAAGATTTAGAAATATTTTGCTACTTGATGCTTGTTATCAATTTCCACATTGGCTTTCTGGATATAATTGCAGGAGTGAATTGCCCACCCAAAGTAGAAGTTGATTTCTTTGGATTGATTTCAATGGTATGAAAGAATAGCAAACAATCCACTAGCTATGATTTTTAAAAACTGATATTTCTGGAACATTTCTTGATGTTTGGAAGTTTAGTAAACATAACTCCATTAATCAAGAAAGGAGGAAGACAAAAGACAGGGAACGACAGGCCAGTTAGTCTGATGTCAGTCATAGCGAAGTCTTTTATTAAAAAATCTTAAACTGGGCACATAGAAAATCATAGACAAAGTCAATATGGTCATTCAACAGGTAAATCATACTTGACAAATATATTAATGTTTGGGGATGTAACTAGTAGGGTTGATATGGGGATACCAGTGGATAGAACAAAGAACAAAGAAAATTTACAACCCAGAAACAGCCCCTACGGCCCTTCGGCTCTTCAAGCCTGAGCCAATCCAACTGTCTAAACCTGTCGGTCAATTTCTAAGCATTTGTAACCCTCCGCTCCCCACCTCCTCATGCATCTGTCCAGACGTATCTTAAATGAATCTACCATGCCTGCCTCTACTACCTCTGCTGGCAATGCGTTCCAACCACTCTCTAAGTACTTGCCGTGTGTATCCCCCTGAAACTTTCCACCTCTCACCTTGAAAGCATGACCTCTGGTTATTGAATCCTTCACCCTGGGAAAAAGCTTGTCTCTATCCACCCTATCTATACCCTTCATGATTTTGTAAACCTCAATCAGGTCCTCCCTCAATCTCCTTTTTTCTAGTGAAAATAAACCTAACCTACTCAACCTCTCTTCATAGCTAACACCTTCCATACCAGGCAACATCCTCGTAAACCTTCTCTGCACCCTCTTCAAAGTGTCCATATCCTTTTGGTAATGTGGCGACCAGAACTGTACACAATATTCTAAATGCGGCCGAACCAATGTCCTGTACAATTTTAACATGACTTGCCAGCTCTTGTACTCAATACCCCGTCCAATGAAGGTAAGCATACTATATGCCTTCTTGACCACTCTATCCACCTGTGCAGCAACCTTCAGGGTACAGTGGACCTCCACTCCCAGATCTCTCTGCCCATCAACTTTTCCCAAGGCTCTTCCATTCATTGTATAATTCACTCTAGAATTAGACTTGCCTAAATGCATCACCTCACATTTGTCTGGATTGAAAGCCATCTGCCACTTTTCCGCCCAACTCTCCAGTCGATCTATATCCTCCTGTATTCTCTGACAGTCCCTTATGCTTTCTGCTACTCCACCAATCTTTGTGTCATCTGCAAACTTGCTGATCATACAAATAGTGCCCTCTCCCAAATCATTTATGTATATCACAAACAACAGTGGCCCCAGCACTGATCCCTGTGGAACACCACTGGTCATCTTTCTCCATTTCGAGAAACTCCCTTCAACTACTACTCTGTCTCCTGTTGCTCAAACAGTTCTTTATCCACCTAGCGAGAACACCCTGCACACCATATGACTTCACTTTCTCCATTAGTCTACAATGGGGAACTTTATCAAATGCCTGACTAAAGTCCATGTATATGACATCAACAGCTCTTCCTTCATCTAACAACTTGATCACTTCCTCGAAGAACTCTACTATGTTGGTAAGGCACGATCTCCCCCGCACAAAACCATGTTGCCTATCACTGAGAAGCTCATTCGTTTCTAAATATAAAGAGATCCTATCTCTTAGTACCCTCTCCAGCAACTTCCCCACCACCAACATCAGGCTCACTGGTCTGTAGTTACCCGGAATATCCCTACTACCCTTCTTGTACAACTTAAGCTACCCTCCAGGACTCCGGCACCTCACCTGTATTTAAGGATGCCACAAAGATATCTGTCAGTGCCCCAGCTATTTCCTCGCTGGCCTCCTTCTGCAACCTGGGATAGATCCCATCCGGTCCTGGGGATTTGTCCACCTTAATAACCTCTAGCATACCCAACACATCTTCTCTACTTATGTCAACATGATCCAGACTAATCAAACTTAATCAAACTTCTATCTCTAATCTCAACATTCATCATGTTCCTCTCCTTAGTGAACACTGATGCAAAGTAATAGTATAAGTGTATTTCAGAAGACATTCAATAAGATGCCACACAAATGGTTAATATAGAAGATAAAGGCTTGTGGATTTTAAGGGCTTGTGGACTTGGGGGTAATATATAAGTATGGGAATTGGATTAGTTAAAAGACCAGAATAAGAGCAGAGGGATAAACATGCCACAAGAATCAGTGTTCAAGCTTCAGCTATTTAAAATCTATATTAATGACTATAATAAAGATACTTCTGACCTAGTGGCAAATGGCAATGGAATCACACGAGGAAGCATTAAGACAGACCAATGGATCCTGGAGTGATTAAGTCAAGCCATTAGGCAGGGAGGCTTTAGTCAAGCAGGGAGATATAGTAGAGGTGCGGGGAGTTTGGTTTCGGGGACTAGCAGGTAGGAGAGAAGAGGGCTACTATCTTTCCATGTGCCATGTTGCAGAAAGGGTATTCCCCCAACCCTGCCAAGATAGCATCCCCACTTCCTTCCCACCATTTAAAAAAACATTAAGAAAAAGTGTTGCCAACTCATGCTCACATCAGCTGCGTTGTGATGTGGGCAGCCAACTGGCTTAGCAACAAGTTCAAGTGACAGTTAATTATTTATTTAAATATGACAGCAGACTGCAGGTTTTGGTGCTGATCTACTTAGTGTGATCAGAAAGTGAGCTTGCAGGCAAATGCAAAGATGGTGGGCTGGGCATCACCCTTGTTTATGTACCCTCCCCACCAAAAGCATGTTTGCATGGGCACATAAAATCTAGTCTCAGGGATTTTGGTTGAAGGAATTTTTTTTTAAAATTGTAAATGATTTATAATGATAATTTAATAAAATACATACTTGCCAAATTTACAAAGAGAAAATATACCTTAACTCTTACAGTTTTTGATTTGAGGAATGTGACACAATAAAATATGATTGAAAGTGGTTTTGTTTATCATACCAGAAAACTCATACAAGGTACTAGATAGTAATATTTATTGAGTGAAACACAGAAAATTCTGGAGAAAATCTGCAGGTCTGGCAGTGTCTTTGGACAGAGAAACAAATTTCTGTGTCTGATGGGACTTCTTCAGGACAGCAGGATACTGAAGAAGTGTCATATCAGACCGAAAACATTAATTCTGTTTCTCTCCATATGTGCTGCCAGATCTGCTGAGTTTCTGCAGCATATTCTGCATTTGATTCAGATTTCCAGCATCCACAATACTTTGCTAATACTTATTCAGAGTTCTATTCTGTACTTACATTTAGTTAACCAGCTGTATTCGGCCACCATTTCCTTGTATGCAGGATATTTACCAATTTCCTGAGCAAAGACATCACGTATATCAGTGATTTCATGAAAGTGTATTTGGAAGAGAATTTGACCCGAGAACCTGCTAAATAATAAATTTCCTGAAGCACACTTCACAGCTGAGAAGGTATATAGGGCACATTATGTGGCAACAGTGCACCGTACTGCTGCAAATACAAATCATCTGGAAATTTTTTAACATCTAGAATATTCAAAATCATTCTTGTAGACAGTGTAATCCTCTCTGTACTTATACTGCATGGATATCCTCAGCTCTTCAAGCTAGTTTGAATTCAGCAATATTTAACCTTCATTTTGTTTTGGAACCACACATATATTTCTGATTGAATAGTGGAAATGCCAGGTTTGAGAAGTTAGAAACAATTAATGTTTCAGCTCTGCGAACTTATTTTAGGCAGACAAATCCAGAAGGAGGATCAGTCTGAAAACTCTTTTGAGGCTGCATGATGCAGTTTCACAGGACTTTATTTTCTACAAGTTTCAACCAGGTTTTTGAGGCCTCAGTAAACTTGACATGGAAAAGGACATGAAAATGGACAGAATGATTTGGGCTAGAGTAGGCTCCTGTATTTCCTGCAAGCCCAGAAGATTTACCTGTTTCACAACCCAGAACTAGCTGACAGCCCACGTCCACGGTCTCCAACAACACATATCTCCCTGCCACCCAGAACATTCCCTCCAGCAATCTTTTAGCCTCAAAAATCTAACCCCATGATCTTTGTCGATCATCGTTATCACCCTCACCTTCTCCACAGACTATGATCTCTTCCTTCTGATTATAAACACAGTTGATCACAACCACTACTTCACAACAGTGAATACTTTCCATAATCTCTTCCGCTCTACCCCTCTTCCCTGACTTTCTGTCCCAACCATGAACTCTTCATGTAGCACCATCTCTTCTTTTACACCTCCTTCCTCTCTAATCGTTGGCCAGCTTTCCTACTCAATGTTAGACAATCCCGAGCCTACCAATTAGATGGGTTGCTAGGCAGAAAATCTCATGAAGAAATTCAGAAGGTGTACCATTGTTAATTTTCCCAGGATATCTGGGAAGCCAGTGCTTCCAGATTTCCCAAACAAACTCCTCTTCTCTGTTCCAGTCAGAAACAGGAGAAATTATAATGAGGAGTAAAAAGATGTCAGACCAATGAACTACTTATTTCAGTTCCTTCTTTACAAAGGCGGGCACAGGTAACATCTAAAGGTGTTTGAGCTCACAGGGTCTAGTGAGAGAGAGGAAGTGAAGGAAATCAGTTTCAGTAGGGAAATGTGTTGGGGAAATTGATGGGGTTAAAGGATAATAAATCCCCAAGATCCAATCTTCTACAACCCAGAGTAATTAAGGAGGTGACTCTAGAAATAATTGGTGCATTGGTGGTCATCTTTCAAGATTCTTTTGACTCTGGAATAGTTCCTTGGGTTGGAGGGAAGCTAATATAACCCCATTATGAAATAAAAGAGGTAGAGAGAAAATAGATAATTACAGACTATTAAGCCTAACATCAGCAGTGGGTAAAATGCTAGAGTCCATTGTAAAATATGTGTTAGCAGAGCACTTGGAAAACAGTGGGAGGATTGGACAGAGATGGCATGGTTTTATAAAAGGGAGATCATGCTTGATAAATCTACTGAAATCTTTCAAGCATGTAAGTAATACAGAGAGCCAGTGGATGTGGTTTACTTAGACTTTCAGAAAGTTTTTGATAAAGTCCTACAAAAGAGATTAGCATGTAAAATTATAGCACGTGATTGGGGTAATGTACTGACATGGATAGAGAACTGGTTGACTGACATGAAATGGTAGAATAAATAGACTTTTTTCCAAGTGGCAATCAGTGACTAGTGGGGTACTGCAAGGATCAGTGCATGGACCCTAGCTATTCACAATATATATTAATGATTTAGATGATGGAACTAAATGCAATATCTCCAAGTTTGTAGGTGACACAAAGTTGGACGGGAGGGTCAACTGTTAAGAGGACGCAGAGGTACTCCAGTGTGATTTGGACAGGTTGAGTGAATGGGCAAAAACATGACAGATAAAGGAAATTGTGCATAAATGTGAGCTTTGGTAGCAAAAACAGAAGTAGAGAAGTTTGCTGATGATTGCACAACGTTCAACATAATTTGTGACTCCTCTGATACTAAAGCAGTCCACGTTTAAATGCAACAAGATCTGGACAATATCCAGCCTTGAGCTGACAAATGGCAAGTAACATTTATGCTGCATAAATGCCAGGCAATTACTATCTCCAATAGGAGACAATCTAACCACCGTCCCTTGACATTCGATAGTGTTAGCATCACTGGTTAGCAAAGTTAGATCACATGAGATCTAGGGAAAGCTGACTAATTGAATACAAAATTGGTTTGACAGTAGGAGACAGACAGTAGTAGTGGAGGGTTGTTGTTCAGAGTGGAGGGTTGTTGTTCAGACTGGAGGCCTGTGACCAGTGATGTTCCACAGGGACTGGATTTGGGTTCACCATTGTTTGTCAATTTTATAAACGATTTGGATAAGAATAGAGGAAGCATGGTTGGTAAGTTTGCAGATGTTTACCACATACCAGCCATAATCATTGGCTGGTAATCGTCAGAATCATTGGCGACCTTTAAGCGGCATTTGGATAGGTACATGGATGGGTGCTTAATCTAGGTTAGAAGTTCGGCACAACATCGTGGGCCGAAGGGCCTGTTCTGTGCTGTATTGTTCTATGTTCTATGTTCTATGTTCTATAATCTGACTATTGCCCCTTGATATTAAATTCTATTGCCATTATTAAATCTCCCAATATCAACATTCTGGGGTTACCACTGACCAGAAACTCAACTGGACGCACCATATAAATACAGTGGCTACAAGAGCAGATCAGCGGCTAGTAATTCTACAATCAGTAACTCACCTTCTGACTCCCCAAAGCCTGTCCACCATTTACAAGGCACATGTCAGGAGTGTGATGGAATACTCCTCACTTGCCTGAGTGAGGGCAGCTCCAACAACACTCTGGAACATTCAACATGTCATCATCCAGAACAAAGCAGCCTGCATGACTAGCAAACCATGCACAAACCTCCACTCCCTCCACCAGTGATTGCTCAGGAGCAGCAGTATTTACTATCTACAAGATACACTGAAATTCACTAATCCTCCTTTGACAGCACCCTCCAAACACACAACCACTACCATTGAGAAGGACAAGGACTGGGAATACAGCCACTGAATGGCAGAGCAGGTTCAATGATCTGACTGAATATTCCTACTTCAATCCTTTATATTTCATGTTCCTTTCTGTTTCCCAGACAGTTTGTGTTTTGGTTTCACTGTTGTATATCAGATTATTAAGTAGATTTGGAAGACATTCAGCACAGCGAATCAAAGCTTCCAGATTTGTGAAATCTTCTGCATGTTACCATCTGTTATTTTCACTGATACATTATCAGATGAAAGTACTGTCAATTGTTGTGACCTCAAGGGTATAATTACCTTCTGTAACTCTTTAACAGCAAAATGATACAGCTACATGATTTATGAAATAGTGTACTCATTTTGTGATTTGCACTATATTGTTAGAGTATTCACTACACAGTATAAATTCTAACAATTATTTAAATGTAAACTATACACAAAGAGTACTCTAAATCAGCAAATTACTGTCACACTTTTCTTTTCCAGATGTTAGTCTATTGTATACAAACAGATCAGTTTAATACCTCATTATCTGATGAACACCAGAATTTAGTGAAACTAATGCAACTTGCCAAATCCCAATGTTAACATGAAAAGAAAATATTTCCTACAGAAATCTATTTACACTTTAGAAATGTTTAAAATGATGTTCTGGAAATTAAAATTCAATTCTGCATGACAATATTGCTATGCATTGCAGATACAGTGTTATATTTATGATTACCTTAACTGTCAGCATCACATGTGTGTAACTCTTCAGGATTTCTACTGCCTTACTGTGGGTAATTTTCTCAAAGCTTATTCCATTGGCTGCCAGTATCTGGTCACCAACTTTAATGCCATTCTGTTCTGCTAGTCCTCCAGGATCAACTCTACCAATAAATAATTATCCTTAATACAAAGGCATTCAAAAAAACAGGAAACAAAGAGACGCAAGCAATTGGAGCATTTGTGATGTTTAGCTGATAATTTACTCCACAAAGTCTGGATGTACTCAATTTATGATTGTTGGTCAGGTAATAGTGAATAACTACAAGTGCCTGTGATACCTTTAGATCATGAAGGAGAAAACAGACAAGATGTCTACTTCTGATACTTATCCAGCAATTACTGCTGGAAATACACATTAATGTACACTTCTTGCTACCATCAATGATAAAATTGGGTGGGAATTGAAATCAGGAGTATTGCATCTTACATTTGAACGGCCTGTGACACCCACCATTTCAGTTCACAGATAAAGACAAATAAAAAGTTCCTGTACCAACAGGACGAAAGCCTGGAAAGAAGTTATAAGTCTCAAGAGGAGGTAAAGGGAGGTTAAAGGTTGGTAGGAAATAAAAATATTTTTGAAGCATTCACGTAGGTAACTGGCCCCAGACTTAAAGGTGCTCCACATCATTTTTCAAGACACTGTGCAGAAAAAAAAAGAGACGTGATGACAATGTCTCCTTTGAAATTTCTCATTCGCAGCCTGTTTATTCACAAGCAGTCCTTTTAAGAATATTGCTCAGATGGGCACCATGCAGCTTTGAGAGACAAGGGCGGTAGATGGAGGGGGCAATTGAAACTGGTTAAAACACATAGTGCAAAGCAGGCTGGTGGCAAACTTGATCTAATTTCTTTTTCATTGACTTCAACCTAAAAATAAGTTTTATGCAATGTAAAATGGACAGCCGATTCACTATCAGCCTGCTGTAGACTTAGGCGAAAGTGAGGACTGCAGATGCTGGAGATCAAAGTCGAGATTAGAGTGGTGTAGGAAAAGCACAGCAGGTCAGGCAGCATCCGTGAAGCAGGTAAAATTGGCGTTTCGGGCAAAAGCCCTTCATCAGGAATGTGGCTGGGAGCCTTGGGTGGAGAGACAAATGGGAAGGGGATAGGGCTGGGCGGGGGGGTTCGGGCGAAAGCCCTTCATCAATCCTGATGAAGGGCTTTTGCCCGAAACGTTGATTTCGAAGCTACTTGGATGCTGCCTGAACTGCTGTGCTCTTCCAGCACCACTAATCCAGAATCTGGTTTCCAGCATCTGCAGTCATTGTTTTTACCTAACACAAATAATAAAGCAAGTTTCTCTGCTAACTGTTTTATGACAGGATTGGGACAATAGATATTTGGAACATGACATTAAAATATCTAATTAATAGTTAGTAGAGTCAGCTTGAGACAGGAGACTATTGTAACAGATGGAATAGCTAAATATCTATCATGACAGGCTAGTCTGGAATGGAAAGACCACTGTAGCACAGTTAGCAAAAAAAATCTAACTGTGACATTAGAATAACATTAAGTAAAATGTACAACTAAAGAGATAATGGGAATTAACATCACTGGTTTATTGTGTAGCTAGAGTGAAGTACTTTGACTAATATAGTTGGACATGTTGATAAGCTAACAGAAACATGATAAAAAAAAACTCCACAGACCCTGAGGTTCGTGGGCATACAGTGTCATGGTTTTTTGTTTGCAAATAAAAGACCTACTTCTTGAAGAACTCTCTGTGTCTCCTGGTGGTTCTCTGTATTTTCTCCACAACAAAGGTTGGAACTGGGATAAGGTGGGGGGGGGGGGGGGGGGGGCGGGGGGGAAGGGAAATGAGGAGACTGGTGAAGTCCACATTGATGCCATGGGGTTGGAGGGTCACGGGTTGGAAGATGAGGCATTCTTCCTCCAGGCATCAGGTGGTAAGGGAGTGGTGATGGAGGAGACCCAGGACCTGCATGTCCTCGGCAGAGTGAGAGGTGGAATGGAGATGTTCAGCCATGGGGCAGTGGGGTTGGTTGGTGCATGTGTCCCGGAGATGTTCTCTGAAGCGCTCTGCAAGTAGGCGTCCAGTCTCCCTCGTGTAGAGGAAATTGCATCGGGAGCAACGGATACAGTAAATGATGTGTGCAAGAGCAGGTGAATCTTTGATGGATGTGGAAGGCTCCTTTGGGGCCTTGGATGGAGGTGAGGGAGGTTGGTGGTGGAGGTGTGGGAGCAGGTTTTACAATTCCTGTGGTGGCAGGGGAAGGTGCTGGGGTGGGTGGGTGGGTTATTGGGGGCATGGACCTGACCAGGTAGTCATGGAGAGAACGGTCTTTATGGAAGGTGGATAGAAGTGGTGAGGGAAATATATGTGGTGAGGGGTGGAGTCCATTTGTAGGTGGCAGAAATAGCGGAGGATGATGCAATGTATGCAATGAATGCAGAGGTTGGTGGGGTGGAAGGTGATGTCCGGGGGGTTCTGCCATTGTTGCGGGAGGGGTGGGGTTAGAGGACAGAGGTGCGGCATTTAGGTGAGATGCACTGGAGGGCATCATCAACCACTTGGGAGGGGAAACTGTGGTCTTTGAAGGAGATCATCTGATCATAGAGACGGAGGAATTGGGAATAAGGGATAGCATTTTTGCAGCAGGCAGTGTAATCCAGGTAGCTGTGGGAGTCGGTGGGCTTGTAGAAAATGTGTCCATTTTCCTTCCCACCTATCTGCTCCACCCTCCTCTCTGACCTATCACCCTCACCCCCACCTCCATCCACCTATTGCACTCTCAGTTACCTTCCCCTCAGCCCTCCCACCTCCCATTTATCTCTCCACCCCAAAGGCTCCCAGCCTCATTTCTGATGAATGGCTTTTGCCCAAAGTGTTGACTTTCCTGCTCTTCGGATGCTGCCTGACCTGCTATGCTTTTCCAGCACCACTCTAATTTTGACTCTATTGTCGACTTAGGCTGTTAATCAATTTAATCTCTGTGTAACATTGAAGAAAAAAGCACTATTATTTATTTACATTCAAATATCAAAGCAAAATGATGCTCATCCTCTGAAAAAATATGAAATTGTGTTGAAACATAAAACTACTCTCTTTGTGACAAGCAAATTTCATTGCAAACAGTCCCAGTTTGTTCTAATTTTGTGCAGTCATTTGCATGACCAGATTTACAGCATTTCCCTCTTCACAAGAAGTCTATGTACATATTTTCAACATGATTAATTAGAACCTGCAAATATTTTTGTTGGCCTCACTGAAAAGCCTTTTTGAAATTAGTTTACTATTTGCTTACCTATCGCTCTGTTGATTTTTTGCATAGTTGACCCCTTGAAAGCACATAAGGGTATATTTCCAACAATACATTATTCTGTTGAAAGTTATGTGGTTGTGTAAATTATTTCTTGCATTATTTTAAAACAGGCATCAAAAAGTTTAAAATCAATGGATTTTGTATACAACAAAAAAAAGGCATAGATCACGATATATCTCAATATCATGACCCTTCGCAATTTATCAGCTAGGTGTTCGTTTTTTCAAAATAAAGAATAAGGACCATGAGACTTCACTCGTCACACTTCAATACCCAGCAAGATTACCATGCTGATTAATTTTGAATCTATGCTGTCAATAGAAACGTGGACCTTACCTGGACACATATATTCCCAAACCAAATTCCTTTCCACCTCTGATATTAAAACCTAGACACACATCATCTGAACTAGTGTAAAGATGGATGATTCTCCTGGCTCCATCCTCAGATACACTGTCTGCAGATATCTGATTTTTTTCTGCTATTATCCTTCTTGTTACAGTGTCAACCCTAATGGAAGAAAGCAGAATTTTTAGATATACATGGGCAGTGATGCATTAACATAATTTCATATGCAGTAAATACATTGAAATATTTGGATGTGACACAAATTTTATGCAAAATTGCACCACAGAAAGAGATATCTGGTGCAACTTTTTAAAACTTTGTTCACAGGATGTATAGAATTCCTTTTTGTCCATAGAATTCCTCCAGTGTGGAAACAGGCCCTTCGACCCAACAAGTCCACACTCAGGAGATGCCAACACAGTAAGTCAAGGGTAGCCTCTGAGATCAATCCAGCGGCTTGGCCACAGTCAGGGTGCTCTCAGTCCAGGCCAATCTTTGCCTTTGTATCTGAGAAGTAAGTCATCGTCAGCCCTATGTGTCATTGTAGCCAGTATGAGGGCTAATGCTAACACAATCTTTGTTCTAAAGAAGGATCACTGGATCCAAAATGTTAACTCTGCTTTTTCTCCACAGATACTACCAGACCTGCTGAGTTTCTCTACCAGCAATTTCTGTTTCTGCTGCTGCTTGCCTTTGGTTTAGGAGAATTAAAAAAATTATGTTTTTTATTTTTGTGACATTCCCAGAAGGCCTGTCTGAAGTTTGATGCAACAACATTTTTCCCTGGAGAAAGGAGTGAGTTCAGTACAATTAGGAAATAGATTACCACAGTGCAAGGATTTAGTTTGAAAATTCAAGACCGGAGTTGTTTGGAAGAAACATTCAAGTCAAACTTATAGATATGATAGAGAAGGGAATTCTTTTTGGTGTTTAAGTACTTTAAAGTGATGGCATTCTGATTGATTGGATTTTAATTTGTATGTGTGTTGAAATCTTACAAATGGTATTATATGCAAACAGCTTGGTTTGTTCTATTCCATCCTCATTTCTTTGGATTAATAAACTTCTATTTTGTTGCTAAAACCAAATCTCAGTATTATGCACTTGTGTTTCAGTGAAAGACCACCATGTTAACTAAAAGGAAACAAACTATAATCTATCAAGCCATATCAATCAGTCTGGGATCTGACTAGTCCAGTAGTAATATCAGCTTAGATCATAACAGCAAGAGAAATTTGACCATAGGACCTTTTAGAATTCAAGTGACAGCATCAAGTATACATCATATGATATCTGCCTCTTCCACCTTTAACATATTAAAATTTCCAGTTGTGCTAGAATTTGCTCTAAGTACTCCAAAGTGTCAGTCACAAATGTTCAAGCTCAGAGCACCATTAAAAAAAAGTGTTTAACTTCCTGTTATTCATCCACGCTACTTACTTACCATGTGGTCAGTTCTCGAGAAAACTTGATCCCTGGAACTTTCCCCAAGCGTCTTACTATCAAATGTAGGTGATGGCTTCCAGTGAGCACAGTGACAGCACTTCCCATGGTGATATTCTCTAAACTAATTCCATTAACTTCCATAATTTTATCACCTACGCAGAGCCCACTTTGCTCTAGCAGATAAACAAAGCAAAAATAAAATAATTGATAACCTGTGAAAGTTTCACTGCTCATAATTGTATTATAATATTTGCTTATAACATCAAGTTCTTTCTTTCAGATACAAGCAGATCTTGGAAAGAAGGATGAGATAAAGGAATGGTAATATTTTTAAAGGACAAGATGTACAATGTACAACTTTTGTCCTTCAGTTTCAAGCCAAAAATACATTTAAATTAATGGAAAATAAGTTCGGAATTCTTGTTTAAATATGTTAAAGTCATGACTTACCAGCTGCACTTCCTTCTTCTATTCTGCTCACAAATATTCCAAGACCATGTTCAGAACCCCCACGGACACTGAATCCCAACTTCCCATCAAGACTTTTCCCCACTGTGATGGTGTGGATCGCCTCAGCTGAATTGTATTCTTCAGTACCAGCTGGGGAAATATTAGCAGAACTCAATATGTTTCATTGCATTAATTTGATCTCTATTTGAATCTCAAGATAACAGCTGAAGGTCAGGTACCTCTCTGAAGTGAGTGAGAAGAAATCAAATGAGAAAAAGCTGTAAACGAATTAACCTCTCTTACAGTTCTTACATTAACTTAAAAGCAGGGAAAGCCCCCACTTTACATTCCTGCTGTGAACGAGTGCACGGATAGTGATTAAATTGAAATTCTGAAATCATGGTATAATGTCCTTCAAATCAGCATGAGAGATGCTCCAAACTTTAATATTAATTTAATTACCAAAGTGCCCAGCTCAGCTTATTTTTTGAATTATATCACAACTGTGTCAGAAGATTGTGAATTCCAGCCACATCCCAAGACCTGAGCATAAACTTTAGGCTGACTGAGGGAATCAACTGTGTCTGTCACATTTTCCACACTTCTGCTCTTATGCCTTACTGTCCCTCTGAAAACCACGATAGGGTTCCCCTTGTTTTGTGTGTTCCACTCCACTGGTCTCTATATTCGACAAATAATTTCCACAACCTCCAGCATGATGCCACCACCAAACCTATCTTCCTTTCCCCCCATCACCAACCCCCCCACTTTCAGTATTATGAGGGGACTATTCCCTCTGTGACACCTTGCTCTACTTCTCAGGTACTCACAAGGGGAAACAGTTTTAATGTAAAGAGCAGGAAGGTAGAGACCGGAACCTTCAAGACATTTAAAAACTATTTAGATGTACATCTGAAACACCACAAAGCTCCAGGCCAAGTGCTGGACAATGGGATAAGAATAGATGAATACTTGATGACCATGCAGACACAATGAACTGTAAAATTTCTTATACCTCACTGTGATCCTGTCCCTTTTGCATGGCAACCTTCCATCTAACACAGGAGATTTGCCATCTGTAAGCAGAATAGCAAGGTGGTGAATTAAAATAGTCTGCTAACATTCAAATGAGTCCACCAACTTCCACAGTTACGTTGACTAAATTTCCTCATATCCTGTATCATGTAAGTAACTCCATTCTTCCACATTGGTTTTTCTGCCATATTTGTTCTGACATGTAAGCTTCCACAATGGCACTTCAAGTAAGTCTTCCTTCTTTCTTAATCAAGGAACCACAACCCTTCCCACCCCACCAATCTGTGACAGTTTAAGGGGAGACCAGAGGCCTGTGACCAGTGGCATGCTACAAAGATCAGTGCTGGGTCTACTGCATTTTGTCATTTATATGAATGATTTGGATGTGAATATAGGAGAAAGTGTTAGTAGGTTTGCAGATGACACCAAAATTGGTGGTGCAGTGGATAGCCAAGAAGGTTGTCTCAGCATACAATGGGTCATTGATCAGAAGTGTCAATGGGCTGAGGAGTGGCAGATGGAATCCAATCTAGATAAATGGGGTGCTACATTTTGGTAGGGCAGATCAAGGCAAGACCTAGACACTTAATGGCAATGTCCTGGGGAAGTGTTGCTGAACAAAGAGACGTTGGAGTGCAGGTTCATAGTTCCTTGAAAGTGGAGTCGCAGGTCGACAGGGTAGTGAAGAAGAGAAAAAAAAACTGCAGACGCTGGAATCCAAGGTAAACAAGCAGGGGGCTGGAAGAACACAGCAAGCTAGGCAGCATCAGGAGGTGGGGAAGTCGGCGTATCAAGTGTAATCCTTCTTTAGTGGCACGTTTGCCTTTACTGGTCAGTGCATTGAGTAAAGACAATAGACAATAGACAATAGACAATAGATGCAGGAGTAGGCCATTCTGCCCTTCGAGCCTGCACCGCCATTCAATATGATCATGGCTGATCATTCCTAATTAGTATCCTGTTCCAGCCTTATCTCCATACCCCTTGACTCCACTATCTTTAAGAGCTCTATCCAATTCTTTCTTAAAAGAATCCAGAGACTGGGCCTCCACTGCCCTCTGGGGCAGAGCATTCCACACAGCCACCACTCTCTGTGTGAAGTAGTTTCTCCTCATCTCTGTCCTAAATGGTCTACCCCGTATTTTTAAGTTGTGTCCTCTGGTTCGGCACTCCCCCATCAACGGAAATATGTTCCCTCCTGCCAGAGTGTCCAATCCTTTCATAAGCCTATACGTTTCAATCAGATCCCCTCTCAGTCTTCTAAACTCAAGGGTATACAAGCCCAGTCGCTTCAGTCTTTCCGTGTAAGGCAATCCTGCCATTCCAGGAATTGACCTCGTGAACCTACGCTGCACTCCCTCAATAGCCAGAATGTCTTTCCTCAAATTTGGAGACCAGAACTGTACACAGTACTCCAGGTGTGGTCTCACCAGGGCCCTGTACAGCTGCAGAAGCACCTCTTTGCTTCTATACTCAATCCCTCTTGTTACGAAGGCCAGCATGCTATTAGCCTTCTTCACGACCTGCTGTACCTGCATGCTTGCCTTCATTGACTGGTGTACAAGAACACCCAGATCTCTCTGAACAGCCCCTTTACCTAATTTGATACCATTGAGGTAGTAATCTGCCTTCCTGTTCTTGCCACCAAAGTGGATAACCAGACATTTATCCACATTAAACTGCATCTGCCATGCATCTGCCCACTCACCTAACTTGTCCAGGTCACCCTGTAATCCCCTAACATCCTCATCACATTTCACCCTACCACCTAGCTTTGTGTCATCAGCAAATTTGCTAATGTTATTGCTGATACCATCTTCTATATCATTTACATATATTGTAAAAAGCTGCGGTCCCAGCACGGATCCCTGCGGTACCCCACTGGTCACTGCCTGCCATTTCGAAATGGAGCCGTTAATCACTACCCTTTGTTTCCTATTAGCCAACCAATTCTCTATCCAATCTAGTACTTTGCCCCCAATCCCGTGCGCCCTAATTTTACTCACTAACCTCTTGTGTGGGACTTTATCAAAAGCTTTCTGAAAGTCCAGGTACACTACATCCACTGGATCTCCCTCGTCCATCTTCCGAGTTACATCCTCAAAAAATTCAAGAAGATTAGTCAAGCATGATTTCCCCTTCATAAATCCATGCTGACTCTGTCCTATCCTGTTACTATTATCCAGATGTGCCGTAATTTCATCCTTTATAATAGACTCCAGCATCTTTCCCACCACTGAGGTCAGACTAACTGGTCTATAATTTCCTGCTTTCTCCCGCCCACCCTTCTTAAAAAGTGGCACAACATTAGCCGCCCTCCAATCCTCAGGAACCAACCCCGATTCTATTGAACTCTGGAAAATAATCACCAGTGCATCCACGATTTCCCGAGCCACCTCCTTCAGTACCCTGGGATGCAGGCCATCAGGTCCCGGAGACTTATCAACCTTCAGACCTAACAGTCTCTCCAACACCAAATCCTGGCAAATAGAAATTCCCTTAAGTTCAGGTCCTTCAGCCACTGTTACCTCAGGGAGATTGCTTGTGTCTTCCCCAGTGAACACAGATCTGAAGTACCCATTTAATTCCTCTGCCATTTCTTCGTTCCCAGTAATATATTCCCCTGCTTCTGTCTTCAAGGGCCCAATTTTTGTCCTAACCATTTTTCTGCCTTGGACATACCTAAAAAAGCTTTTACTATCCTCCTTTATATTCTTGGCCAGTTTACCTTCGTACCTCATTTTTTCTCTGCGTATTTCCTTCTTACTAATCCTCTGTTGTTCTTTAAAAGCTTCCCAGTCCTCCGTTTTCCCGCTTATCTTCGCTAAGTTATACTTTTTCTCTTTTAACCTTATATGTTTCTTTACTTCCCTTGTCAGCCACGGCCGCCCATGTCTCCTCCTGGGATCTTTCTTCCTTTTAGGAATGAACTGATCCTGCATCTTCTGCATTATACACAGAAATATCTGCCATTGTTCCTCCACGGTCTTCCCTGTTAAGGTATTAAACCATTGAACTTTGGCCAGTTGCTCCCTCATAGCTCCATATTTCCCTTTATTCAACTGAAATATTGTCACTTCAGATTGTACCCACTCCCTCTCAAATTGCAGATTGAAGCTTATTGTATTATGGTCACTACTTCCCAATGGCTCCTTCACTTCGAGGTCACTGACCAATTCTGGTTCGTTACACAATACCAGATCCAGAATTGCCTTATCCCTGGTCGGCTCCAGCACCAGCTGCACTAAAAATCCATCTCTGAGGCACTCCACAAAGTCTCTTTCTTGAGGCCCGATACCATCCTGATTCTCCCAGTCTACCTGCATGTTAAAATCCCCCATAACAACTGTAGTAACATCTTTGCGACAAGCCAATTTCAGCTCCTGATTCAACTTACCTCCAACATCCAGACTACTGTTTGGGGGCCTGTAGATGACTCCCATGAGGGTCTTTTTACCCTTAGTGTTTCGAAGCTCTATCCACAGGTCCTGTTGTGAGGTCCTGTTGTGGCTGTACAGGACTGATCAGGCCACTTTTGAAATATTGCATTCAATTCTGGTCTCCCTACTATAGGAAAGATGTTAAAACATAAGACATAGCAGCAGAAATTAGGCCCTTCAGCCCATTGAGTCTGCTCCGCTATTCAGTCATGGTTGATAGGTCTGACCTGTTCTTTCCCCATAACCTTTGATCTCCTTGGCAATCAAGAACATATCTATCTCTGTTTTAAATATATTCAATGACCTGGCCTCCACAGTGTTCTGTGGCAATTCAGCCACTCTCTGGCTGAAGAAGTTTCTCCTTATCTCTATCATGGTGGCTCAGTGGTTAACACTGCTGCCTCACAGCACCAGGGTCCCAGGTTCGATTCCAGCTTCGGACAACTGTCTGTGTGGAGTTTACACATTCTCCCTGTGTCTGCCTGAGTTTCCTCCCACAGTCCAAAGATGTGCAGGTTAGGTGAATTGTCCATGGTAAATTGCCCATAGTGTTAGGTGCTTTAGTCAGAGGAAAATGGGTCTACTCTTTGGAGGTTCGTTTGGGCTGAAGGGCCTGTTTCCATGCTATAGGAAATCTAATCTATTTTAACCAGTCTTCCCCTTACTCTAAGGATGTCCCCTCAGGTCTTCATCTCTCCTACCAATGGAAACATCTTCCCATCTTCCACTCTGTCTAGGCCATTCAGTATTCTTGAAATTTCAATCAGATCCCCTCTCATACTTCTAAACTCCATCGAGGATAGTCCCAGAATCCTCAAACATTCCTCATATGTTAAGCCTTTCATTCCTGGGAAAATTGAAAGAGTTCAGAAAAGATATACTGTATAATGATGTTGCAAAGGTTGAAGGGTTCCAGCTAAAGGGAGACGCTGAATAGGCTGGGGCTACTTTTCCTTGAGTGTTGGAGGCTGACGGGTGGTACTACAGAAGTTTATAACAACATGAGGGGCATGGATGGGTTGAATAGACAAGGTATTTTCTCCAGGGTAGGGGAGTTTAGAACTAATAGACATAGGTTTAAGGTGTAGGAGAAAGATTTAAAAGGGCCATAAGAGGCAACGTTTTCACACAAAGGGTGGTGGGTGTGTGGTATGAACTGCCAGAGGAAGTGATGGAGACTGGTACAATTACAATATTTAAAAGGCGTCTGGATAGATATATGAATGGGAAGAGTTTAGAGGGATATGGACCAAATGGGACTGGATTAATTTCAGATATCTGGTTGGCATGGACAAGTTGGATTGAAGGGTTTCTTTCCATTTTGTACATCTCTATTACTCTATAACTTTAAATTGGTGTAGTGATAATGTCACTACACTTGTAATCTGGAATCCAAAACCTATTACTCTGGGGTCATGGGTTCAAATCTCACCTTAATAGCTAACGGAATTCAAATTCAATTAATAAATCTGGAGTACAAGCTGCTGTCAGTAATGATGATCATGATAATTGTCATACTTATACCACTGTATACTTATGCCGTTTGGGGAAGGAAATGTGACACACTTACCTGCTCTGCCTTTATGGAACCTTGGGCCCATAACAATGTGAATGGCTCTTAATTGTCAGCTGAAATAGCTATGCTTCCAATTAGTCAACAGCTCTCAGGCAGAACTTCTTCCCCAATGATGGGCAGAAATCTGAGCACTAAGTGCTGAATGGCAGCCACCATTGGCAGGGAAAGCTTTCTTGAAAAATGTAGTGCTGGAAAAACACAGCAGGCCAGGCAGCATCTGAGGAGCAGGAGAATCGACATTTCGGGCATAAGCCCTTCTTCAGGAATGAGGCTGGTGTGCCAAGCGGGCGGAGGTAAAAGGTAGGGGGGAGGGGCGCTGGGAATACGATAGGTGGAAGGAGGTGAGGGTGAGGGTGATAGGCCGGAGAAGGGTTGGGTACGGACAGGTCGGGAAGAAGATTGCAGGTCAAGAGGGCGGTGCTGAATCCGAGGGTTGGGACTGAGATAAGGTGGGGGGAGGGGAAATGAGGAAGCTGGAGAAATCAACATTCATCCCGTGTGGTTGGAAGGTTCCTAGGCGGAAGATGAGGCGCTCTTTCTCCAGGCGTTGTGTGGCCAGGGTCTGATAATGGAGGAGGCCAAGGACATGGGAGGGGGAGCTAAAGTGTTCAGCCACGGGGCGGTTGGGTCCATTGAGGCCTTGGAGGGAGGTGAGGGGGGAGGTGTGGGCACAAGTTTTGCACTTCTTGCGGTTGCAGGGGAAGGTGCCAGGAGTGGAGGTTGGGTTGGTGGGGAGTGTGGACCTGACGAGGGAGTCACAGAGGGAGTGGTCTCTCCTGAATGCTGATAGGGGTGGAGAGGGAAATATATCCTTGGTGGTGGGGTCTGTCTGGAGGTGGCGGGAATGACGGAGGATATTACGATGTATCTGGAGGTTGGTGGGGTGGAAGGTAAGGACCAGTGGGGTTCTGTCCTGGTGGCGATTGGAGAGGCAGGGTTCAAGGGCGGAGGTGCTGGAAATGGAGGAGATGGGTGGAGAGCGTTGTCGACCACATCAGAGTGGAAATTGCGATTTTTCAAGGAGGAGGCCATTTGAGTTGTTCAGTAGTGGAATTGGTCCTCCTGGGAGCAGATGCGGCGGAGGGGGAGGAATAGGGAATATGGGATGGTGTTTTTACAGGGGGAAGGGTGGGAGGAAGTGTAATCTAGGTAGCTTTGGTAGTGGAATTGGTTCTCCTGGGAGCAGATGCAGCGGAGGCAGAGTTTCAGTAGTGGAATTGGTCCTCCTGGGTGCAGATGCGGCGGATGGTCCTCCTGGGTGCAGATGCGGTGGATGGTCCTCCTGGGTGCAGATGCGGTGGATGGTCCTCCTGGGTGCAGATGTGACGTGGAAAGACCTCAATTTCCCCTCCGACGTGGTCGACGACGCTTTCCACCGCATCTCCTCCATTTCCCGCACCTCCACCCTTGAACCCCATCCCTCCAATCGCCACTTGGACAGAACCCCACTGGTCCTCACCTTCCACCCCACCAACCTCCAGATACATCGTATCATCCTCTGTCATTTCCGCCACCTCCAGACAGACCCCACCACCAGAGATATATTTCCCTCTCCCCCCCATCAGCATTCAGGAGAGACCACTCCCTCCACGACTCCCTCGTCAGGTCCACATCCCCCACCAACCCAACCTCCACTCCCGGCACCTTCCCCTGCAACCGCAAGTGCAAAACTTGCACCCACACCTCCCTCCAAGGCTCCAATGGATCCTTCTATATCCGTCACAAATTCACCTGCACCTCCACACACATCATTTACTGTAGCCGCTGCACCCGATTTGGTCTCCTCTACATTAGGGTGACAGGCCGCCTACTTGCGGAACGTTTCAGGGAACACCTCTGGGACACCCGCACCAACCAACCCAACCGCCCCGTGACTGAACATTTTAACTCCCCCTCCCACTCCGTCAAGGACATGCAGGTCCTTGGCCTCCTCCATCGCCAGACCCTGGCCACACGACGCCTGGAGGAAGAGCGCCTCATCTTCCACTTAGGAACCCTCCAACCACACGGGATGAATGTAGATTTCTCCAGCTTCCTCATTTCCCCTCCCCCCTCCTTATCAGTCCCAATCCTCAGATTCAGCACCGCCCTCTTGACTTGCAATCTTCTTCCTGACCTCTCCGTCCCCACCCCCTCTCCGAGGTATCACCGTCACCCTCACCTCCTTCCACCTATCGTATTCCCAGCGCCCCTCCCCCAAATTCCCTCCTCCCTACCTTTTATTTCAGTCCGCTTGGCACACCAGCCTCATTCCTGAAGAAGGGCTTACGCCCGAAACGTCGATTCTCATGCTCCTCAGATGCTGCCTGGCCTGCTGTGTTTTTCCAGCACCACATTTTTCAACTCTGGTACTCCAGCATCTGCAGTCCTCACTTTCTCCTAGGGAAAGCTTTCTCCATGACTATGAGTGGCAGGATTTCCGATCTGTTTAATTCTGTCTCCAGTTCCAATGACAGGTCAAAACCTAAAATATTGACTCTGGGCAGAGCTTTCCTAACCACTGAATGGCATAGGTAGTGACAAGTCATTTGGGAAATAGGCAGAATCAGCAGAAATAAGATTCTTAATGTCAAGAAAAATATAGTCCAATTGTCCAATCAAGTGTTGAATGATAGGATGACAATCGCACTAGTGAGCAGCGAGAGGCCCGTTTGCATACATTTGCCAACATTAGCATGCCATTATTATTACCTGATCTCACCTCTGATGTGCAGTTTCCCATTCTCCCACCCACTGGAGAGAAACTAGATGGTGACAATTCCTGATATGAAAGTCAGAATGCTAACTTGGTGACTCCAGCTTGTCACTTTCTCTTCCAGGCCTCTACCTTGAACAGCAGTCACCAACATCTCAGTGCACACCCCATGGGCAGTGATTGCTCGCAAGCCCCCACCGCAAAAGTTGGCATCAAACATGTACCAGGTGCACCTTTATGGCACATCTCCAACCGACCTATAATACACTTTTGCACTTTGTTGCTGTACAATGGAGAACACCAGCACCTTTCATTGTAATTCTGGTGCCAGGACACTTTATGGTTATGGACAAGCACCCCCAGCTCATTGATTGAACTAGGGTGTAGTTTAGGGCTTCTCGTTTGCTCTCTTAGTGCATAGTCACTTTGCATTTTTTTGGACTCTCACAGTATCTCTTTTTGTGCTTTGCCTCCTCAGCCAGAGTTTAAAGGTCCACAGTCCTGTCTTACCTTGCTGTTTAGCATAGCGCAAATCTCCGTAGCTTGCCAGGGTTATTAGCAGTGATCAGTCAAGGGGGTGGACTTATTACTTTATGGCATCATGTGACGTCAATCTCACTATGGACTAGTTGCATATGTGGCAAACACACTTCATTTGCATCAACCAAATAGAAATGCATCAAAGTCTAAGGGGATTTTTCCTCGGTCAGGTCAAGGAGGACAGTTTTCATTCAGGGGATCCAACTCCTCCCCACGAACAATCTCGACCATGTTACTGGTCGTTGCAGATTGAAGATTATCAATGCTGTGAAACATATGTAATGACAAGCAATCTTAAAAGTGGCACTTGGGTGCCACTATTCACAAAAACAGTCCAGGATCTCAAACTGCATAAGGACACAGAACTGATCTCTCACTTTGAACTATTGTTATTCACCAACATGATCTTATGAGTCATGCAGCCTTCCTTGGGTGACACTGGGGATGGATGAGGCTGGAGAAACAAAGTATTAGTAATCACACAGCACCTACAACTTCCACTGTATTTGGTGTGGCATGGCTTGGGATGAATTCATCTGAACAAAATCCTTATGTCAGAGGTCCATTTAGAGGCATTCTTTGACCCTCTTCGTCAGATTCTCCACGTCGAATTGTATAGAGAAATATACTAAGTTGTCAAGAGAGCCAGAAGCCTTATAAGCATAGTTACTGGAAGACAAGGGCTACTTTCTGAAACTAGAGCTGATGACTCTTAAGCAACATCCTGACTGAGGGTGAGTGTAGACACAAAGCTGCAGTCTTCTGAGGAGTAAGTTGAGGACATTGAGTATGAGAAACATCACCTTCAGCATGATAAGGTGCTACAGGGTTACATGCAAAACGCCAGGCAAGATTTAATTGACACCCAGTTCCAATGAATGTTAGCTGGATGTGGCTATCACTATCAATTTGGTGCAGCTCAAAACACAAGCAGTCTCTGTCTGCTCCCAGAACAAAATGTGCAGTTTTGCTTACTTATTTTTTCTGTACTTTTGCAGTTGCTGAATAAAAGTGAAAGTGTATAAAAAGCTCAAGGCTTTCCAGTATATGAATATAAAAGTAAACAATGAGAAGATGTTCAGTTACACTGAGTATTAGGAAAACAGTAGCACTCCTTTAGACAGACTTCTGTGATGGGATGATGTTAAGGATGGGTAATCTGTCCGATTTAATTCTTAACTGTGCCCTTGTATTGGACAAAGTGTCAGGCATCCCAATCAAGTGCCCTGAGAAGCATCATCTTGTAGTTCCCTATCATTACATGCAGGGTGATGGGCAACATTGGGGGGTTTTAAAAATGGTGCCAACATCAGGAATCTTGGGGACCCTGGTAATGGCGAGTACTTCCATCTCTGAAGGAGGAGTGATTAAACAAGCAGGAACCATTGAAGTGAATTCCTGATGAAGGGCTTATGCCCGAAATGTCGATTCTCCTGCTCCTCGGATGCTGCCTGACCTGCTGTGCTTTTCCAGCACTGCACTCTCAACTCTGATCTCCAACATCTGCAGACCTCACTTTCTCCCACCCTTGAGGTGCAATGAGGTGAGTTGTGGAGAATAGTGTGACAAAGATCATTAAGACTCAGAAAGAGACACCTTTCATGAAACTTGTCAAATTTTACATTTAGCAGATTTCTGATAAAAGGGTATGTCTTATGAAGAAAGATTGATGGAGCTAGGGCTTTTCTCATTGGAGCGAAGAAGGATGAGAAATGACTTGATGGAGGTGTACAAGGTGATGAGAAACATAGAGTGCATAGCCAGAGATGTTTTCCCAGAGTGGAAATGGCTATCACAAGGGGCATAATTTTATGGTGACCGGAGGAAAGTTTAGGGGAGATGTCAGGTAGGTTCTTTACACAGAGAGTGGTGGGTGCATGGAATGCACTGCCAGCGGTGGTAGTAGAGTGAGATACATTAGGGATATTAAAGAGACTCTTGGATAGGCACGTGGATGATACTAAAATGTATGTAGGGTTAATTTGATCTTGGAGTAGGATAAAAGGTCGGCACAACATAGAGGGCTGAAGCGCCTGTGCTGTGCTGTGCTATGTTGTTCTTTGTAAAATGTGCGCTGCTATTTCAACTACACAGAACAGTCAGGTCTATTGCATATTCCTAAAATGTTTTGTGTTTATTTCAGATTGTCAGCATCGATAGTAGTTTATTTAGGAAAGGGAGCATATTTTCAGAGTATAATTTTCAGAATCTAGACATAAAGGACAATTATAATTTATTGCATTATTGTTGAAAGCTTTGACAGCAGTTAACCTGCTTGTCATCTCTGCAACCTGATCCAAATTAAAAGTAATTGTAAACTGGATAATTTTCAATTATTGTGATTTCATTATGATCACTTACCTTCAACTGGAGAAGTACCAGTAATAAGGATCACCCTGCCCATTGGTGAGGTAGATCGGGTTTGTCGGGTCTGTCCATTCACCTGCTTGTGTTGTTTCTTCAGCAGGTACTTTGTTGCTGTGTTTGCACCACCAACATGATTGCTGGCATGTATAGAATCAGTCATCTCCCTTCTTGCAGAGTCAAATGAATAAGCCATGCCAGTATCGTGCCCCAATAATTCGGTGTAAGTCTTAAATCTTACAAAGGAATCTTTGTCTTACATCTTCCTTCCAATGAATTGGTGACACCACGTAGAAAAATATAGCGGAAGCAAGCATTGTGTAGCAGCAAGTGCTGGTCAAACTCTCCATCATTTTGCCTCAGTGATGACCCCTGAAAGTACTGTGCATGGAAAAAGTCAAAAATGATTTTTAAATCAAATAAATGAAAGTTCTCTGTATTTAAACTGATGACACAGGACTAGAACTAAATTGCATGAATGTTACAAAACTTGATGAAAAACTGAAAATGTAGGATGAGTTCAATTTTAGGCACATATAATTTGAGGCAAATTCTATTTTGAAGTTAAACAGTGGTGGATGTTGTACCCAATCAAAGAAAATACTTTTTTTTTTAAAATAAGAAAGGCAGTGTAAATATTCTGAAAGAGGCAGGGATGTTATTGTGCCAACATTGATTCCCGACTTATTTACTTGCTAGACAGCAAAAATTGAATATATTGTTGTCTAATCAGATTATTGTAGATTATAATAGCAAGAAATGTATTAAGTAAATTTGTTATTGAAATAAAGATTAAAATGACCGCAGAATTAGAACTATCACTCACATCAATCTAAATATATATTTGATAACAAAAAATCATACTGACACACTGTAACTCATTCTCTACTGAACCATGACTCAACCTGTCCTTTACTAAATATAACTCATCCTCTACTGGATCATATGAGAATTCAAACTTAACTAGTTCATGAGTTAACCCAACCTTTACTAGATTATACTCTAACTCATTCATTACTTCACAATGCTTCAATGCGTCCTTCACTAGGTCAGAATAAACTGTTGCTTACAGACTGAAAGGGTATGCAAATATTTTTGATATAGACTAGAAAAACCTTGCATTTACATAGCATTTTCCCTAGCTCCCAGACATCTCAAAATACCTCAGCCAGTTAAATAGTTTTGAACTGGAGTTGCTATTAAAATGTAGGAAACACAGCAGCTAATTTATGTACAGGAACTCCCACGAACATCCATAAGATAATGACAAGGTAAGCAGGTTTACTGTAATGTTGATTGAGGAGTAAGTATTAGCTGGGGCATTAGGAACAGCTACTTTTCTAGGACTGTGTTATTTATAAACACCCAAAGGGCCTCAGATCATATTTCCACATTTGGAAGAATACTTGTTGAAGTGTGACTTATACTCAAAATTTTACAATTCAGAGGCAAGAGCGCAATCTACTGAACTACAGGTAAAGCTGCTTAGCACCAGCCTTTGGAGCAGCTGTTCATTGCACAATTTAAACAAAAGAAATCCTAGATGTTGAAGGTACAGATTCTGAACATTTATCTTTTTGTTTAAAAAGAGCATGTAACAAATTTGTCAGAATGAAGGCTGTATTAACATCAAAGAAAGAGAACTTGAATCTTTTGGAAATAGTATTGAGATGATAGAATTTGTCATCTGCGTGAAATGTCTTAGAGACATGAACAGCAAGCAAAGAGTCTTTTGATAAACTGAATGTATAGAAAGATATTCTACACAGATAGAAAGACAAATGAGGAAGGAATTGAAATGGCTGAACAGGAAATTAGTACACAACATTAAGGAGAGCAAGATAAAGCACTTCAAACACATCATCAGAGTTGACATGGAAAGAAACAACTATTGCAGGGGAAGATTAATGGAAAACATGGAAGCAAAGCAGAAAGTGAATGATGAATTGAGTTGAATATTGTAAAACATCATCAGGACAGGATAGACACAAATGGAGATCTGTGGTAGTCAACCTTTGGAGGAGATGGCACCAACACATAGTAATCTGCATGGCAGGTGAGGTAGATTTCAATTCAGATGTATTATGTCACATCTCAGGCATTTGAACCCAGGCCTCTTGCTCCAGAGGTAGGAATACTACCACATCATGACCAATTTCCCCTGTAGCCAAGGTAACATGGCAAGCAAAAGTCATCTTCACCCATTCTCACCTATGCTCAGAGTCAGAGCAGCCCCTCTAACCCCACAACCAGTCCGCACATGCCAGGTGGGGCTCGGGGTGGCAAGTGAAGTGACTGAGATAAGAGGTAGAAAAAAAACGAATAAAATAAACACCAAAAATTAACAACAACTGCAACATGTACGCCGTGTTTATGAAACCACATCTGGTGTACTTCTGAGCAATTTCCTTTATGTTAAATATAATTTAATTGAAGGCAGTTCAGAGAAGGTTCACCAAGATGATCCCTAGTATGGAGATAAGTGATTGGAACCTTGTTGACTACGAGGTTCTTGATTGGGATTGTAAACCTGGGCCAATCAGGAAAGCCTTGGCTGACCAATTTAAGCAGGACCCACTCATTGGTTTTTCACTGTGTCTGACACTTGCACATAAACACAACATACTTGCTGGGGAATAAATAAGCACTACTGCTGTTAGGTAGTGATGTGGGGGTTTAAAGCAAAAATAAAAAAAAGGAAAAAAACAACAGGAACCTCCTCAGTTGAGGATTCAGTCTGAGCTGGCTGGCCACAGTTAATGTATTGTATTCTAGTAAATGAAGGGTGACTTGTTGATAAAATACTGGCATCTGTACAGTTATTTCAGAGGGATTATCTTATGAGCAGAGGGTGAACAGATTGGAACTTTTTGTTGGAATTTGAAGAATGAGACGTGATCTCATTGAAACATATAGGATTCTTGAGGGGCTTGACAAATGCTGAGAGGATGTTTCCCCTGTTGGAGCGTCTGGGACCAGAGGGTGCAGTCTCAGAATAAAAGGGCACCAATTTAAGACTGAGATGAGGAGGAATTTCTTCTCTGAAGGTTGTGCATCTTGCCACCGAAAGAGAGAGAGCTGCAGGGGCAGAGTCCTTGTGTATGTTTATGGCTGAGATAGATAGATTCTTATTCCATTAGGAGAATCAAGGGTTACAGGGAAAGGGTCGGAAAGTGGACATGAGGAACGTTGGATGAGCCATAATCATACAGAATGGAGGAGTAGGGTTGATGGGCCAAATGGCCTACCCCTATTCCTAATGGTTTAACAAGAAGAACAAAAACACAATAAACAGCAACAAAAACAATAAATTCAAAAACAACACACAATAAAAGCAACAATAACAAAAACAACAAATTCAACAAAATACAATAATGAAAATAAATTCAACAAAATAAGTAAAACAAAAATGAATAAACAAATTCAACAAAACACAATAAACAGCAATGAAAACAATAAATTCAACAATAAAAACTAACGTAAATAAATACAACAAAATTAGATTACTTACAGTGTGGAAACAGGCCCTTCGGCCCAACAAGTCCACACCACCCCGCCGAAGCTCAACCCACCCATACCCCTACATTTACCCCTTGCCTAACACTATGGGCAATTTAGCATGGCCAATTCACCTGACCTGCACATCTTTGGACTGTGGGAGGAAACCGGAGCACCCGGAGGAAACCCACGCAGACACGGGGAGAATGAATAAATAAATTGAATAAATTGAACAATAATGAATACAACAAATTCAACGACACAACACAGTAAACAGCAAATTCAACAAAACAAATATTGACAACAAATTCAACAAAATAGGTAAACAATAACGAATAAAACAAATTCAACAACAAACACAGTGAACAGCAACAAAATAAAACAAAAAAAGAACCAGACAAAGGTTAAAACCACAAACACAGTAGGTCACCATGAGGGTGAGTGAGGTGAGTGAGTGAGTGAGTGAGTGAAGACAGCCTTCAGGATACTCCTCTCCGGGGCAGTAACCAGGGGATGGCGCCGCCAGAGAAGCTTCCAGCATGTTCTCTTCACCTTGGACAGCTCCCCGCCAGGAGGGATGGGAATACAGCGTTAATGAAAACTGCTCCGATTGGGAATGGGACGGCGGAAGACGGTAAAGGGAAAACTTTCGCTCACCTGGTGTTGTTGTTTTCTGTCGGGGACACGGAGTGACGGTTTAACGGGCGGCGGTTTAACGGGCGGCGGGCGGGAACCTCCCATCCCCCCCCCCCCCCCACTCCCCGGGAGCAGCACAAAGCCCGCCCACTCCGGGGACACAGCCACTCTCCTCACTGGTGCAGAACGCGGCACGCTGCCCATTGGGCTGTGGAGCTGTCAATCAACTCATTCCCCACCCCAATCTCCCAGTGGAGCGCACATTTCCCCACAAAGTCAACCCCGATGTCCCCAAGGGGCACCTTATTCCCCACAAGGTCAATGCCAATCCTACCACTGGAGTACCCATTCCCCAGAAGGTCAGCCCTAATTTCCGAGTGGAGCACCAATTCCCGACAAGGCCAAACCCAATCTCCCCACCGGAGCATCCCTTCCTCACAAGGTCATCCCCAGTCTCCCCGCTGGAGCACCCGATCCCCACAAGGTCAACACCAACCTCCCCATGGAGCACCCATTCCACACAAGGTTAACCCCAATCTCCCCATGGAGCACCTATTCCCCACAAGGTCAACACCAACCTCCCCATGGAGCACCCATTCCCCAACAAGGTCAACCCCAATCTCCCACTGGAACACCCATTCCCCACAAGGTCAACCCCAATCTCCCACTGGAACACCCATTCCCCACAAGGTCAACCCCAATCTCCCAGTGGAGCACACACTCCCCACAAGGCCAACGTCAATCTCCCAGTAGAGCACCCATTCCCCACAAGGTCAACCCAACCCCCACTGGAACAGACTTACCACTCCCAATCCCCACTGCAGCACCCATTCCCACCTTCAAATGTTCGTTAAGCCGCCATTCCCACCCCCAATGTCTCTCTTGTAGGGTTGTCAAGAACTTATGTTTGCAATTTAATCAGCTATCATAGAAATTTTGGTGAGGCCAAATTCGGAGTACTGTGTTTGGCTCTGGTTTCCCAGAAAGGATATTATTAAATTAGAAAGAGTGCAGCAAAGATTTACTCGGATTCCATCTGCATTGGAAGGTTTGAGTTATAAGGAGTGGTTAGATCGGTTGAGACTTTTTTCCTTGGAATGTAGGAGACTGAGTGCTGACCTTATAGTGTTCTGTAAAATTATAAGTGGCATAGATAAGGTGGATAGCCAAAAGTTTTTCCCCATAATAGGGGAGTCTAAAATGAGAAGGCATAGATTTAAGTTGAGAGAGGAGAAATACAAGAGGGGCATTTTTTCCCCACTCAGTACATGGAGAGTGTCTGGAACAGGCTGCCAGAGGTAGAAATATCAGCAAGTACAATTTTGAAATGTAAGAAACATTTAGAAAGTTACATAGATGGGATAGGTGTGGGGGGATAGGGACCAAACAAATGGGACTAGATTAATTGTGAAAATTGATTGGCTTGGACAAGTTGGGCCGAAGGGTCTGTTTCCATGTCATAGACCTCTTTGACTCTATGGGATACACCCATATGTATTTAATGGAATCATTTTAAGATTAAAGCTTCATTGTTTCGATGCAAAATGCACACGAAAATCAAGTTTGCTTGGTATAATTTGTATAATCTTAGTTTTAAATTCACAGTATGCCGATAAAGCATTAAGAATTTCTCTTCGCGAATTTCAGCTTTCGTGTTGTTCAATGTGCTTTGCCAGTTCTCAGTCGAGCTGTTTTGAAAAACGAGATCGTGATAGTATGAGTCACTTTGAGGAATGTAAGGATGCCGTTTCATCTCTGAAACAGAATGCATTTCGCGCAAGAAATATGAGCAAGGCATCAAAAAGAAATATTGCTGAGCTAAATGAGTTTGAGCTGTTGACATGGGAAGCAACGTAAGACGAGCCTAAATCAGCACCCTCGGATAGCTCACTGCGAGGAACTGGAGAACGCCAGCTCATGTGGCAAATAAATGTGTCAGTCACAAATGCGTTGTTAGCTCGCCAGTAAGTCAAAGTGAGGGATGTGAACATTGAGACAAATTCATGACTGAATCAGTGTCGAGATGCGTCAAGACGAGAAATAAGAACAGTGCATCGAGTCATATGAAAAATTAAGCTTGGCGTCACTATGACAAACCAAGCATGTTGGCTATTGGTTGCTTCAAATTAGGTTGATGTAATAGATGTCTTGCAGAGTCGAGGCCAAGTCAAATGCTCATGTAAAATGGTGTGACATACCATGGAGAGAGAGGTGCACTGAAATAAAAGAAAGAACTGCAAATGCTGAATATCTGAAACAAGCAAATTAAAAACTGCCAGGGAAACTCAGCAGGTCTGGCAGCATCTGAGGAGAGACAAAACAGTTAACTTTCAAGTCCTGTGAACCATCTTCAGAGCCTCTTAACTGCACTCAACCTGTTCATTGAGAATTGTTAACATGACATCAGTGGCCTTAATTTTGGGTTCTGGACTCAAAATGTTAACTCTGCTTCTGCCTCCATAGTTGCTGCCAGACCTGTTGTGTTTCTCCAGCAATTTGTTTTTGTTTAAGAGATCTGTACATTCACTTGTCATATGAACGGTTCACAGTCTACAAAAAATGACAAATTATCATGATAACTGACAACATTAGGATTAAAATTATACATTAAAATAGGAGGAGTCCAGTCACCTATCAAATTCATGCCAGCATCCATTTAGTCATTTCTGCTTCAAAGTATTATTATTTCTTTCGATTATGATTTTCAAGATCACTTTAATAAGATAATTCATTTCTAAAATGATTGATTTTGTTGCTTTAGGTTTCCTGGATAAATAATAATTAATAATCAGTATATATCTGATCACACTTCTTTGTTATCGCTCATATTTCTTTTTCTCTGAGGGTTTTCAGTTGCTCTTAAACTCTGCACAGTATGTTTAAGTTTTACATTCTAAATTGTGATTTGTAAAGAAATTACTGTCAAATGTTTTCTTCATTCAGGATGTTAAAATTAAAATTTCTTTTGCAAGTCTGGGCTGATGCAAAATGTAGGAGCAAATTACTGCAAATGCTGGAATCTGAACTGAAAAACAAAAAGTGCTAGAGATCACAGCGGGTCAGGTGGTATCCATGAAACTTTTGGCAAATACTTTGTCGAACACCAACAGTGAAATTTGGTACATTTTGATCACTTAATCTGAACTATCAACATCTTTTCTCTCCCAGCACTTCAACATCATTGCATAAAGGCTGCCCCCCCCTCCACACTTCACTTCCGCTCTAATGAAGAGTGTTCTAGACTCAAAACGTTAGTTTGTTTTCTCTCCATAGATGCTGCCTAGCCTGCTGTGATCTCTGGCATTTTTTATTATCAGCCTGGGCTGATACACACTTTAGCAAACCACAGTGCTGACTTCGATGTATGTTATTTTCAGACAAACTAATAAACCAAGGAAATTAAATACTTTGTCAAACAATAAAGTCTACCAGAATAAAAATATTCCCGTGAGACCCATCTGGATACACTGCAGACAAAGTAATGGCTAATGCTTACTTATGAAAGTAATTCTTAACAATGTGTCAAGAATTATGTGCTGCAAATGAATAATCCATCTTATAAAATTAATTGAATGATTCATTGAATGATTCATAACATTTGTCTTAGATGCTTCAATCTCTCTTCATTAAACAGCCTGCCATTCTGGGGATTAACTGAATGAACCTTGTTGTGTTCTCACAATGCAAGTAAATCCTTTCTGAGCTAAGGACACTGAAACTGCACACAATATTCCAGATGCACTGTCAGAAAGGCTGTATACAAATGTGTCAATACATCTTTAGTTCTGAAGAAAGGTTACTGGACTCAAAATGTGAGCTTTGCTTTCTCTTCACAGATGCTGCCAGACCTGTTGGATTCTCCTGAATATTTTTTGTTTCAGATCTTTTGTTTCATAGATTTGTTGTTTCATAAACAGACCCTCAAGTCCCAGTGGGCATTAACAATTTCCAATTTGAGAAATGCCTTTATTTCACCCAATGTGATAAATTCAAATTATTAACATTGCATTTCACCTGCCTTAGCCTATCTAAATCTCCTCAAAACTTCTTGATATTTTCACCACAACTTATATTCCTACCACGATTTGTGTTATCAGCAGATCTAGCAATATTACATTTGGTCCATGCATTCAAATCTTTTATATAGTTTATGAGCAGTGATCCTTGCAGTACCCCACTGTTAGCAGCGTGCACCCTGAGAACAAACCATTTATTCCTATTCTCTGTTTTCTGTCAATTAACCAATTCTCAGTCTACACTAGTATATTAAATGTAGCATTAATATTTCCCCTACTTTAAATCCCAAACTGACAGATTTGTAGTTCTCTGTTTTTTTTCTCTCTCTTCCTCCCTTGTTAAACAATTTTCACTCACATACCATATGTGACTCCTCCAAAATACAGTGATTTCTCATTGTATAGGGAGCCATCACTTGTACATACATGAGTCTATATGTGCCAGATCTCAACAGGCAGGTGTAATGGAACAAAGACCATTTGATTCCTTGACTACCTATTTGACATATAACAATGCATAAACTTATCATATTGATGAATGCCTATTATCCCAGTCTCCATGCATTTATTTTGCAGCATTAGCCATTCTTCCCATTTCTAAGACAACACAATCAAATCAATGAGTGACTGTGAAGCAACAAGAGCTACCAATTCTAATAGGACCTAATGGCTCTTCCCCACAGGACCATTCAAGGATAGAATTTCTATAACATTACCCACAATTTGATTGTTGGAATAAAGATTCCAATACCTAGCAAGCTACAATATTTGCTGGAACATGTCTGCTATGTTCTCATAACTCAGAACCATTAGCTTGCAGCTCTTGCATGAAGCCTGGAGGAGGGGAAGAGAGAAAGTAGGGGGGAGAAGGAAGCATCCAGAACACTATTGTTCTAGTTGGATTGTTCATGAGCATCTCATCGGACCCTGGCTCACATGGAAATATTCACACATCATAAATGCAAGTGATAGATGATGTTATTTGAAGATATATTCACTGGTTTTGACCATTCATGCAAGATAATGAACTTGGTTTAGCATTAAAGCTGAGTCCATGGGATTGACCTCAGGACCTATCTGCTGCAATTCTCTCCTGTTTATACTTGATACATCTTCTAGTCATTTTTGATGTATCTCTTGCTTTCCACGTTTTACTCAGGCTTCCAGAAATGGAACAGAGAATCTGGGAGCACTCTCTCTGATATAAGTCTGTATTGCTCCTGCTTGTCTTTTCCCTCAATCTATTTCTGAGCCTCTAATATAGAATAGTGGTCCTTTCTTTGTATAGGCTGCCTTTAAGAAGTGCAGGTTAGCTTTAATTGGTGCTAGTCTCACATGGCCCAGGGACCCTGTTGCGTTTACATGCTCCCTGTATCACAGAGTCATTGAGTCAGACAGCTCGGAAACAGACCCTTCGGTCTAACTTGTCCCTCCATTCATGATTACAAATGGGCTTCATCCAAGTTTGAACGCAACTTAGGTCATAGGTTAATGCTAATGATTAATACTGCGATGAATGTTTCTGTTTGGATGCCACTTAAATTCGCAGTTTAGAGTTCTACAACAGTTGTAATCCAGCTTTATGCACTCAACCTATTTGTATACTTGTTTATCACCTCTCTCACACAGCTGTCCTTCAAGGGACTGCTAGGATTGCTCGAACAAAATAAAACAGAGAACACTTCTTTGATTCGTCAGAAGAACACTGTCACCCCTGCCAAGCCAAACATAGTCCAGAAGAAAATGAGAAATAGGAACAGGAGTAGGCTGTTTGGCCCCTCGACTATTCAATATGATCCGAAGCTCCTCACAGTCACTTTCCTCCCCTTTCCCCGTAATCTTTGACTCCCCCACTGATCAAGAATCAGTCTATCTGAGCCTTAAATAGACACAAGATCCTTCCATAGGATAACCTCCCTGTGATCTCTGCGCCAACTTGGACCAGGCTTCTTCAGCCAGTGAGATGGTGAAGAGTTATTTACTTTGTGCACGATTCGGGGAGAAGTTGAGGATCAAGCACGGTATGTCAATACTTAGTGTATTCTACAGTAGCACCAAATGCTAGAAGTAAGTAAAGCTAGCAGAAACAAAGTGAAATGAACACTCACTACACTGAAATGGTGAATATTCTTGTCTGAATGAGGATTTCATATTCTTCCTTTAGTGGCTTTTCGGGCCTTTGGATGAAACAGAGTGGTGCATTATTACATGTTATGTAATAAGATCAGTTAATGTCACCTGAACAAAAGTCAGAACTTCCCAGGAACAGCCAATGTGGAAATATTTCAACATTAATCTAACAAATCAAACAAAAAGCACTTTGCAAAACATTGTGATAAAAGATAATTAGCTTTTTAGTATTATGTACACAACGTGACTGATAATGATTAACCAATTCAAAGTCAGAGTCATCCTTGAAATCCCAATTTTATAAATATCATCAGAAAGCGTATATTAGACAGTTTATGACATATCTTGGAACATACAGACAGACAGGTAATTTATATTTATTATCCCTTCACATCAATGTGGTGGGAGGACAAAACGTAGTGTCATTGGAAGGAAAATCCACAATGTCAAACATAATTGTCCGCATTTCCCATCATATGTCTTCAGTCCTTCAGTCACTGGTTGGAGAATGTATCATTTTTCCAGACTTCATGCATGAAGATGAAGTGTTCTGTCATTAATTTCAGTCACAGACACAATGTCAAATATGAACTGATGGTACATGACACTGTATTAATGAGCCATTTCAGACCTCATTGAAGTGATACTGAGTGTATCTTGATTGGAAAGATCCCTGTCAGACCTCATAATATTATAGTGCTGTCTATGATGTATGCTTTTTGTCAGATAGTTCCATCACTTTTTGTAACATCGAGCCAATCTATTTTTATTTATTTCTAGTGGCAGCAGTTACCTTCGTGCAATAAGTATAACTTTGCATTGCAGAAAAAGTATTCTAGATAAGGTAATTTTCAATGGGAAATTAAGCTTGCTTGTGGCTCAATAACTGGTGGCTTGGACATAAGCTTTGAAGGGTGGAGCACTGTGGAACATCAGGCCTCCAGAACTGACTGACAGTCTCCATGAACTGAAGACCAATTTCCAGGACCCTTCAGCAAGAAATCCAGAAGTAAAAACATTGAGCCACTGAACAGCACTTTGTTGACTTCCAAAAATGTCATGAACTTCTTTTCATTTTCTTTGAACATTTCTGCTTATTAGTTATAGAAGTATCAAAAATAGGAGACAGTAGCTGTTTGATTGATTATGGCATTGAACAATTATGGCTTGGACAATGGAATGTTTTCTCTTTCCAATTGGCATGAGAATGTGGAGTCTCAATGTAATGATGATAATGAGGCCAGCCATGGAATATGTCTTCACAGATTAGGGCTGTTTACCTGGTTCAAGTAGGGAGCCTTGGCCGATGGATAAGAACAAAAGAGTCAGGGGTTCTGTTCACTGTGAGATCTGGCTGAGGGAGCTGGATCAGTGACAAGGACTCTGCACTTGGTGATGGAAAACTGGCCTCTGTGGAGATATTTCAATCACTATGTTGGTTGTGGGCCATGACATGTCTACAGGGCCACTGGAGGTCAGACAGAACACCCCAGGGACCTGTTCAACTAGAATCACTACGTTAGGGAATCCACATTTTGGAAAGGCTAGCATGAGGACAGCTTGACACAGTCTGATTTTGTATAGCCTGGGAGAGTGATAGGTTAGTCTAATTCCCCCAGTTTTATGGACATAAAGAGGTAATGACCTTTGGGATCACTTTGAGGATTATGGTCAGCTAATACTTGTCAGTTCAGGAAATCAGGATCCTGTGCATGTCTCAGAAATTTGTATTTTAAACAGATTTCCTTCTTCACCTGGAATCACTCTGGCCTGGTTTGGAAATAGCAGAGGAATATTGCAATTGTCCCTTGACTATTGTATTTAAGATGTTGCCATTCTGGTTCATCTGAAGTCTGGGAAAGCCACTATGTTAATATTATGGGAGGAGGCTAAAATCCTCATTCAGTCAAGAATATTCAGCATTTTGGTGCATTGGGTACTCGTTTCATGTTGCTCTTGCTAGCTTATTTACTTCCAGCACTTCACCAACTTCAATCAGCTCAAAATTCTCAAGTGACAGTCTTCACCCATATTAGTTCCACCCAAACATGAGACAAATTAACAAGTAGTAATTGGAGATTTCATTGTTGCCAATATTAACAGCTGAATGTACATTAAATGTTAAACCAATGGACCAATATGAAAACTTTTTAAGATTTTGTCAGCTAATGTTGCTGTCACTGATTTTGAAATTTAAGCTTTAATTACTTACAGGAAAAAGCAAAGTGAGTGTGAATTGAGGAGATTAGATTATATTACTTACAGTGTGGAAACAGTCCCTTCGGCCCAACAAGTCCACACCGACCCTTCAAAGAGCAACCCACCCAGACCCATTCCCCTACATTTACCCCTTCACCTAACACTACGTGCAATTTAGCATGGCCAATTCAACTAACCTGCACATTTTTGGACTGTGGGAGGAAACCAGAGCACCCGGAGGAAACCCACACAGACACGGGAAGAATGTGCAAACTCCACACAGACAGTTGCCCGAGGCAGGAATTGAACATGGGTCTCTGGCGCTGTGAGGCAGCAATGCTAACCACTGTGCCACCGTGCCGCCCAAAATAAAAAATGTAATTTTGCTGACTGATTTCACACAACAACACTGTACTGTTAGACTGAGGCACCAACCCAGCCTTTCGAATTCTCAAAGGGAAGACTGAGAGAGAAAAACAATGATAATGCAGCCTGTGCCATTTTGAGATACAACATGTAAAAAGGAAAATGTTCTTCTGTAAAAAAAGTCAGAATAGATTGAAGTTGGTTCATCGGTTACTAATTATATACCTTAAAAATATCAACAGGCGGTGAACAATAGTGGGTTAGCCAAATTAAAATCTTGAGTTAAATGAAAACAAATGTAAAGTACTACAGTTGCTTCAATTTTGAAAGAGAAACAGAAAATACTGGAGAAATGCAACAGGCCTTCATGCAGAGAAAAACAAGGTTAGCATATTGACTTTAGTATGACTCTTCTTCAGAACTGAGTATGAGTCATGTTTGGTTAAAAATGTTGGGCGAAGTCTAATTTCTTTGAGACTGGATGGAAAAGTGGGTGATATTTCCACTCAAGGGCTGAGTGGGTTTTCTTGCTCAATTGCATTGTTCTCAGTCATTGCATATTCAGGTGTGGATAAAACACACAACTTGAGGGCAAGCAGGAGGTTCATTTGCAGAAACACAGGAGTTGCGCAGAATATAGGTGTTGTGGCAGCTCCCTGGGAAGCAAGTGGAGACTTGAAGGAATTGTCTACCCCAGTCTAACACCGGCACTTCACATGAAAGTAAGTACGGCATTGAGAGATCTGTGTGCTCTACTTCATGAATTACAAACTGTTGGCATGCAGATGCAGCAAGTAATTAAGAAAGCAAATGGAATTCTGATCTTTACTGGTAAGTAGTTGGAGTTTAAAAGTGGAGAAGTCTTGTTATAATTGTACAAGGTGTTGATGCCTCACCTGGATAACTCTGTACAGTTTTGGTCCCTGTATTTAAGAAAAAGCCTACTGTTATTGGATGCATTTCAAACAAAATTCACTGAGTTGATTCCAGGGTTGAGGGGGGTTGACTTAACAAGGATGGCTAAACAAGTTAGGCTTTTATTCATTAGAATATGAAAGAATGAGGGGTGATCTTTTGAAACATACTGTACAAGATTCTGAGAGGGCCTGACAGGGAAGATGTTGAGAAGATGTTTCCACTTGTGGAGGAATCTAGAACTAGGGAATGTAGTTACAGAATAAAGGGAGACTACTTTAAAATAATATGCTAAAGAATGCCTTCTTTTAGAGAGTAGTGAACGTCTGAATTCTCTACCTCTGTCTGGGGTAGATCACCCATGATCTTATAGAACGCCGAGGCAGGCTTGAGAGGCTAAATTACCTTCCCCTGCTCCTATTTCTTAAGATATTTGTGGCTGAAGAATTGAAGGGCCTCCTCCTGTTCCAGGTGATTCTAATGCTCCCTCCCTAATGTCTTATTCGCCAGACGATGATATTTAAAATATATTGTTTTCATACCATTCATGGAAGGTACATGGTGATGTACCTGGTATTGTCACTGGACTAGTAATCCTGCATAGCAAGAGTTCAAATCCCACCAGGGCAACTCGTGAAACTTAAATTCAATGAATAAAATCTCTGCAATTGATGCAGACAGGGAATGCAGACAATGGAAATGTGGAGCTGGTTTAAGGAACAGATATTGTGTGTCCTTAATAGGTATGTCCCTGTCAGGCAGGGAGGAAGTGATCAGGTAAGGGAACTGTGGTTTACAACAGAAATTGCATCTCTTGTTACGAAGAAGAAGGAGGCTTATGTGTTGATGAGGCAAGATGGTTCAGATGAGGCGATGGAGAGTTACAGATCAGTTAGGAAGGGTTTAAAGAGAGAGTTAAGAAGAGAAAGAGAGGACACGAGCAGTCGTTAGCAAATAGAATAAAGGAGAACACTATAGCTTTCTATAGGTATGTGAGGAATAAAAGGACGACTAGGGTAGGAATAGGTCCAGTCAAAGACAAAAGTGGGAAGTTGAGTGTGGACCATGTGGAGATTGGAGAGTTGCTAAACGAACATTTCTCATCGGTTTTCACTCAGGAAAAGGAGAATATTGTGGAAGAGAAGAATGAGGTATGAGATATTAGACTAGAAAGGATAGAGGTTAGTTACGAACAGGTGTTATCAATTCTAGAAGGAGTGAATGTAAACATGTCCCCTGGGCCAGATGGGATTTATCCGAGGATTCTCTGGGAAACTAGGGAGCAGGTGGCAGAGTCTTTCGCTTTGATATTTGAGTCATCATTGCCTCCAGGTTTGGTACCAGAGGACTGGAGGATTGCAAATGTTGTGTCCTTGTTCAAGAAGGGCAATAGAGATGGCCTAGGTAATTATAGACCAGTGAGCCTTACTTCTGTTGTAGGAAAGGTTTTGGAAAGGATTATAAGAGATATGATTTATAATCATCTAGCAAGAAACAATTTGATTTCAGATAGTCAACATGGTTTCGTCAAGGGCAGGTTGTGTCTCACAAACCTCATTGAATTTTTTGAGAAGGTGACCAAGCATGTGGATGAGGGTAGGGCAGTTGACATAGTATACATGGACTTCAGTAAAGCCTTCGATAAGGTTCCACATGGTAGGCGGTTGGAGAAAATGCAGAGGCATGGAATTGAGGGTGATTTAGCAGTTTGGATTAGAAATTGGCTTTCTGAAAGAAGGCAGCGAGTGGTGGTTGATGGAAAATATTCAGCCTGGAGTCCGGTTACTGGTGGTGTGCCACAAGGATCTGTTTTGGAACCACTGCTGTTTGTCATTTTCATAAATGACTTAGATGCAGGCATAGGTGGATGGATTAGTAAATTTGCAGACAACACTAAAGTCGGTGGAGTCGTGGACAGTGTGGAAGAGTGTTACAGGACGCGGGGGACTTGGATAAACTGCAGAATTGGGCTGAGAGGTGGCAAATGGAGTTCAATGCAGCTAAATGTGAGGTGATGCACTTTGGGAAGAATAACAGGAAGGCAGAGTACTGGGTCAATGGAAAGATTCTTGGTAGTGTGGATGTGCAGAGGGAACTTGGAGTCCATGTACATAGATCCCTGAAAGTTGTCACCCAAGTGAATAGTGCTGTTAAGGTGTGTTAGGTTTCACTCGTAGAGGAATCGAGTTCCGGAGCTGCAATATCATGCTGCAACTATACAAAGCGCTGGTGCAGCCACACTTGGAATATTGTGTACAGTTCTGGTCCCCATATTTCAGGAAGGATGTGGAAGCATTGGAAAAGGTGCAGAGGAGATTTACCAGGATGTTGTCTGGTCTGGAGGGAAGGTCTTATGAAGAAAGGCTGAGAGACTTGAACCTGTTCTCATTGGCAAGAAGAAGGCTAAGTGGGGATTTGATAGAGACATACAAGATGATCAGAGGATTAGATAGGGTAGACAGTCAAATTCTGTTTCCCAGGATGATGATGTCAGCGTGTACGAGGGGGCATAACTACAAATTGAGGGGTGATATATTCAAGACAGATGTCAGAGGCAGGTTCTTTATGCAGAGAGTGGTAAGGGCGTGGAATGTCCCACCTGCTAATGTAGTCAACTCAGCCACATTAGGGAGATTTAAACAATCCTTGGATAAGCACATGGATGATTTTGGGATAGTGTAGGGGGACGAGCTGAGAATAGTTCACAGGTCAGCGCAACATCAAGGGCTGAAGGGCCTGTTCTGCGCTGTATTGTTCTATGTTCTATGAAAGCTCACTTCAGTATGTTAATCACAAAGTTATTGTGTTGAAGTGAAAATCTGGGTTAATAATGCCCTTAGAGAAGAATATCTGCTGATCTGACCACAATAGACTCCTGATCCACAGCAATGTGGTTGACATAAAACTAACCTTTGGAATAGTCTAGTAAGCCATTTAGTTCAATTGAATTGAGGAATAGACAAAAATAGCTGATATTGCCAATGATGACCACATCCCACAGAAGAATAAATGAAAAATTCAGAACTGGACACAATACTGCAATACTTTACTGTCACATTCTTATTTGGTATTCTATGTCCCTATTTATAAATTTCGGATCCTATTTACATTTTTGAACATGGGTGTTACACGCTGTACTCTTGTTTGAACAAGGGTTTAACACTTTAATGCCCCCTTTTTGTGCAGGAATATTATATTTTATTCCTTATTTTGAACACAGTGTAAGGTTTACAATTCCCCAAATATTGGCACCACTCTATCTAAGGAGGATGCATTAAATTTTTTTTTTACTAATTGCATAACAATCATCTTTGTAAATGATCATTTTGTTAGAAGCATCAGCTCATAGCCATCAGAATGAGCGTAGTACTACCAGCACCAGCTCTCTACCACCAATTGATGCTGATTGACACCAGAAACATATTATTTCCCTCGGTTATTGACACCAACTCATGGTCCCTAAAACCAGTTTATCGCCATTAGTCCATTGACACCTACACCATGTAATTGCCCCCAGTTCATTGCCCCAAACATCAACTCTTCGCCAATAGCTCATTGCACCAAACCCAAACTCATTGCCTCCAGCTTATTGCCCCAAACATCAACTCATTGCCAATATTTCATTGGCCCAAATCCCAGACACTGCCCTTGTCCCTCCCAAAGACCACACCCACAACCCGGAATCGTTGACCTTGCCGCGTTGAGGTCAGGAAGCAGTAGCCAATCAGAGCGTGTGCTCTGGGGTGACGCCCCTCTCCCTGCCGCTATCCCGATCCTGCTGACTCCGCCTCCGGCTGGCGTCGATTGGTCAGAGGGGAGGCGGTTGCGCAGTGGAGTGGTGGAGAGGTCTGTCAGTCAGATCACGTTCCTCCCTCTCTCACACTCCGCCGTGTTTGGCTGTGGCGAGGAGCGCGAGCGCGAAACCGAAACCGGGACCAGGACCACAAGCGGGAGGGAGAGAGAGAGAATACCCGGGACCGGGGAGAGATCAAGGTCGGAGAGACCGGAGAGTGTGAGTGAGGGACAGAAACCGTCACCGGGGGCTGAGGGAGAGAGAAACCGAGAACCGGCGAACGGGAGGGAGGAGGAGAGCGAGGGCCCGAGCGGCCGCCCGCCTGTGTGTCTGTGTCGGGGTGTGAGTGTCCGTGCGACCCCAGAGGTCAGGGTCCGGGTGACCCCCCCCCCCCCAGGGGCCCGCCTGTTGGTGAGGAGCCAGCCCGGAGTTACCGTTACTCCCCCTCCACTGCCCCCCCTCCTCCACTGCCCACCCCCCCTCCTCCACCCTCCACCCTCCACTGCCCACCCCCCCTCCTCCACCCTCCACTGTCCCCCCTCCTCCACTGCCCACCCCCCCTCCTCCACCCTCCACTGTCCCCCCTCCTCCACTGTCCCCCCTCCTCCACTGCCCACCCCCCCTCCTCCACCCTCCACTGCCCACCCCCCCTCCTCCACCCTCCACTGTCCCCCCTCCTCCACTGCCCACCCCCCCTCCTCCACCCTCCACTGCCCCCCCTCCTCCACTGCCCCCCCCTCCTCCACCCTCCACTGCCCCCCCTCCTCCACTGCCCCCCCCCTCCTCCACCCTCCACTGCCCCCCCCCCTCCTCCACCCTCCACCATCCACCGCCCACCCCCCCTCCTCCACCCTCTACTGTCCCCCCTCCTCCACTGCCCACCCCCCCTCCTCCACCCTCCACCCTCCACTGCCCACCCCCCCTCCTCCACCCTCCACTGTCCCCCCTCCTCCACTGCCCACCCCCCCTCCTCCACCCTCCACTGTCCCCCCTCCTCCACTGCCCACCCCCCCTCCTCCACCCTCCACTGTCCCCCCTCCTCCACTGCCCACCCCCCCTCCTCCACCCTCCACTGTCCCCCCTCCTCCACTGCCCACCCCCCCTCCTCCACCCTCCACTGCCCCCCCTCCTCCACTGCCCCCCCCCCCTCCTCCACCCTCCACTGCCCCCCCTCCTCCACTGCCCCCCCCTCCTCCACCCTCCACTGCCCCCCCCTCCTCCACCCTCCACCCTCCACTGCCCCCCCCACCCTCCACTGTCGCCCCCCCCCCCCATTTCCACCCTCCACTGTCGCCCCCCCCATTTCCACCCTCCACTGTCGCCCCCCCCATTTCCACCCTCCACTGTCGCCCCCCCCATCTCCACCCTCCACTGTAGCCCCCCCCCCCATCTCCACCCTCCACTGTCGCCCCCCCCCCATCTCCACCCTCCACTGTCGCCCCCCCCCCCATCTCCACCCTCCACTGTCGCCCCCCCCCATCTCCACCCTCCACTGTCGCCTCCACCCTCCACTGCCGCCCCCCCCTCCACCCTCCACTGCCGCCCCCACCTCCTCCACCCTCCACTGCCCCCCCCCCCCCATCCTCCTCTGCTGTGACAGCAGTGTCCTGACACTGAGAGGATCTGCACGCAGGCTGATGCCCAGTTAGTGACCTATCCCTCCACCACTCCTCCTCACTAACTAACATTCAAGGTCACTGGTAATGCAGTGCCTTGTCTTGGTTGAGTATCGTGGCTGTGTATTTAATCTCAGTAATGGATTCGTTTGTGCTCTTCGTTATTAACTTTTCCACGGAGCAAGGATGTGTGCATTGCATCATGTGAAGATGCCTGTTTCCTCTCACATACCAGCAGTTTTGTACTTTGCGCTTAGGGACTAGCAATATTGAAATTATTTCCTGCTTATCTTGCTGGTGAACGTCTCCAAGGGATGTCTGTTTGCATTTCTCATAACCACTGCATGGCATAACCATTTGTGTTGGCTGTGGTACTTCTCTTTTCTGACTAAAACAAAGGACTGTGGATGCTGCAGATCTGCTGAGTTCCTCTGGTAATTTCTGCTATTTGTTTCTCCTCTGATGAACTCGACTGAAGAGCATGATCAAAGCACTAAAGTGCTTTGCTGGCTGTATTGTTCAAGTTAAATATCACGCAACACCAGGTTATAGATTTTTAACTTTGTACACCCCAGTCCAACACTGGCATCTCCAAATCATAGAACATAGATAGGTACAGTTCAGAACAGGCCCTTGGTCCACGATGTTGTGCTGAGGTTTAATCCTAATGTAAAAAATAATAACGTAACCTATGCACCCCTCAACTCACTGCTCTCCATGTCCCTGTCCAACAGTTGCTTAAATGTCGCTTAAATGGATTGTTGAAGTTCCTCTGAAATTGCTTGAATGGATGTAAACTCCTGCTGTAATATCTGCATAATCCTGAAAATTTTAAGGTTCAACGACAAATATGTGGATTCTTAACTCAGTACTCATCCCGGCCACCCAGTTTTAGGAAAGATTTGGGTTGAACAGGGTTCAGAAGAGGTTTACCAGGATGTTGCTGGGTATGGGAGTATTGAGTTATAAATATAGGCTGGGTTATTTTTCTACTGGAGCATAGAAGGTTGAGAGGTAAAGAAGTTTTAAAAACAATGAGGGGTATAGGTTGAGTTGCCTTTTCCCTAGGATGGGGAATTTCAAGACATGTTTTTTAAGGTGGGAGGAGAGAGATTTTAAAAAAGACACTGGCAAATTGTTTACATGGAATGTGGTTCACATGTGAATGAACTTTTTCCGGAAGTGGTGAATGCGGTTACAGTTACATGTTTATAAGATGTTTGGATGGATACATAAATAGGAAAAGTTTGGAGGGATATGGGCCAGGAGCAGGCAGGTGGAACTAGTTCAGCTTGGAATTATGTTTGACATGGACAGGGTTTGATTGAAGTGTCTGTTTCAGTGCTGTATGACTCTATAACTGTATAAGAGATTTGAAATTCCATAGGATCCGCCAATAGTACCATTACAATTAGCTGTCATTACGAAGTAATGTTGTCTTGGGTTTTAAAAAGTTAATTTGACGAGGGCTATAAATAACAAAGAGATACTTGTATAAAACAAAGAACTGTAGATGTTGGAGATTTGAAACAACAAACAGAAATTGCTGGAGAAACTCAGCAAATCTGGCAGATATTGCCAGACCTGCTCATTTTATCCAACAATTTCTATTTTGTGTTTCAGAAAGATACTTGTTGATTACATGGTAGAATTAAGAGGATGATCCTACAAATAGATACTGATATGCGGCTGGCATTCACTAAAATATTTTTGCTAATGCCTTTTGATGAATGTTAGTTGAGTACATTCAAATAGTTTGCTTTTCATTTTCAGTATTTTGATAGCTACCAAAAGGAAGATCAGACAAGCAGGAGGCTAGAAGAACACAGCAAGCCAGGCAGCATCAGGAGGTGGGGAAGTCGATGTTTTGGCTATAACTCTTCAGAAATTGGATTAGTGGTGCTGGAAGAGCACAGCAGTTCAGGCAGCATCCAAGGAGCTTCGAAATCGACGTTTCGGGCAAAAGCCCTTCATCAGGAATAAAGGCAGTGAGCCTGAAGCATGGAGAGATAAGCTAGAGGAGGGTGGGGGTGGGGAGAAAGTAGCATAGAGTACAACGGATGAGTAGGGGGTGAAGGTGATAGGTCAAGGAGGAGAGGGTGGAGTGGATAGGTGGAAAAGGAGATAGGCAGGTAGGACAAGTCCAGACAAGTCATGGGGACAGTGCTGAGTTGGAAGTTTAGAACTAGGAAGGGCTTTTGCCCGAAACATCGATTTTTTTTGAAGCTCCTTGGATGCTACCTGAACTGCTGTGCTCTTCCAGCACCACTAATCCAGAATCTGGGTTCTAGCATCTGCCGTCATTGTTTTTATCTCTTCTTCAGAAATGTTGACTTCTCGACCACCTGCTGCTGCTGGCTTGTTGTGTTTTTCCAGCCTCCTGTCTGTCTATTTTGGATTATGTGTTAAACTGGCAGGATATTTTGCTGAAATAGATTTAGTTTGTAGAGCCTCCAAAGAGTAGGTATGCTTAAATTAGCTGGTAGCACTGTTAACTTTATTTGGCAGGTAGTCAATTAGTGTGAAAAGAGTACTCATGTTAGTGACACCTTTTATTTGGTCTTCAATGTGTTTGAAGAATGCTGCGGCATACTTGGCAGCATGTTTATTTGATTGTCTTATTTGATTTTGAGCAATCATGTTTTTAATTTCCTGGTTAAACATCAAAGGGTGTCAGTACAATATCTTGGTTTTGCAGGCACTCAGATTGTACTTCAATTTGCTTTTTGAAGTGGGTCAGTGTTGGATTACGAATATTTCCTGTATTTGAGAGAAAATATTTACATTTCACTTTTACTGTAAACCTATATTATTTATGTTCCTCTTTTTCTACTCTTAAGAAATCTGACTCTAGATAAATAGTTTGTACCCCAGTTTATTGTTTTCAGAAATATGAGACCATAAACTTATGACATATCCAGTAGAGTAAATACAGTTTCTGTTTGGTTTCTTTCTTTATTCCGTTACTCAACAATTGGCTAGAGAAAAGGGTATACCCTGCAATTGAAATTTCTTTTGTTGAATCTGCACAAACCACTCCAAGTAGGTCATGGCTCTGGATAACTGAAACATCACTTTTTTATTTCTATATTCCTACTCCTGTGAGGTATAGGTCAATGAAGGGCTTATGCCTGAAACGTCGATTCTCCTGTTGCTTGGGATGCTGCCTGACCTGCGCTTTTCCAGCAACATATTTTCAGCAATGTTCTATCCATGGTTTTAATGGCTTAGTAGCTTAGCGTTTGAGCACGTAGACACGCAAATCCCTAGACTCTCCACATTAAGAAAGTATTTCCATTGGTCTTTATTTATATCCAAAATGAAAAATTTCACATCTTCCCATGTTGATCTTTAGCAATTTTCAGATAAAGCACTTAGCCTTTCTCTGACTCTTCATAACTAGCAGTTTCCAGTCCCACTCAGTTTGTTGAATTTCTATCTTTAAGTCAGAAAGTTTATGGGTTCAATTCCAACTCGTTGCGCACAAAAGTCTAGACAGATTTCTGTACTGCTGGAAATACTAACTTGAATGAAGTTTTTGAAGAAGTGATGAAGAGGATTGATGAGGGCAGAGTGGTAGATGTGATCTACATGGAAGGCATTTGACAAGGTTCCTCATGGTAGACTGTTTAGCAAGGTAAGATCACAAGAAGAAATAGCCATTTGGATACAGAACTGGCTTGAAGGCCGAAGATAGAGGGTGGTGTTAGAGTGGTGGAGGCTGGTACAATTACAACATTTAAAAGGCATCTGGATGGGTATATGAATAGGAAGGGTTTAGAAGGATGTGTGCCCAATGCTGGCAAATGGGACTAGATTAATGTAGGATATCTGGTCGGCATGATGAGGTGGAGTAAAGGGTCTGTTTCCATGCTGTACATTTCTATGACCCAGTATGCTGGACATGTGAGTATTAATGTCTCGATCTGTGTGTGCAAGTACTTAGTGTGCTTTATTTATTATGTACATATGTGTTGATGCTAAAACATGGCATTTACATCAGAAATTGAAGGTTGTGGAATTTGACTAACTAATAGTGAAATTTTAAACATACAGGGAATGGTGGAAAAATTCAGCAGGTCTGGCAGCACGTGTGGGGAGAAATCAGAGTTTACGCTTTAGAGTTGACCCTGAGTTCTAAGGAAGGTTCACTTGACCTGAATTGTTAACTCTGTTTCTCTCTCCACAGATGCTGCCAGGCGTGTTGAGCTTTTCCAGCAATGTCTGTTTTTGTTTCTGATCTACAGTATCCACAGTTCTTTTGGTTTTTGTTCAGTGAAATTTTAAGAATTGAGATATCATATTTTACGACCTTTGCTGGAAAACACAAGTAAAATTTAATAATGATAAATCTTCAAATTTTGAAGACCTTGTTCAAAATATTTTGCACTTCATTGGAATTATCTTTGCTTGTGACAGTTTTCCATTGACTTTTTAAAAAATTTTCTTTCCTCAGTAAAAAATGTCTGAAAAGTTGAGGTCTGATATTAATTTAAAGGAACCACAATGGGACCAAAGGACCTTCATGGGGCGAGCCAAGCACTTCTTTAAGGTGACTGACCCTCGCAATGTTCTACTTTCCAGTGAAGCATTAGAGTCAGCGAGGACCATTGTGGAGAACTACAAGTAAGATTGTGGTGCATAATATTGCATGGTGTCATGTTAATACCTTCCTTTATTAAGTTTAAAAAAAAGTCTTTTTTTTAAAGTAACAAAGAAGATTGATGAGGGCAGAGCAGTAGATGTGATCTATATGGATTTCAGTAAGGTGTTCGACAAGGTTCCCCATGGGAGACTGATTAGCAAGGTTAGATCTCATGGAATACAGGGAGAACTAGCCATTTGGATACAGAACTGGCTCAAAGGTAGAAGACAGAGGGTGGTGGTGGAGGGTTGTTTTTCAGACTGGAGGCCTGTGACCAGTGGAGTGCCATAAGGATCCGTGCTGGGCCCTCTACTTATTGTCATTTTCATAAATGATTTGGATGCGAGCATAATAAGTACAGTTAGTAAGTTTGCAGATGACACCAAAATTGGAGGTGTAGTGGACAGCGAAGAGGGTTACCTCAGATTACAACAGGATCTTGACCAGATGGGCCAATGGGCTGAGAAGTGGCAGATGGAGTTTAATTCAGATAATTGTGAGTGCTGCATTTTGGGAAAGCAAATCTTAGCTGGACTTATACATTTAATGGTAAGGTCCTAGGGAGTGTTGCTGAACAAAGAGACCTTGGAGTGTCGGTTCATAGCTCCTTGAAAGTGGAGTTGCAGGTATTTTGGATAGTGAAGGTGTTTGGTATGCTTTCCTTTATTGGTCAGAGTATTGAGTACAGGAGTTGGGCGGTCATGTTGCAGCTGTACAGGACATTGGTTAGGCCACTGTTGGAATATTGTGTGCAATTCTCGTCTCCTTCCTATGGGAAAGATGTTGTGAAACTTGAAAAGGTTCAGAAAAGATTTACAAGGATGTTGCCAGTGTTGGAGGATTTGAGCTACAGGGGGAGGCTGAACAGGCTGGGCCTGTTTTCCCTGGAGCGTCAGAGGCTTCTTTATAGAAGTTTACAAAATTGAGGGCATGGATAGGATAAATAGACAAAGTCTTTTCCCTGGGGTCGGGGAGTCTAGAACTAGAGGGCATAGGTTTAGGGTGAGAGGGGAAAGATATGAGACCTAAGGGGCAACTTTTCACGCAGAGGGTGGTACGTGTGTGGAATGAGCTGTCAGAGGAAGTGGTGGAGGCTGGTACAATTGCAACATTTAAGAGGCATTTGGATGGGTATGTGAATAGGAAAGGTTTGGAGGGATATGGGCCGGGTGCTGGCATGTGGGACGAGATTGGGTTGGGATATCTGATCGGCATGGACAGGTTGGACCAAAGGGTCTGTTTCCATGCTGTACATCTCTGACTATGACTCTAAATGCAATGGAATCCTAATTATTTTTCTGTTCTACTCAAGGATCTTTTATCCTTCTGTTTTGTTTTTTAGGCTCTATGTAGATGGACATATTTATAAAATGAACTTTTGCTGTTACTGTCTTTTCAAAAAAAATGTTGCAGCCCTTTTTTATTTGTGCTTTACTGCCAATATCAAGTTGTCCTAAAACTGTTGTAATACTGTTAAATTGCAGAACAAAACCCACTCTACTCCTTGTCGATCTGTGTGTGAATCACAGCTTCAGGTTGTCACTTAGCCATATTTTCCACTTGGGCACATCCATGTTCAGATTAAGAGTATTCTGCCATATGGGGTGGCTTTTGCAGTATCAATCATTTGCCTACTAGCAATTGGCTCAACACTACTGAAGCTAATTTGGTGTCAGATACTTGTTATTGGACTTTAATCCTATTCCTTTGGGGAAAAAAAAACCTCATAAACCCAGGTTTGTTCCATGTTGGAGAGCCTATCTCTTGGGTGATCTGAGGAAATCCCAAGCCCTAGTGCCAAACACCACATTTCCCCTTTTACCAGGGTATTTGGAGTCCATTCATGATTCACATTTGTGGTTTATGGAAGTAGTTGGCATTTTAAATCATCAGTTGTCTCCACTCCTGTGTGATTTTGGTGTGATAGGTTTCTGAACCCACAGTGTTTAAATCAGACCAAGTAAAAGCAAATCAAGTCAGATTTCCAGTATGGAAATAGGCCTTTTGGCCTAACTTGTCCATGCCACCCAGTTTTCACAACTAACCAGTTTCCGTTTGCCTGTGTTTGGTCTATATCCCTCCAACCTATCCCATCCGTGCACCTGCCGAAACGTTTCTTGAAGGACAAAATTATACTTTTCTCCACTGCTAATTTTGGCATTCTGTTTCAGACACTCACCACATTCTGTGTGAAAAAATTGCCTCTTTCCCCTCTCACCTTAAACCTATCCCCTCTAGTCTTAGACACCTGTATCATGGGGGAAAGCTTTTGGCTATCTATCTCATCTATGATTCTCATGATTTTATAGACCCCTATAGATCACCCTGCAGTCTCCTCCACTCCAGGGGAAAGAATGTCCCATATTATTCAGTCTCTCATTAAAACTCAAACCATCCAGCCCATGTCATATTTTAGTAAATAATTTCTGTACTCTTTTCTAGTTTAATTATGTCCTTTCCTAAAGTGGGGTCAATTTGTTTGGAGAATTAGGGTGCTATTTCAGTTAGATAAGGTTGGATCTGGTCCTGGCACACTTTTGGTGCAAGTAAGGCATCCTTTGGGAAAAGTAAGTAATTCTTTGGAAGAATTCAGGTGCTCTTTAGGTCTGTTAAAAGACAAGTTTGTGTGTAGTGTATAACTAATTTGTATTGTCAAGTTGTTAAAAATCTTCAAGATTTCAAATGAAATTCTCAAACATTTAAATCTCCAGGCCCTTTCATCTTTGGAAAGAAAGTCTGGAGAATGTTGGAAATGGTTCCTTTGCTATTTCACTCTTGACATGAGCCTGTGAATTTCTGTTACTGAATTAGTGCTGCAAAACTGATTTCACAAGGATCCATTATCATAGTGGGTTGCCTTTATTTTGCAGATAGATTAACAAATACAGGTATTATTTAGACTCTTTATGTGGGAATATGAGTTCTAATATTTAATATATTAAATTTTCATGAAATGCTTTTCAATGCTTTATTGAGGTATTAAATGTAATCAATGAATGAGTATTTTTCATCAATATAATGAAGTCAGTACACTTAAATAAAAACAAAAGTGCTGGAGTGGAGAGAAAAACAGTGTTTGAAGTCCAGTCTGATTCTTCTTTGGAACAGAGTTTGACAACAAAGTCAGGGTTAGACCTGAGAGAACGGAGTTCAAAACTTCAGAGGAAGAGAGGTTAGATTGGATGGTGGCAGTGGTAATGAAAAATTGAGGTGGCTGATGTCATTGCTGACTGTCCTAGATGAAATGTTCAAAGACAGGTAAAAGGCCAGAGAGTGCGAACAGTGGAGACAGTCTGTGAAAAGGTCCATGGAGTAGTGAGGGGACTCCTTCCCAAAGAAGTTGGTGCAGCGGCAGAGAAGATGAAAGAAGAGTTCACCATTGTGTCAGGCCTAAACGTCATTGAGGGGAGTGTGAAATGATAAGACTGAGTCCTTTGCTGTGTCTGAGAGGGGAAGGTCAGAGGGTATGGTGAATACATGATGAAAAGTGGGATGAGGAAGAACTAGAGTCAGAGGGTGGAAGAAAGGATCTGGAGGTGTATCAGTACCAATGAGTGCTTGGAATTTGTATTCTGTAACAAGCTGCAAAAGGGTATCTCACATCAGTATTCACCAAGGAGAAGGACATGGATGATGGTGAGATTAGGGAGCAGTACGTTGATATCAAGGAGGAGGTGGTATTGGGTGTGTTGAAAAACATGAAGGTAGTTAAGTTTCTAGGGCCTGATGAGAACTGTCTCAGAATACTGAGGGAGGTCATGGCTGGAATCTTTGCAGAGATCCTTAATTCTCTTTCGTCACAGGTGAGGTGCCTGTAAACTGGAATAGTCAATGTTATTCCTTTGTTTAAGGAGGGAAACGGGAATAATCCAGGAAATTATAGGCCAGTGAACTTCAGTGGTAGAGAAAGTATTGGAGTAGATTCTTGGGGACAGGATTTACTAATATTTGAAAAAGAATGAACTTATTAGGGACAGTCAACATGGCTATGAGCAGGGATGGTCCAGTCTCTCAAATTTGATTTGAGTTTTTTAAGGAACCGACAAAGATGGTTGAGGGGAGCGATGTGGGTGGTGTTTACATGGATGTTAGTAAAGCATTTGACATAATCCCAATGGTAGGTTGGTCCAGAAAATTACTTCAAATGGAATTCACGGTGAGTTGGTAAACATAGCATTTGGAACAGTACAGCAAACGAAAAATGTTGTGCTGAACATGACACCAAATTAAACTAATAATTTCTGCCTGCCCTTGGTCTATACCCCTCCATTCCTTTCATATTCATGTGCTTGTTTAAAAGTTCCTTTAAATATCTCTATCGTGTCTGCCTCCACCACCACCCTGGCACTACGTTCCAGACTCCTACCACTCTGTTTGTAAAAAAAAAAACCTTGCCCCTCATATCTCCTTTGAACTTTCCTCCACTCACCTTTAAATGTATGCCTTCTAGTATTAGACATTTCAACTCTTGGATAAAGACTCTGATTGTCAACCTATCTATGCACCTCATAATTATATAGACATCTGTCATGTGTTCTGAGTTTTTCTAGCCTCTCCTTATAGCTCATACCCTCTAATAAGATCATAAGACATAGGAGCAGATATTAGGCTATTCAGGCCATTGAGCCTGCTCCATTATTCAATCATGGCTAATAAGTTTTCTTAACTCCATTCTCCCACTTTCTCCCCATAACCCTTGATCCCCTTGATACTCAAGAACCTGTCTATCTTGGTATTAAATGTACTCAATGACCTGACCTCCACAGCCTGCTCTGGCAATGAATTCAGCCTATGTCAGGAAGAGAATCCTTAGAGTAGAAAGGCAGTGGGAGTATAATTAATAGGGAAATCAAGAGGGCAAAAAGTGGACATGAGATAGCTTTGGCAAATAGAATTAAGGAGAATCCAAAGGGATTTTACAAGTACATTAAGGACAAAAGGGTAATTAGGGAGAGAATAGGGCCCCTCAAAGATCAGCAAGGCAGCCTTTGTGTGGAGCTGCAGAAAATGGGGAGATATTAAATGAGTATTTTGCATCGGTATTTACTGTGGAAAAGGACATGGAAGATATAGAATGTAGGGAAATAGATGGTGACATCTTGAAACATATCCATATTACAGAGGAAGTGCTGGATGTCTTGAAACACATAAAGATGGATAAATCCCCAAGACCTGATCAGGTGTACCCTAGAACTCTGTGGGAAGCTAGGGAAGTGATTGCTGGGCCTCTTGCTGAGATATTTGTTTCATCGATAGTCACAGGAGAGGTACCAGAAGACTGGAGGTTGGTAAACGTGGTGCCACTGTTTAAGAAAGTTGATCAGGACAAGCCAGGGAACTATAGACCAGTGAGCCTGCCGTCGGTGGTGAGCAAGTTGTTGGAGGCAATTCTGAGGCACAGGATGTATATGTATTTGGAAAGGCAAGGATTGATTTAGGGATAGTCAACATGGCTTTGTGCATGGGAAATCATGTCTCACAAACTTGATTGAGGTTTTTGAAGAAGTAACAAAGAGGATTGAGGGCAGAGTGGTGGATGTGATCTAGATGGACTTCAGTAAGGCATTTGACAAGGTTCCACCTTGAGAGACTGGTTGGCAAGGTTAGATCTCTCAGATTACAGGGTGAACTAGCCATTTGGATACAGAACTGGCTCAAAGGTAGAAGACAGAGGATGGTGGTGGAGGATTGTTTTTCAGATTGGCGGTCTGTGACCAGTGGAGTACCACAAGGATTGGTGCTGGGTCCTGTACTTTTCATCATTTTATATAATTTGATGCGAGCATAAGAGGTATAGTTAGTAAGTTTGCAGATGACACCAGTGAAGAAGGTGACCTCAGATTACAACAGGATCTTGATCAGATGGGCTGATGAGCTGAGAAGTGGCAGATGAATCTTAATTTAGATAAATGCAAGGTGCTGCATTTTGGGTGAGCAAATCTTAGCAGAACGTTTGCACTTAATTAGGTTAGATTAGATTACTTACAGTGTGGAAACAGGCCCTTCGGCCCAACAAGTCCACACCGCCCCGCCGAAGCGCAACCCACCCATACCCCTACATCTATCCCTTACCTAACACTACGGGCAATTTAGCATGGCCAATTCACCTGACCTGCACATCTTTGGACTGTGGGAGGAAACCAGAGCACCCGGGGGAAACCCACGCAGACACGGGGAGAACATGCAAACTCCACACAGTCGCCTGAGGCGGGAATTGAACCCGGGTCTCTGGCGCTGTGAGGCAGCAGTGCTAACCACCGTGCCGCCCACAGCATGGTAAGGTCCTAGGGCGTGTTGCCGAACAAAGAGACCTTGGAGTGCAGGTTCATAGCTCCTTGAAAATGGAGTTGCAGGTAGTTAGGATAGTGAAGAAGGCGTTTGGTATGCTTTCCTTTATTGGTTAGAGAATTGAGTGCAGGAGTTGGGAGGTCATGTTGCGGCTGTACAGGACATTGGTTAGGCCACTGTTGGAATATTACGTGCAATTCTGGTCTCCTTCCTATGGGAAAGATGTTGTGAAACCTGAAAGGGTTCGGGAAAGATTTACAAGGATGTTGCCAGTGTTGGAGGATTTGAGCTCTCTGGAGAGGCTAGTAGGTGGGACTAGATTGGGTTGGGATATGTGGTTGGCATGGACAGGTTGGACCGAAGGGTCTGTTTCCATACTGTAGATCTCTATGACTCTATGATTCACCCCCCTCTGGCTGAAGAACTATCTCCTTATCTCCATCTAAAAGGTCTTCCCTTTATTCTAAGGTTATGCCCTCACGCACTAGTCTGTCCTGTAAATGGAAACCTCTTCCCAACATCTACTCTGTCGTGGCCATTTTGTATTCTGTATGTTTCAATTTGATCCCCCATCCTTCTAAACTTCATCCAGTATAAACGCAGAGTCCTCAATGTTAAGATTTTCATTTCTGGGACCATTCTTGGGAACTTCCTCTGAACACAGTCCAGGACCAGTACATTCTTTCTGAGATATGGGGCCCAAAACTGCGCGCAATACTTCAAATGTGGTCTGATGAGAGCCTTATACAACCTCAGAAGTACATCCTTGCTTTTGTATTCAAGTTCTTTCAAAATAAATGCTATCATTGCATTTGCCTTCCTAACTGCTAACTCAACCTGCAAGTTTACCTTGAGAGAATCCTGGATTTGAACTCTCAAGTCTCTTTGCACTTCAAATGCAAGTCTCTATACAGACAACAAGCAAAACTAATGTCATTTACAAAATACCGTGCAAGAACTGTAACAAACACTACACTGGACAAATAGGCAGAAAACCAGCCACCAGGATACATGAACATCAACTAGCCACGATACGACATGACCCTCTCTCACTAGTATCCTTACACACAGATGAGGAAAGACACCACTTCGACTGGGACAAAACATCCATCCTAGGACAAGCCAAACAGAGAGACACGAGAATTCGGATGGAATGCCAAGCTTCCAGGAATTCTATCAACAAACACATCGAGTTAGACCCCATCTACCATCACTTGAGAAGAAGAACAGGAAATGACATCACCAACCCAAAGAAACCTGAACATGTAAATAGAAAGCAGTGCTTTGCCCAGAGGCCCACTGAAGATGTTACCTAGTATGGTGACAAAACATCTGAAAATGAACCTTCCAGCTCAGTGAGCAAACCTACATCCAGAACCTCAACTTGAGCTACAAATTTTCTCAAAACTTGTTAAGTTATTTCATTATCCACCACCATTCATGATTACTTGTGGCAAGACTGCAGAGCTTAGACAAATTTTATGTGTTCAGTAGTGTGTCGGAAGCTGAGGGGCGACCTGATAAAAGTATATAAAATTGAGAGACTTTGTTAGGATGGATAGTCGGAGTCTTTTTTCCCAGGGCAGAAATGTTAAATACTAGGGGCACAGGTTTAAAATGAGAGGGGCAAAGTTTTTAAAGAGGCATGCGAGGCAGGTCTTTGTTTACACTGAGGGCGGTATGTGCGTGGAACGTTCTGCCAAGGGGAGGTGGATGAAAGAGATACAAAATCAAAGTTTAAGAGGCATTGAGGCAGATAAATGAAAAAGCAGGGAATAGAGGGATATAACTCATGTGCAGGCAGACTGGATTAATAAAGAAAGATCAATGAATAAAGAATCTTACAGCACAAGGAACATTCCCTTCGGCCTGCGCTGATCCAGATCTTCCTCCTAAACCTGCCGCCTATTTTCTAAGGATCTGTATCCCTTTGCTCCCTGCCCATTCATGTATCTGTCTAGATACATCTTAAATATCGCTAATGTTCCCATCCCTACCACCTCCACTGGCAGTGCATTCCAGGCATCCACCACCCTCTGCATGAAGAACTTTCCATGTATATCTCTCCTAAACTTTTCCCCTCTCACTTTGAACTCTTGATCCTTAGTAATTGAGTCCTCCACTCTGGGGGCAAAAATTTCTTGCTACACCTCCCATGATTTTGTAGGCCTCAATCAGGTCCCCTCACCCTCCTCCTTTCCAATGAAAGTAATCCTAATCTACTCAACCTCTGTTCAAAGCTAACACCCTTCATACCAGGCAACATCCTGGTGAACCTCCTCTGCGCCCTCTCCAAAGCATCCACATCCTTTTGGTAATGTGGCGAATGGAACTGTACGCAGTATTCCAATTGTGGCCGAAATAAAGTTATGCAACTCTATCATGATCTGCCAACTCTTGTACTCACTACCCTGTCCAATGAAGGGAAACATGCTGCATGTTGTCTTGACCACTCTACTGACCTGCATTGCCAGCTCCAGGGAAAAATGGATCTGAACAACCAGATCTCTCTGTACATCAATTTTACCCAGGACCTTTCCATTTACAGTATAGTTTGCTCTTGAATTGCATCTTCCAAAATGCATCACCTCGCATTTGTCCGGATTGAACTCCATCTGCCATTTCTCTGCCCAACTCTCCAACCTATCTATATTTTGCTGTATTCTCCGACAGTCCCCTTCACTATCTGCTACTCCACCAATCTTGGTGTCATCTGCAAACTTGCTAATGAAGCAACCTATGCCGCCTTTCAAATCATTTATGTATATCATAAACAACAGTGGTCTCAGCACGGATGTCTATGGGACGACACTGGCCATAGGTCTCCATTTTGAGAAGCTCCCTTCTGCAACCACTCCCTGTGTCCTGTTGCCCAACCCGTTCTCTATATATCTAGCTAGAACATCCTGGACCCTATGTGACTTCACCTTCTCCATCAGTCTACCAATGGGAACCTTATCAAGTGCCTTACTAAAGTTCACGTCTATGACATCTACATCCCTTCCTTCATCAATCAACTTTGTCACCTTGTCAAAGAATTCTATTAAGTTTGTAAGACCTGACCACCTCTGCACAAAACCATGCTGCCTATCACTGATATACCCATTTGGAAGAAAAAATGGGCTTATAGCCTATCCCTAAGTATCAGCTCCAGTAGCTTCACTACCACTGACATCAGGCTCACAGATCTGTAATTACCTGGATTATCCCTGCAATCCTCGTTAAACAAGGGGACAACATCAGCAATTCCCCGGTCCTCTGGGGCATCTCCAGTGTTTAAGGATGCTGCAAAGATATCTATTAAATCCCCAGCTATTTCCTCTCTTGCTTCCCTCAGTAACCTGGGATAGACTCCACCTGGACCTGAGGACTTGTCCAACTTAATGCCTTTTAGAATGCACAACTCTTTCTCCATTCTTATGCCGATTTGAACTAGAGTAATTAAAGATCTATCTCTAAACTCAGCATCCGCCATGTCCCTCTCCTTGGTGAATACCGGTGCAAAGTACTCATTAACAGTCTCACTCATTTTTTTTTCTGACTCCACGCACATCTTTCCTCCTCTGTCCTTGAGTGGGCCAACCCTTTCCTTAGTTACCCTCTTGCTCCTTATATGAATAAAAGGCTTTGGGGTTTTCCTTAACCCTGCTTGCTAAGGATATCTCAGACCCCCTTTAGCTCTCAATTCCTCATTTCAGATTGGTTCTACATTCCTGATAGTCTTCCAAAACTTCGTCTGTCTTTAGTCGCCTCGACCTTATGTACACATCCTTAATTCCTTTTCACTCATCTCACAATTTCTCCTATCATCCATGATTCTCTAATCTTGCCATTTCTATCCCTCATTTTCACAAGAACGTATCTCTCCTAAACTCTGATCAACCTTTCTTTTAAAAGCCTCCCACATAGCGAATGTGGTTTTCCTTTCAAACAGCTGCCCTTAATCTACATTCCCCCCCTCTTTTTCCCCCCCCCCCTCTCTTCCCCCTCTCCCGCCGCTCCCAATTTAACACACTTCCTTGGGGGCTATCACAATCAACACTGGTCCCAGCACAGACCCTGTGGGACACCACTGGTGATAGGTCTCCATTTTGAGAAGCTCCCTTCCACCACTACTGTCTCCTGTTGCCCAACCAGTTCCCTATCCATCTAGCTAGAACACCCTTGACCCAATGTGAGGTGATGCATTTTGGAAGATGCAATTCAATAGCAAACTAAAATGGAAAGGTTCTGGGGAACATTGATGTACAGAGCGATCTGCCTGTTCAGGTCCATTGTTCCCTGAAGGTGGTAACCCAGGTCAGTAGAGTGGTCAAGAAGGCATAACGCACTCTCATCTTTGTCCATGAGTATTCAATGGAATTGTGATCACTATTCCCAAAGTAATCCCCTACTGAAACTCCAACCACTTGGCTGGGCTCATTTCCCAACACCAGGTCCAGTATGGCCCCTTCCTGAGTTGTATTAGATCTATAAAACCTTCCTGGATACTCCTTACAAATTCTGCTCCATCCATTCCTCTAACACTACATGAATTCCAGTCAATATTGGGGAAATTAAAATCTCCTATCACCACCACCCTTTTGCACCTACATCTTCCTATGATCTTTCTGCATATTCTCCTTACAGATGCTGCCAGACCTGTTGAGATTTTCCAGCATTTTCTCTTTTGGGAATATAAATAATGGTTGCTCTAACACTTAAAGCTCTATGAAAAAGCCTATCAAATCACACTTGAGTACAAACAAAACGTCAAAAATTTCCGCAGCTAGAAAATGGCCAAAATATGCAAGAAGTCTTAGATTAACAAGCTGGAAAGAAGTCTTCAATTATCCATGAAATTGCAGCTGGAATTTGCCATCTTCCTCTTCAATGAGTTGTGATAGTTTGACTCCTGAAGAGTTGCCTCTTCACTCAGTTCTTTCCCTGGTTGGTCTTCGCTGCTGTACATCTCTGGAACTAGCTTGTTAATATTCACTCACCTAAGTGTAGCTGCACACTTCAAATGGAAAATCAGCGACGGCAATCAATATAGAGCCCTGAAGAAGGGTCACTAGAGTCAGTGTTAACTGTGTTCCTCTCTCCACAGATACTGCCAGACTTGTTAAATGTCTCCAGCAATTTGTTTTTTTTCTCTTCCACACGCTGAACTCCAAGCTAAAGCCCACCGTGGGTCCCCAGTGTGTATTAATTCTGTGATGGCTTAGTTTTGTATTGCTTTGCACACAATTTCAATGTTTTTGACTTTTCAGGCATGGCAAAGTCCAACCAGATCTGACTGAAGATGAGCTTTGGAAAGCGAAGTACATCTATGATTCAGCTTTTCATCCAGATACAGGCGAAAAAATGATTCTGATTGGACGGATGTCTGCGCAGGTTCCAATGAATATGACCATCACTGGTTGCATGCTGACATTTTACAGGCAAGCTGATATTAGAATTTATCAAAGTATAAAATAAAAGTTAGTTGTTTTTTTAAATAAATATAAAACTGGATGCCAGTGTGTTTTCATAAGCAGTTTATAATTCACCGATTGAACATACATTAGCAACAAAACAGCCCAATATTTAGTCAGGAATAATGGTCATGGAGTGAGCAGTTAGTCTGTAGTTTATTAACTATATGGCCCAGTGACATCGTCAAAAATTAACTACCTGATGAAGGAGCAGGCCTCTGAAAGCTTTCAAATAAACCTGTTGGGTTATAGCCTGTTGTTGTGATTTTCAACTTTGTCTATCTCAGTCCAACACCAGCTCCTCCGCATCACATTCTATTGGCAGTTACAATGGAGTAAATGTAAATGGATCTAAAAGTTCTTGCATTTTTGATAGTGTTTCAAAGGGTACCTCACGATACCCCAAAGTGGCTTACACCCGTACTATAGGTAAACTGGGCCACCCATTTGGATGGAACCAATGCCATTAACAGTAGGAAGACAACCAACTTGTTAATAATTTTTGTAGTTTTGGATATTGGGTTCTGAGAGAATACTCCCATTTTTCTTCAATTAATACCATGGAATCTGTTACATCCAAGTTGTAATAAGTTGGCTTCTTAAACATAATATCTGATCCTGAAGATATCGCCTCTAATAACGCTGAATACCTTCAGTATTTCAGTGAAGTGTCAGTGTAGATGGTGCTTCAGCCCCTCAGCACAGTTTTTATATATTTAAGAAATTATACTTAATTACCTCAGAAAAGGAGTGAATATTGTCTTGGCTGTGCTTATTTTTTTTGAGCAGAAATTTAATTCTAAAAGTGCTTTGAATTCATTTCATTCATTCATTCATTCATTGAGTTTAATTTTGTTGAATAACCAAAACCCAGAGCATTTTTAATGCGCTGCTCCTTCATCAGGTGGTTGATTTTTGATGATGTTACTGGGCATTATAGTTCGTAGACTACAGACTAAGTGCTAACTCCATGAACCGTTATTCCTGACTAAATATTGGGCTGTTTTGTGGCTAATGTATGTTCGATCAGTGAATTATAAACTGCTTATGTAACTTATGTATTGTTCACTATGATTCACTTTTAGCTTGAGCTATAACAGTGTTGTAGAGAGAATTACACATGAATCATGAGGTAATGGCTGATCATCTCGGCCTGTATTCCTGATGAAGGGCTTTTGCCCAAAACGTTGATTTTACTGCTCCTCGGCTGCTGCCTGAACTGCTGTGCTTTTCCAGCATCACTAATCCAGAACCTGGTTTCCAGCATCTGCAGTCATTGTTCTTACCTATCCTTTCATATATATCTGTGTATTAAACCTACTTCTCTCTCAGCGTGGGATATTGCTTGTTTTTTCACTTTGTTCTTTATTTGACAGGACCACTCCAGCTGTAGTCTTTTGGCAGTGGGCTAATCAGTCTTTCAATGCAATTGTTAACTATACCAACAGAAGTGGGGATGCACCATTGACAGTGGGGTAGGTAACTCTGAATCATTTCCAAGGGCAGTCGTGATTCTTCATAACTAGCTCCTGGGATACTGATTATCAATTCTTATTAACCACTGTAATGAAATATTTAGCTATTTATCTTTATGCAAACCTTGAATTATTTATGCATTTGAAATAAATGGCTAAACAAAAGTGTACAGGCAATGGAAATTAAATCTTATTTGCTAATGGATGTGCTTCTGATGTTTTTGGAAGTAAAATGCTCTAGTTCATATCAGCAATTTTACACACTGCATTCTTTCTATTTTCAGCCTTAATTATTTTCACTAATCTGAACAATTTCAGCCCAGTCTAATTGTTACAGTCCTGTCAATATTTCTGAATTGTTCGTGAGAAAAGCCATATGTTAGTTCTATCGCATGAAATAGCAGTGTCACTGCCTCTGATCCAAAGGCTCTGTGTTTGAGTCCCAGTCCGAGACTTTATGGTTAAGGAAGGTGCATTCATAACACAACTATATCGTTTTAGTATCAACCCCAAAGCCTTCCAAAACATACCAATGGGAGGGACTACTGGTCAACCATGTGATTGAAAGAACACTAGAGCCTCTACCATTACCATTCATTGCTCCAGACTGAAACACAACACGATCAAGAATTTTACCATAGCATCTTGGACCCTGAGTAAACTGTAATATGTGCTGTTGCATGAAAAAAATGGAATGCATAATAGTGTGGTTCTAAGGTTCTTTAATTTCATTCACTTTTTTTTCTGCCTGAATTGTAAGATATGGCAGAACAGGTGCAATTTGGAGAAAATAACTTGTAGAAAATCATCAGTTTACTTTTTCAAAAAATGATTGAGCAGGAGACTAAATCCATAAAGGCTTGTGCACTGCCAAATTGAAGTGAGCAGATTATATGAGGAGTTAAACCCATCTATACTAATACTACACTTTACTACAAATCTTCAAAAGGACACCGACTCCGAGCATAGCACGGTGGCTCAGTGGTTAGCACTGCTGTCTCACAGTGCCAGGGGCCAGGGTTTGATTCCAGCCTAGGGCGACTATCTATGTGGAGTTTGTTCTCCCCATAACTCTGTGGGTTTCCTCTAGGTGCTTCGGTTTCCGACCACAGTCCAAATATTAGGTGGATTGACCATGCTAAATTGCCCGTAGTGTCTAGGGATGTGCAGGCTAGTTGGATTATGCATGGGAATGCAGGATTACAGGGATGGGGTGGGGGGTCGGTCTAGGTGGGATGACATTTGGAGGGTTGGCATGGACTCAATGGACTGAACAGCCTGCTTCCATGCTGCAGGGATTCTATGATTTATGTGTAAGTGTCTACTTCATGTATAGTTTTGGCATGTCATGCTAAAATTGCTCGTTAGTACAGAGCGTGGATGATTTTGAGCTGTGGCCGCACTGTTTACTCAGAACTGAAAAGGAATCTACTCTATTCTGGGAACTGAATTAAAGTTCAAGTTTGAGACTGTGGTATATTGGTCAAATGTACCTCTTGTTTCCAAACACTAAAACCAACTTTAAAAAATATCTTGATCTGATATTATCTAACTCTGAAAAGTTAAGATTGTTCTATTTTCATTCTAAATGTTTACTTTTCTGTGGACTTTTGCAGCCAACTGGGTACTGCATATGTCAGTGCAACAACAGGTGCAGTTATCACAGCCCTTGGGCTAAAGTCACTCACTAAGGTAATATCGTTAATATATTGATTTAAAACTGCTAATTTTGCAAATAACGTTAAAATAATGGTTTTATTTTAATAATTATTTTGTTCTGTCATTTTTTCATGCATCACTTAACAATTTTACATAACTTTACCGATTCTGTTCCTTCACAATCACTGAGTCAGAAGTGTAGAACTTGCAACTTAGCACAACCATGGGGACAATATATCACAAAGGTTGCTACAATTCATGGTGTAATGCAGAACATGCAATAATTGCCATCTTGCCAGCATTACCCACAATTTGAAGAGAAATGCTGTTATGGATAAGTGATATAGCAATGATTGTTAAAGTCGCACAAGTAGTAATTTGTGTGACCCTGTGAGATTAGATTAGATTTAGACTTTGTCACGTGTATTCAAGTAAAAAAGATCAGTGAATAGTCTTCAATGTTGCTAGACGCTGTGCCATCTTAGGTACCAATACTTAGATACAAAAACTTAAGAGTACGTAGAAAGAAATGAGGAGCAAAGTTAAATGTTAAACATATCAGTCCTTCTGAGTATTAAGTTTAAAAAATAAAGAAATAAAGCTAAAAGTTCAAACATTGCAGTTACCTAATCTCTTACACCAATTATTGATTGGTTTGTTTAGTGCAGGTAAGCAGACTTACGCTTTTGTAAAGACTTGCTGATAGATTCAGTCGTATTAATGTTGATTTATTTCAAACTTGTCTGTATATTGATAGTTTTAAAAAGTTATTGCAATTATTCCATGTATCCAGTTGAGTAACAAACCTCAAAAAGGAGGCAGACCCAGTGTTAGTACAGTCTTGTACACATTGGCAAATAGGTCAGAAACATTAATGGCTGGTTATGAGAAGAATCGGTGACATTATTTCACCTTTAAGTTTAATTGCTCTCCGGTCAGGGTAGAGTCAACATTGTGAAACAGATCTACTTGGTATCAATTCCCGTACAAGTCTGATATTTACTGTTTACTTGTATCAAACTAAAATTAATCCTTTAGGTGAAAACAGAGAGAGAGAGAGAGAGAGATCCCTTTTCTCTATAATTAACCAACAAAATCATAGGAGTGTGAATATTTACGTTTGATTTCTAGAGGGATATGATTTTATTAGAGTTTGAAATTAAGTGGAAAAATTAATTACTCCAATTTTTGGAACTACTAAGGAAGTTTAATAACGTTATATGATGATGTGACAAGTTGAACTTTACATACTGCATGTATCATGGTAGAACATGGAATTATAATGGAGAGTTCCTGTTGTCAGTTATGTCTTGGAATATTTTGCATTGAGACTGAATACTTACTTACAAAGAGTTTAGGAAATAGGCAGTCAGACTGAAGCATAGAGAAAGCATTTATATAGAACAATCTACGCAGTAATTTGGGAGCAGCTTACTAACAGTCTGCATTTGCCAGACAAAATGACAGGGTACAGACAGAGAAGCAAAAGCTGTAAATAAAAATACCAGAAAATGACAAAGCACATGTCTGAGGTAATTCTTTTGGAATCCATTCAGTAGCACCACAGTAATGCACAAAGACTAGTCATTACATCAGACCATGAGCCATTATTCCTAAAAGAATCATAGAATGTTTATGGCACAGAGAGAGGACAATTGGCCTGTTGTAAATATACCAGCTGAACAATGAGCCACCACCCTCATCCTACTTCCCAGTATTTGATCTGTGATCCTGAAGGTTATTGTACTTGAGGTATATATTCATAAACCATTTAAATGAGTTGAGGGTTTCTACCTCGACTGCCTTTTCTCTGGAAGTGAGTTCCAGACCTTTACCACACTCTGGGTAAAAATCTCTGATCCCTCTGTAAAGGTAACGACGCCCTATCCATCTACTCTGTCTAGACTCTTTACAATTTTGTACATCTCAATCAAATCTCTCTTCAGCTTCCTCTTGATTGCATTTCCCAAGCTCTCATAAATCTTCTCTACACTTTCTTTTTATTTTTCTCTAGTGCAGTTCCACCCTTTCTGTATTGAGGTGACCAGTACTCAAGTTGTGGCCTAACTAATGACTTGTATTGTTCTGGTGTAAACTCCCTGCTCTTGTACCTCACCTAATAAAGGAAAGTATTCTATATGTTGCCTTAAACAACTTGTCAATTTGACCTGCTACCTTCAGGGATCTGTGGATCTTTAATCCAATGCTTCTCACTTCCTTAATTGTGTATTCCTCTACCTTATTTGACCTCCCCAGATATATCATCACATACTTCTCTGGGTTGATTGCTGTTTTTCAACTTGGCCTACTTGACCAGTCCATTGATGAATTACAGTTTTAATCCTCATTCTCAACCATTTGGCCATTATTAAGGTTTTATAACATCGGTAGTTACGTTTTCAAGACCTTTTGTGAGGTTTTGAAAAAGACCTCTTGCTAGAATGGTGTGAAGATTGCAAAGTCTTCTTTCAGTTGCTTTGGCTGCAAAAGACAGTGATGTACATAAGCATTTCATGCTCTTCAATTGCTGATTTAAATTCATCACCTATAAATTATAATTTTAGAACTGTCAAGCTCTGGAGAAAGTGGAAAGGAATTTACTACAGTGGTCCTAGGGATAAGGAGGTTCAGGCTTTAGAGTCTGGGTTTTTATTTTAAGAGCAGGGGGGTATTTAATGATATATTTAATGGGGGTATTCAGCATTTAAAGTGTTTGGAGAATATAAGTTATTTCTACTCGAATTGGAGACACTACTCAGACAAAATAAAGATATTTGAAGTAAACGCTGGGGAAGATGAGTGTTTTTGCAGCAGGTTTTGATGATCAGGAATATATTCTGCCTGTTGGAAATTCAGTGCCAACTGTGAAAGTGAATTGGATATAGAAATTGAAGGAAAAGATGTGGAATGCAATGGGAAAAGAGCAGACAAGCGGGAATAATTGGGTAAGAGTGAGCAGAGCTGAAAATGTGTTGCTGGAAAAGCGCAGCAGGTCAGGCAGCATCCAAGGAACAGGAGAAACGTCGATTCTTCTGTTCCTTGGATGCTGCCTGACCTGCGCTTTTCCAGCAACACATTTTCAGCTCTGATCTCCAGCATCTGCAGTCCTCACTTTCTCCTAAGAGTGAGCAGAGGCATGATGTGCCAAATTCCCTCCTTATCTACTGTATGACTCTGTGATTCTGACTTGGTTGGTGGAGCAGAGTGAAGATAAGGACAGTACTGAATGGTCTTAAATTTCTTGTAATTGAAATTTCCAGAATTGATCTACTATGGATAGTGATCCATTAAATATTAATAATGTTCCTTTCTTCCTTCTTTCCTGAAGCATTTGCCCTCTCTGATTGCACGTTTTGTGCCCTTTGCCGCTGTAGCTGCTGCCAACTGTATCAATATCCCTCTCATGCGGCAGAGGTAAGATCATAACAAAATGCAGGTTGCATCAAAGTGCTAGTGAGAGGGCTGGTGGGGAAGACATTGAAAATGCTGGAAATCTGATGCAAAATCAGAAGACATTGGAAATAAGTGGAAGTTCTGAAGTTGTCTAAATAACGAAGCGGCTGTACTCTGACTCTGTTAGAGCTGTAGGTTAGAGCAAGAGACAGCTCTTTGCTGTTCAAGCACTGAGGAAAGACCAGAACACAGAGGTAAAGAATAGCAACTATCACCACTTAGATATAGTTTAATACTTGGTCAACTTCTTGGTTGAAAGCATGAAAATGACGAAGGTCACTTGATATGAAAATAGGCCTCTGTTTGTACTCAAATTTGCAACATAAAATTACCATAATTCAGGATATCTTAAGGAGATAAAAATTATTTCTTAAATTAGAATCTACTATTGTTATCAGGATGTCTTGTAGCTCAAGGAAAAAGTAGCATCTTATTACTATTTAGCTCAGTAAATTAAATTACTTTCAATTACAATGAGCAACATTCCCACAGATCACAGAATTATTCAACACAAGGAGGCCATTCAACCCATTGTGTTTGTGCTGGCTCTTTGATGGATTTACTGAATGCCATTCCTCCACCTTCTTGTGATCCTGCCTACCTACTTTTTTTTCAGATAATGCACTAATTCCCTTTCAAATGCCTTGTTTGAACCTTTTCTATACCACAATCACAAGCAGTTCTTTTGAGAACTTAAATGCATATTGTGTGACTGTATTTTCCTTCACGTAATCTTTGCTTTTTTTCCTGACAGATTACAATAAATCTGCACCCTCTTGCTCTTGTCTATGAGTGGCAGAAGATTCTCCCCTATCTACCCTGTCTAGACCCCTCATGATTTTGAATATCTCAGGAAAATTTCCTCTCTGCTTTCTTTTCTCCAAGAGGAACAGTCATTATTTTTCCAATCTATCTTAGATTAGAGTTCTCATTTCTGGAACGATCCTTGTAAATCATTTCTGTAAACTTTCAAATACCTTCACATCTTATCTAAATTACAGTGACCAGAACTAAATGGAATACTCATTCTGAGGCTAAATGAATATGTTATGCAAGTTCAACATCACCTCCTCTTTTTGACTCTATACGCCTGTTAATGAAGCTTAGGATTTGGTGTAAAATGTTGGTTTGGCCACAGCTAGAGTATTGTGTCTGGTTCTGGAATCTACTATATAGGATGGGTGTGTTAGCACTCGAAGGATTGCAGAGGAGATTTACCAGGATGTTGCCTGGGCTGGAGAGTCTGTTATGAAAAGAAATTGGACAGACAAGTGGTGTTTTCCTTAGAGCAGAGGAGATTGAAAGAGGTCAGGATTCGGGTGTGCAAAATTGAGGGACACATCTATTACACAGGAAGAGACTTTTTCCCCTTGATGGAGGGATCAGTGATAGTGACATCAATTTAAGGCAAGGGATAGAAGGTTTAGAGGAGATATGAGGAATAATGTTTTCACCCAGAGGATGGTGGGAATCTAGAACTTACTGCCTGTAAGGGTGGTAAAAGTCAGAACTCACACGACACCGAGTTATAGTCCAACAGGTTTATTTGAAATCTCAAAACTTTTGGAGTGCTGCCCCTTTGTCAGGTGCAGTTTGTAAAGGTGACAGAGGTACAAACTCTAAATGTTTAAGAATTATTTAGATGCGCACTTGTGATGCCAAGGTATACAAGGCCATGAGTCAAGTGCTGGAAAATGAGATTAGAATGGTTAAGGGGTTGTTTTTGACTGAAATCGTCATGATGGGCCAAAGGGCTTTTTTTGTGCTGTACATCTCTGGTCTTTGTTGTAGTTCTCATCTTGTCTGCATATTGGAGAGAGAGCAGAGAAGAGGAATGGCAGATGGAGTTTAATTTAGAGAAATGTGAGGTGTTGTATTTTGGTGAGATGAATAAGGGCATGACTTGGACAAATTATGGTAAGGTCTTGGAGAGTGTTATAGAACAGAGATGTAGGGGTTCGGGTACTTGGTTCGTTGAAAGTTGTCACATAGAATAGTAAACAAGGTGTTTGGTACACATGCCTTCATTGCTCAGACCATTAAGTATAGAATTTGGAATGTCATGTTACAGTTGTATGGGGTGTAGGTGAGGCCACCTTTGGAGGGATATGGGCCAAAAGTAGGCAAATAGGACCAATTTAGTTTGGGAAAATTAGTCAGTATGGATGAGTTGGGCAGAAGAATCTGTTTCCAATCTGTATGACTCTTTAATATGGTATGCTTTATTAACTGCCTTCTCAATATGTCCTGGCACTTTCAATGGCTTATGCACCCAGCCCCCTCTACTCCTTTTAGAGTTGCATTTTTTTTGTTTTAAATCGTCCTTCTATGTTCTTCATAGAAATTTGCAGTTCTCTGCATTGACTTTTTGCCTGAAAAGTATTCCACAAACTTGCCTATGTCCTTTTGAAGTTCCGTACTATCTTCTGTGTAGTTCACAATGCTTCCAAGTTTTGTATGTTCCACACGTTTTTAAATTGTGCTTTGGATACCATGGTATAGGCTATTAATGTATAGAAGGAAGAGCAAGGGTCCCAACAGCAGCCCCTAGGTAACTTCACTATGAAAATTCCTCCAGTATGAAAAATGCCCAAGATGGAGGACGGGGAAAAAATTGTAGCTGTAAGAGCTGCTGCTTTTTTTTTTGAGGTACTTTCGGCGTTGAAGGTGATTTCCTCATTCCAGGAGCAACAATTACAGTTTTATATGCTGTTGTATTGTTTTGGAACTTTGGAGAAAAAAAAAGTCAAAACAATGGCACTTTTAAAAGGGAGAAGGACAGACAAAAGGCAGCATATGGTCAAGTGAAGGAGAGACAAAGAAACATACACTGCTAACTGACACAGCAGTGAATCTGCGCAGTTACTGCCTTTACAGTTTGTATTCATGTATCGCTGGACCTCGGAGTGCATTTAAGAAAACTTAACAAAGTGAAATTTGCAGCTGATCTTGGAAGAATCTATGTGGGAGAGCACACAGCACAGGAACAGATAAGTGCATAGTTTTTAAAGTGTAACCTTGTTGTAAGTTTACAGTAGTGAGTAGAGTTGGATCGTTCTTGATTATATGTTTTATTGAAATCTGTTTCTTGATTAAATTTTAAAAATATAAACCATAAGTACTAAGTTAGCCTGGAGCAGATTTTTAAGAGCAAAAAGACAGTGCTATTTTCTGGGTCTGTAGATTGTGAAGGAGTACAGATGATCATTAGTAGAGTGATATGCTCTTCTTGTCAGATGTGGGAGTTTAGAGAGAGTTTACATGTTACTGAGGATTATGTCTGCAGGAAATGTCTGGTTGTGAATCCTATCAGATTGAATGGATGAGTTGAAGTGATGATTAGAGACAATGAGGACTTTACAAGAGCTAAGAGGTGTGATGCATAGCGGTTATAGGAAAGGGGAAAAGCTGCAGATACAGTCAGATGTGTTAATTCCAGGAAAGGTAGGAGAGATAGGCAGGTAGTGGAGGAGTCTTCTGTGGCTATTCCCATTTCAAATAGGTATGCTGTTTTGGAAAATGTAGTGAGTGATGGTCTCTCGGGGGAATGTAGCACCAACAGCTAGGTTTCTAGGATTGAGACAGGCTCTAATGTAATGAGAGGTATATCACGTTCCAAGTGATCAATTGTGATAGGGGACTGTCTAGTCAAAGGCACAGACAGACATTTCTGCAGCCAGCAGTGAAAAATCCGAATGGTGTGTTCCCTAACTGGTGCCAGGATGTCTCAGAGGGTGCCGAATGTTCTCAAAGGGGAGAGGGACCAACAGGAGGTTGTTGTACACATTGAAACCAAAGACAAAGGAAATGAAAAGGATGAGATTCTGAAGGGAGAGTATAGAAAGGCAGAAATTCTTTAAAAAAGAGGTCCTCGAGGGTAGTAATATCTGGGTTACTCTTGGTGCCGCGAGCTAGTGAGAGTAGGAATGGAAGGATAGAGTAGATGAACGAGTGGCCGAGGAGTTGGTGTATGGGAGAAGGATCCACTTTTTTGGATCATGGAATCTCCTCTGGTGTAGAAGTGACCTGTACAAGAGGAATGAATTGCACCTGAATTGGAAGGGGATAAATATACTGACAGAGCTTTGCTAGAGCTGCTCGGGAGGATTTAAACTAGTAAGGTGGGGGTGGGGAGGGTGTGGTGGGACCGAGGGAAATACAGTGAAAACTCGATTATCCAAACCAGTAAGTGATTATTTGGAAAATTTATTAAATGCCTTTCCTCTGTGGCTTGGAGTTTTAACATCTGCTCCCCATTCAGGAGACCAGCAGCAGCGCACAGCGCACAGCGCATGCACGCGATACGCCAACCCCCTCTATGTATGTATCACACACACCCCCCCCCCCCCCCCCCCCCCCACGCGCCCACCCCTAACCCTCCTTACCCCCCCCCCCCCCCCCCCCCCCCCCCCCCGTACCCCAACCACCCCCAGCTCCTCTCCGGGGCATCTAGACTGGAAACCAGTGACAAGACTGCTGCTGCAGTGCCTTTGTGGGTGAGTCTCCAAATAGTGCGCACACAGCCCCACACACAACGTTTTACTGCAACCTTCTCACAGGTTCCACGTTTGCCCTGTACAGGACAGTGTTGGAGAGATTATTCCTGGGTGGTTGGGGGGGTGTGGGGTGGGCGGGGGGAAAGGGTGGGATGGTTAGGGTACACCTCTGTAGAGATCCAGGGAAAGTGTGGGGAGACAGAGGGCAGGAGGTCAGTCATTTGGAGACATCTGTTTAATCATTGTAAACAAAAGATGTGATCACTGTTGGAAACACGTCTTTGATGTAATGTTTCTATCGGGACCTTGAGATCTCCTTCAGATAATCCGATCTTTGGATAATTGGTATTGGGATAATCGGGGTTCCCCTGTAGTGAGGAAAGAGATCAATCTGAGACTGGTACAGCTGGGAAAAGGATCAAGTAAACACTCAGGGCAGGCAGGGACAAAGCAGAGAACAAGGTAGGACTGATGCATTGAAATAAATGTAGTTTAATTCAAGAGACCTAACAGGGAAGGCAGATGAACTCAGGGCATGGTTAGGAACATGGGACTGGGATATCATAGCAATTACAGAAATGAGGCTCAGGGATGGACAAGCTTAATGTTCCAGGGTACAAATGCTATAGAAAAGGTAGAAAGGGAGGAGAGGGAGTGGCCTTTTTGATAAGGGATAGCATTACAGCATACTGGAGGGAGGATATTCCTGGAGATACATCCAGGGAAGTTATTTGGGTGGAACTGAGAAATAAGAAAGAGATGATCACCTTATTGGGATTGTATTATGGACCCCCTAATAATCAGCAGGAAATTGAGAAACAAATTTTTAAGAAAATTTCAGTTATCTGTAAGAATAATAGGGTGGTTATGGTGGGGATTTTGACTTTCCAAACATAGACATGGTGTTAAGGGTTTAGATGGAGAGAAATTTGTTAACTGAGTGCAAGAAAATTTTCTCATTCAATATGTGGATGTACCTACTAGAGAAGATGCAAAACTTGACCTACTCTTGGGAAATAAGGTAGGGCAGGTGACTGAGGTGTCAGTGGGCGAGCACTTTGGGGCCAGCGACCATAATTCTATTAGATTTAAAATAATGATGGAAAAGGATAGACCAGATCTAAAAGTTGAAGTTCTAAATTGGAGAAAGGCCAATTTGGACGGTATTCGGCAAGGACTTTCAAAAGCTGATTGGGGGCAGATGTTTGCAGGTGAAGCGTCGGCTGGAAAATGGAACACCTTCAGAAATGAGATAACGAGAGTCCAGAGACAGTATGTTCCTGTTAGGGTGAAAGGAAAGGCTGGTAGGTGTAGGGAATGCTGGGGATGACTAAAGAAATTGTGGGTTTGGTTAGAAAAAGAAGGAAGTATATGTCGGTATAGACAGGATAGATCGAGTGAATCCTTAGAGTATAAAGGCAGTAGGAGTATACTTAAGAGGGAAATCAGGAGTGCAAAAAGGGGACATGAGGTAGTTTTGGGAAACGGGGCGAATGAGGATCCAAAGGGTTTTTATAAATATATTAAGGACAAAGTGGTAACTAGGGAGACAATAGGGCCCCTTAAAGATCAACAAGGCGGCCTTTGTGTGGCACCGCAGGAGATGGTGGAGATACTAAACTGGTATTTTGCATCAGTGTTAACTATGGAGAAGGACATGGAAGATATAGATTGTGGGGAAATAGATGGTGACATCTTGAAAAATGTACATATTGCAGAGGAGGAATTGCTGGATATCTTGATATGCGTAAAGGTGGATAAATCCTCAGGACCTGATCAGGTGTACCCATAAACTCTGTAGGAAGCTAGGGAATTGATTGCTGGGCCTCTTGCTGAAATGTTTGCATCATTAATAGTCACAGGTGAGGTGCCGGGAGACTGGAGGTTGGCAAACGTGGTACCAGTATTTAAGAAAGGTGGTCAGGACAAACGAGGGAACTATAGACCAGTGAGTCTGACGGTGAGTCGGTGGTGGGCAAGTTGTTGGAGGGAATCCTGAGGGACAGGATATACATGTATTTGGAAAGGCAAGGACTGATTAGGGATCGTCAACATGGCTTTGTGCATGGGAAATCATGTCTCACAAACTTGATTGAGGTTTTTGAAGAAGTAACAAAGAGGATTGAGGGCAGAGTGGTGGATGTGATCTATATGGACTTCAGTAAGGTGTTCAACAAGGTTCCCCATGGGACACTGATTAGCAAGGTTAGAACTCGTGGAATAAAGGGAGAACTAGCCATTTGGATACAGAACTGGCTCAAAGGTAGAAGACAGAGGGTGGTGGTGGAGGGTTGCTTTTCAGACTGGAGGCCTGTGACCAGTGGAGTGCCACAAGGATCGATGTTGGGTCCACTACTTTTCATCATTTATATAAATGATTTGGATGTGGACATAGGAGGTATGATTATTAAGTTTTCAAATAACACCAAAATTGGAGGTGTAGTGGACAGCAAAGAAGGTGACCTCAGATTACAACAGGATCTTGATCCGATGGGCCGAGGAGTGGTTGATGGAGTTGAATTTAGATAAATGCAAGGTGCTGCATTTTGGAAAAGCAGATCTCAGCAGCACTTATACACTTAATGATAAGGTGCAATGCAGCATTGCTGAACCAAGAGACCTAAGAGTGCATGTTCATAGTTCCTTGAAAGTGGGGTTGCAGGTAGATAGGATAGTGAAGAAGGTGTTTGTTATGCTTTCCTTTGTTGGTCTGAGCATTGAGTACAAGATGTTGTGAAACGTGGAAAGGTTCAGAAAAGATTTACAAGGATGTTGCCAGGGTTGGAGTGTTTGATCTATAGGGAGACGCTGAATAGGCTGGGGATGTTTTCCCAGAGCGTCGGAGGCTGAGGGGTGATCTTATAGAGGTTTATAAAATCATGAGGGGTGTGGATAGGATAAATAGACCAGTCTTTTCCCTGGGGTCGGGGAGTCCAGAACTAGAGGCCATAGATTTAGGGTAAGAGGGGAAAGATATAAAAGAGACCTAAGGGGCAACATTTTCATGCAGAGGATGGTACGTGTATGGAATGAGCTGCCAGAGGAAGTATTGGAGGCTGGTACAAATTCAGCATTTAGAACACATCTGGATGAGTATATAAATAGGAAGGCTTTGTAGGGATATGGGCCAAGTACTGTCAAATGGGACTAGATTAGGTTAGGATATCTGTTTGGCATGGACGAGTTGGACCGAAGGGTCTGTTTCCATGTTGCACATCTCTATGACTGTAGGTTCTGTTTCCTATTATTCAGCCAATTTCATATCCATGTTGTTCCTGTTCCTTTTATTCCCTAAGCTGTAACTTTGTTCACAGTCTGTTATGTAGTACTATGTCAAGTGTGTTTGGGCATTCATGCATACCACATCAACATTGCCTTCATCGACCCTCACTGCTTCTTCTACAAAAACTCCAACAAATTGCTTAATCATGGGTTTCCTTTAACAGACCCATGCTGGTTTTTTAAATTAGACTGCATTTGTTCATGTAACAACTAATTTTGTTCCTAGAAGTTAACTTCGAGAAAGAAGTAGGCTATCCAGCCTATTAAGCCTGCAGTGCCTTTCAGTTAGATCATGGTTGATCATCAACCTTAATGCTTCCTGTGCTATCTCCAAATCCCTTAATGTCCGTTTTCTGTCTTAAAGATGCTGAATGATTGAACTTGTACAGCCCTCTGGGTAGAGAATGCCAAAATGTCACTAACCTCTGAATGAAGAAATTCCTCCATCTCCGTCTTAAATAGCTAATGTTTATTCTGAGATTATGTCCCCTGCTTCTTGACTCACCAATCAGGGGGGACAACCTATTGAAGCCCACCCTGTTATGCCGCAAATAAATGTTGCAAGTTGTAATGAGATTACTATATATTGTCAAAAAAAAAGCTAGAGATTACAGGCTCAGTCTCTTTAATTCCTGGGATTGCTCTATGAGAAGAGATTAATCTGTTGAACTTCTATTGTACACTCATTATGGCTGATTTATCCCCTATTAGATAAAGAAACCAAATCGATACACAATACACCAGTTGTAATATCACCAAGGGTCTGTACAGCTGCAGCAAGACATTGTTATGCCTATAGTCAAATCCCTCTTGAAATGAAGACCAACATCAGTTTACCTTCTTTACTGATTGTTGCATCCACATGTCAGCTTTAAGACACTCATGAACAAGAACGTCTGGTTCTCTTTTGACGTCAATACTCCTCAACCTGTCTCCATTTAAGAAATATTCTGTTTTGTCTACCAAGGTTGTAACCTTCACGTTTAATCACATATTCCAGTGTTCATGTTTATTCACTTAGACTGGCTAAGTCTTTTGAAGTTGCCTTGCAACTTCCTTACAATTTACATTCCCAACCAGCTTTGTGTTATCGGCAAACTTAGAAATATTACAATTGGTTCGCACATCTAATTATTCATATAGATTACTAATATCTGTGCTCAGCACTGATCTTTATACAATCTTGATAGTAACTGTCTGTCATCCTGAGAATGACCCATTTAACCCTACTATCTGCTTCCTGTTTTTAATGAATTCTCAATCCACATTTGTATTTTATCCCTGAACCCATAACCACTTCCATCTAGAAGGACAAGGGAAGCAGATACATGGGAACACCACCCCCTGCAGCTTCCCCTCCAAGCCACTCATCATCCTGACTTGGAAATATGTCACTACTCCTTCACTATTGCTGGGTCCAAATCCCACAACTCCCTTGCTAAGGACATTGTAGGTCAATCTAATGAAGGTGGACTGCAGCGGTTCAAGAAGGCAGCTTACCCCTACCTTCTCAAAGGGCAACCAGGGATGGGCAATAAATGCTGGGCCCCAGAGACGCCCACAAATGATTTTTATTTAAAGCTCATATGTTCTAATTTTACTTACTAACCCACATGGAACCTTTTTAAAAAGCCACCTTAAAATTCAAAAATATTGCATCCACTGGTTCTCCTATATCTATATTATAAGAAACACGCAAGGTTGTTTCAACCTTTCCCATTGGGTGTTTATACATTGGAGGAATGTATATCTATCTGAGACCATTTAGATTTGAGACCTTAACTTCACAATGAACCATCTCACACTGGAACTTAAAATACAATTCTGAAGCCATTGCTAATTGTCAGAAAAGCCCATCTGGTTCACTGACTTCCGTGGTAGTGTTAATTCAGTTCTATAACTAGCTTAATTCTATACTTTAACTCCCAAGTTATATATTTTTAAAAAGCAAAATGTTTGTAGAAACTTGATTTATTTTTTTATATGTATGGAGAGTGTTTCTGATAACTCTGGTGATTTGGATTTATGATTCTTCTTAGTACCCGAGTCAGAAGGTAATTGTGTAAGCCTCGCTCCAGAGACTTGTGTTCGCAATCTGAGTTGACAGCTTATTAGAGTAGTAAGACAATGGGGTACCGTAGAAGATGCTGTCCTTGATGTGAGACCTTAACCCGAGGTCCAGGCTATTTACACAGGTGGAGGTAAAGATTCAGCAACGTTATTTGAAGAAGCGCTGGGGAAATCAGCTGGCAAACATTTGTCTTTCTACCAACTACATAAGCTAATTATCTGATCATATTGTTGGGGGCCATGTTTTCTACAATGCACTGTGACAACGCTTCCAGGTGCTTCCTTGGCTGCCAAGTACTTTAGCATGTTCTGAGGCAGTGGAAGGTGCTATATAGATGCAAGCTTTTTTTCATTTGAGGTCAGATCTTGAGATGAATTAGCCAGTATCAACTTTTGAAGTGTAAAATTGCCATTATTTGAATATAAATTTGCCTTCAGTGAATGATTTCTGACATCCTTTAGGCCAGTATGTTAATGTAACATAATGCTTTGCTGTTGCTTACACATGGTAAATATAGATTTGTGTGACCACAGAATCATGCTCCTTATTATTTTATCATTTCTTTTGTTTGCAGAGAACTTAAGTTTGGGATTCCAGTTACAGATATAAATGGGAATCGTCTCGGGGAATCGCAAAAAGCAGCACAGCAGGCCATTGTCCAGGTGGTGGTCTCTCGGATTGGTATGGCATTACCTGCCATGGGTAAGTTGGGACTGAATAATAAAGTAATTTTTTCTTCCCTTCTTTTAAATTGATGCTTACCTTATAGGATTTATTCTGGAGTGGGTGTAACTGTTGGGGGAGGAGTACTTTCTGCCTAGTGGCTACATTGCCCTGAATTGAGTTAAATCATACATTCTTCTTCATCTTTTTTGATACACTCTCCCTCTTTAAGTAACACTGTTATTGGCTCTGGCAAACTGACTGCAGCAGGCAAATCACTATCCGCGTACAAATACAGGAAAAGAGCCCGACACTGACATGACGCTCAGAGCTTGCATTGGAAATGGGCTACACCCTGGTCTTTTTTTTAATTTAATGCATTTTTCTAACCAACTTGTTCAGAGATGTTATTACACACCTCTGGAGCAGGTGGGACTTGAGCCCAGGTCTGTCAGTCCAGGGATAGAGACTGTACCACAAGAGGGCTCCCTCTGGTCGAATCATAGAATCCCTACAGTTCAAGGTTTGTGTAAAGAGACCATTTGCAATACGCATCCACGGACACCAGCTAGCAACTAAACGCCTTGACAGCTGTCCCTTGTAGCCATACACACAGATGACAAGGACCACAAATTTGACTGGAACAACACAATAATCATAGGACAAGCGAAACAGAGGACAGCCATAGAATTCCTAGAAGCATGGCACTCACCCATGGACACTATCAACAAGTACATTGACCTCGACCCAATATACTGACCACTACGATGAACAATGGGAACTAGCATCTGGAAGCAGCAGGAGGAACCAAATAAATTCCAGAAGAGACAGTACAGCAGCGCTTAAGAGAAGGCCCCAAAGCACTGAAGATGTCACCTGGATAGGGGACAAGGTGTCTGTAAATCAATGTCCCAGCTTGGCGAATATACCAACAACTATGGCAATCCCTTTAAGCGTGGAAGCAGGTCATTCGGCCCACTGAGTCCACATCGACCTTCTGAAGAGCAACCCACCCAGACCCATTGCCCTACCCTGCAATTTCCATGGCTAACCCACCATAACTGCACATCTCTGAACACTAAGGGCAATGTAGTATGGCCAGTCCACCTAACCAGCACATCGTTGGAGTCAGGGAGGAAACTGGGGCACCCGGAGGAAACCCGTGCAGACAGAATGTGCACACTCCATGAGAGACAGTCACCCGAGGCAGGAATTGAAACCAGGTCTCTGATGCTGTGAGGTAGCTATGCTGACCACTGAACCACTGTGCTACTCTAAATGGATATCTGGTCTTCGCGCTTTTTTTAACTGAACCTATTTTTCTAATCAGTGCCGTCGAGGTGTGATTACACACCTTTTGGAGCAGGTAGGACTTGAACCCGGGTTTCTTGGTCCAGAGATAAGGAACCAACTACACCATATGAGGGCTCCCAGACGTCGCCTTTTTTCACTGTTGATGATTGCTTCCATCAATCTGCTTGTTGCAGATTTTTACAAAAGAAATTAACCTATTTGCCTAATCAGCCAGTTCAGAGATGTAATTACATACCTCTGGTGAGCCTTCAATCTGGGTCTCAGTCCAGGGGCAGGGAATCTATCACTGCACCACAAAATGTGCCCTTTGATTTCTGTTTTGCACCTTGGAAGATTCAGGGCCCCTGAACCAACTTGACCTGCAGCACTGTCATGGCATGTAGCCAGCAAAAGTACATTGTATACTTATCGTTCCCTCCGTGGCTACCTGGTCAGGTCCACGCCCCCCTACCACCCACCCTCCCATTCTGACACTTTCCCCTGCCACCGCAGGAACTGTAAAACCTGCGCCCACACCTCCTCCCTCACCTCTATCCAAAGCCCTAAAGGAGCCTTCCACATCCATCAAAGTTTTACTTGCGCATCCACTAATATCATTTATTGTATCCGATGCTCCCGATGCGGTCTCCTCTACACTGGGGAGACTGGGCGCCTCCTAGCAGAGCGCTTTAGGGAACATCTCCGGGACACCCGCACCAATCAACCACACCGGCCCGTGGCCCAACATTTCAACTCCCCCTCCCACTCTGCCGAGGACATGGAGGTCCTGGGCCTCCTTCACCGCCGCTCCCTCACTACCAGACGCCTGGAGGAAGAACGCCTCATCTTCCGCCTCGGAACACTTCAACCCCAGGGCATCAATGTGGACTTCAACAGTTTCCTCATTTTCCCCTTCCCCTACCTCACCCTAGTTCTAAACTTCCAGCTCAGCACTGTCCCCATAACTTGTCCGGACTTGTCCTACCTTCCTATCTCCTTTTCCACCTATCCACTCCACCCTCTCCTCCCTGACCTATCACCTTCATCCCCTCCCCCACTCACCCATTGTACTCTATACTACATTCTCCCCACCCCCACCCTCCTCTAGCTTATCTCTCCACGCTTCAGGCTCACTGTCTTTATTCCTGATGCCCAAAACGTCGAAGCTCCTTGGATGCTGCCTGAACTGCTGTGATCTTCCAGCACCACTAATCCAGAATGTATTTCACCTGTCAAGTGGAGATCTACGTCCATTGGCTAAATACTTTGTAGAGCATGTTGCTATGAGAAGGATATCGACAGTTTTTGTTTAAATGAATGACCGGTAGTATAAATCACTTCCTTTATGGATCGTATGGCTAAAATCAAAATAAATCTGTCTGATTTTCTCCCCCACCAATGCACTTGTAGTCTCCTGTGGTTTCTGCTATACTTGTGATTTTTTTTTTCCACTTCCTGTGACTGCAATCCTGACAGCAGTGAGTTTAGTGCTGTTTGTGGATGTCATTGTGTAGGCACATTGAAATGCCTGCTGCAGATCAACCCATATTATCATTGTTAAAATTCAACCGTGGCCTCTCCAAAGTGCCTAATCTCAACTGAGGAGATAGAAAGGGATTTGGCCAAACAATTTTTTTTTCTTTTTAAATATTAAAGTTTCTACTTAACCTGGAAAGATTATCTACTAAGAACTTCCTGTAGCATGAAAGGTTTTTTAAAAAAAAAATCTCCATTTACTATTCAAAAACATTTTAGTTGAACTTATGGCTTTGATATCACAATCATCAAACAAAAATCTTTATAATGTATGCAACTAAATCTGGTCCAACATGTTTGTGGTACTTGTGAGTAATCCAACCTTAATATAGCCCAGTGACATACTCTAATATCTTTTCATCAGTGCATGCCTACTTTGAAATATTGGAAATAAAGGCATCTCCATCATCTTGCTATTGCATCATCTGGCTGTTCTGACATGGATAATGTAATCAAGATCAAATTAATGGCAAAACCTGGTCCATTCATTATCTCTTTTATGCATCATTTTTATAAGAGCAGAGAAACTAGAATGACTCATCTGTTTTGCAAGTCCTTTTTTTTCCATGTGAAGATCAAAGAGCCTGTAGTCTTCCTAGTAAATGTCATGAGGTTTTGTTTACTCTGTATCTGAATGCTAACTGCATTTACACTCAGTGAGCCCTTAAATATTTTGTAAAGGCCACCAATTTGTTCAAATTGAACCTAGAGGTTCTTTGCAGCTTTCCCAAAATTAACATCTATGTTACACTATATTCTATCATTTCAAGAAGGAGTTGGATATAGCAATTCATAGAACCCCTACAATGTGGAAGCAGGCCATTCGGCCTATTGAGTCCACATCGGCCCTTTGAAGAACATCCCATCCAAATCCACGCTGCCATTCTGTCCCTTTAACCTGGCATTTCCCATGTCTAATTGACCTAACCTGCACATCTTTGGACTGTGGGAAGAAACTGGAGCACCCAGAGGAAACTCACGCAAACATGGGTTGAATGTACAAATTCCACACAATTGCCTGATGGTGAAATTGAACCTTGATCTCTGGTGCTGTGAGGGAGCAGTGTTAACCGCTGCGTCACCTAACCACGTCTAAAAGGATCTTAAGATATGGTAAAAAAATGTGAACATGCCAATGAGATAAATGATCAGCCATGATTGTAATGAATGACCTACTTTCTCTCTGATTTTCTATGATAGGGTCACATGTGAAGACAGTGTATCATTTGTTAATCCATACCACCGTAAATCCTTTGGAGGCAGTATTTGACTTTGCAAAGGACTGTCTGAAGTTCAAATTTTACTAATTCACAATTATTTATGAAAACCAGCCCTTCTGATGATGAAAGATGTTAAATTTGTTTTAAAACACTTCTATAGCATTGATGTCATTGACTAAATTACGTAACAAATTCCTGATTTGAGGATCTGTGACCTGCCTTCCACTAAAATCAAAGGTTAGAAACTCAGTGCTGCCGTCTTGCAAATTACTGACCTGTGCTCATTACTAGTGATGTTCCTTATTAGGAGCACTAAGTCAGAATCAGCCCTGCTGAACAAAAGTCAGTGCCATCAGAATTTCCATTGGTTACTTTTACAAGTTGCACAGTGACAGGTGGCTCCATAGAATTGAGAGACCTAGAAAACATGGTTATTATCTTCCAAAGCAATTGAGATTGAGCTCCAAGAGAGAGATTTCAGCTTGTATTAACCTTATTGCTTTGTAGCAATGATCGTATTCCTGCATGTCCCTTGAAATATGGAAGTTTAGCATCTTCAGTATTTCCCTCTTGCACACAGAATATATTTCATATGGATATAAATACACCCATAAAATTCTTGGGCACCGCTTATTATATACTGAGCTTTACTCTAATTGGAAAAATCATCCCAAAAAAGAAGAACAATATCATTGGCTACAATTGTAGTTGGACCATCACCAGCTGCCTTTTAAACAGTCCATTTAATACTATCATCAGGATTATAGAAAAGAATATTTGAGAATAAGCGGATTGAAAATCTGTCCAAGTGGTATTTCAAAATAAAAGGCAGATTGAATGCATCAGCTGCAGCATTTGATCTTCTGAACTGTTACTGGAAGGATCAGGTTGGTTTTGTGTTTCAAATGTAAGTTTGCACTTTGATTAAAAAATTTTATGTTTTGTTCCATACCAGTGTCAAATCTTATGAAGTTATAATTTGCTTTACAGTTAATCAAAACTTTTTGCTTATTTGCTCTGAAGAGGAATCCTAGCACACTCGAAATGTTACCTCTGTTTTTCTATTCAGATTCCTCCCAGATCTTCTGAGTTTCTCCAGCGTTCTGTGTTTGTTTTGGATTTGCAGCATCTGCAGGTCTGGCAGCATCTCTGGAAAGAAATTAGCGTTAACATTTGAGATCTCTGAGGAAGGGTCACCAGACCCAAAATGTTGACTCTGATTTCTCTCCACAGACGCTGCCAAATTTGCTGAGTTCTTCCAGCAATTTTTATTGTTTTTTTTATTCTGATCTAGTAATTGAATGACTCCTTGGTTCCGTAAATACAATGTATTAGACAAATGGTCACAGAAGGACCACGCGATTGGAGGGTTTCTTCAGTTAGTGAGAAACTGGGTGGTTGCATGAATTAGAAATGAATGTATAAGAATGCATGTAGGCGGTGCCATGAGTTGGAATAGATAGGATAATAGAAAAGGCATGAGGGAGAAGGGTAAGGTTTTTTGTAGCAGACCATGATTCATGACTCTCTTTTATGGGAAACTGTGAACCACAAATCCTAGTAGAAGTTAACCTCAGATTGGAAGCAGGGGCACAAGTTGGCCTGCAAAAACTGGCAGCATCCCAGAATGGAGGTGACCATCCTGGAATTGGGCCACATGGCCATTTTTGAAATACACTAGAGTCATCACAACAACACTGAATTATATTTATAATCCTAGATCTGGTTACAACTCAGGCAAATTAAAAGGGAACTTTATTGCCACTCTTTATAGGAACAAAAGTTGGCTGTTCACCCTCAAGCCTGTTCCACCATTCAGTGAGATCATGGGTGAATCGTGGCTTAAGTCCATATACCTGTCTTCAGCATATTTCCCTTAATACCTTTGCTTAATAAAAATTAATTGTCTTAAATTTGAAATTTAACAACTGATCTAGCATCCACTGCTTTCTGTGTCATGGAGTCATAAAGCATGGAAACAGACCCTTTGGTCCAACTTGTCCATGCTGACCAAGTTTCCCAAACTAAACGAGTCCCACTTAGCTGCATTTGGCCCGTATCCCTCTAAAACTTTCCAATTCATGTATGTATCCAAATATCTTTTAAACATTGTAACTGTATTTGCATCTACTACTTCCACTAGTAAAGCACAGCAGGTCAGGCAGCATCCGAGGAGCAGGAAAATCGACATTTCGGGCAAAAACCCTGCCTCATTCCTGATGAAGGGCTTTTGCCAGAAATGTTGATTTTCCTGCTCCTCTGATGCTGTTTGACCTGCTGTGCTTTTCCAGCGCTACTCTAATCTAGATTCTGATCTCCAGCATCTGCAGTCCTCACTTTTGTCTATTTCCACTAGTAGTTTAAAGCACATATGAACCATCCCCTGTGTGAAAATGTTGTCCCCATGTCACTTTTAAATCTTTCTTATCTCTGTATAGAATTGTGCCCCTTAGCTTTGAACTCCCCTACCTTAGGGAGAAGACTGTTGCTATTCATCTTATAGATGCTCTCATCATATTATAAACTTCCAAAAGGTCACCTCTCAACTCCTTCACTCCAGTGAAAAAAGTCCCAGTCTGTCCTTATAACTGAAACCCTCCTCCAGTCCTGGCAACATCTTGGTAAATCTCTTCTGAACCCTCTCCAGTTTAGTAATATTCTTCCTATAACAGGGTGACAGAAACTGTACACAGCACTCCAAAAGTGGCCTCACTAATATCCTATACAACCTTAATGTGACGTCCCAACGCCTAATGGTCTGAACAATGAAGGCAAGTGTGCTAAACACCATCCTGACCACCCTGTTTACCTGTGACATAATGTTCAAACAACTATGTACCTGAACTCCTAGGTCTCTCTGTTTGACAACACAACTCAAGGCCTCTACCATTAACTGTATAAATCCTGCCCTTGTTTGCTTTACTAAAATTGCAAAACCTTTGCATTTATCCAAAATAAATTCCACCTGCCACTCCTCAGTCCATTGGCCCAATTGATCAGGACATTAGTTTACAATGAAGAAGGTTATCTATACCACCAATTTTGATGTCACCTGCAAACTTGCTAATCATGTCTGCTAAATTGTTTATATAAATGACAAACAAAAGTGGAATCAGCACCCATCCCTGTGGAACACCACTGTCACAACCCTCTAAAACAGCCCTCCACCATCACCCTCTCTTTTATTATCAAGCCAATTTTGTATCCAATTGGCAAGCTGTCCATGAATCCCGTGATTTAACTTTATGAATTAGGTGACCATGTGGATGAAAGTTCCAAACAGCTCCCACTGCGTGTAAGTGCTTCCTAATATCTTTGCTGAGTGGCCTGGCCCTAATTCTCAGACTCTGTCCCCTAGTTCTAGAATTCCCAACCAGTTGAAATAGTTTATTTTTTATCTACCCTGTCTTTTCCTGTTAATATCTTGAAACCTCGAACACATCACCCCTTGACCATCATCAGTGGGTGTCCTGCCATCAGATGCCACGTCCAGGGTTGATCTTGTGCTTCAAGAGCATTAGTTACCACTATAATGCCATTTTACTCCACTTTACACCTACAAGGTTTCTAACTGTCTCTTAGATTAGTATAAAGGTAAAGCAACGCCTAAACAAATAATTTTGAGATTACATGATCCCAGTGTTTTAATTGAAACATTTTCTCTTGAAGCATTTATCCTAATATGTAGCAAGTGAATAATCAGGAGGGCCTTTCAGATATCCTAATATATGGTTTCAGTAACTGAATAAATGTTAATTTAAATATACACTGGTTTCATTTCCATGCATTGCCTGTAAATAATCCTGTGTTCTAACCCGCAGCAATCCCTCCAATTATCATGAATGCTTTAGAAAAGCGAACGTTTTTAAAGGTAAGGTTTTTAAGTACATGTAAATGGCAAGTGAAACTTTTTGTATATAGGATTGAATTTATTGAATGTATTATGGGAGTAAAAAGGCAAAAGCACAAATCCATGAGCTGTCAAATTCATCAATTGGGTTCCTGCAGGCTTTAAAACTGTTCGACATTGCAGTTTCTAATTTTTATTTTTTGTTAAAATCCAGCTCTAAATACATGATTGAATCTCCAGCAGTTCAAGAATTTGTATTTGCTATAAAATATTGCTGAACTTCACTTGACTGTGGTACATTTTATCCTTTTTAATGATCAAATTAGCTAAGCATTTCCTAGCGGATCCATCTTTATACATTTTCGCATGTTTTACACGTTTTACACATGTTTTACATGTTTTACACGTTTTCACCAAACTCATTTTTTTTTTCACCCCCCACACATCTTCAGTAAGGCATTTGAATAACTTTCCACATGGTAGGCTATTGCACAAAATATGGAGTTTTGGGATTGAAAGTGACTTAGCAGTTTGGATCAGAAATTGGCTAGCTGAAAGAAGACAGTGTGGTTGTTGATGGGAAATGTTCTTCCTGGAGCTCAGTTACCAGTGGTGTGCCGCAAGGATCTGTTTTGGGGCCACTGGTATTTGTCATTTTTATAACTGACCTGAATGTGGGCGTAGAAGGATGGGTTAGTACATTTGTGGGTGACACTAAGGTAGGCAGAGTTGTGGATAGTACCATAGGATGTTGTGGGTTTACAGAGGGACATAGATAAGATGCAGAGCTGGGCTGAGAAGTGGCAAATGGAGTTTAATGCAGAAAAATGTGAGGTAGTTCACTTTGAAAGAAGTAACAGGAATGCAGAGACTGAGCTAATGGTAAAATTCTTGGCAGTGTAAATGAACAGAGATCTGTGTCCAGGTGCATAAATCCTTGCAAGTTGCCACCCAGTTTGATAGGGTTGTTAAGAAGGCATATGGTGTGTTGGCGTTTATTGGTAGGGGGATTGAGTTTCAGAGCCACGAGGTCATGCTTCAGCTGTACCAGACACTGGTGTGGCCGCACCTGAAGTATTGCGTGCAGTTCTGGTCACCGCATTATAGGAAGGATGTGGAAGCTTGGAAAGGGTTCAGAGGAGATTTACTAGGATGTTGCCCGTTATGGAGGGAAGGTCTTACGAGGAAGGCTGAGGGAACGGAGGCTGTTTTTAGTTGGAGAGAAGAAGGTTGAGCGATGACTTTATAGAGATATATAAGATAATCTGAGGGTTAGATAGGGTGGACAGTGAGACCCTTTTTCCTTGGGTGTTGAAGACTAATACGAGAGAAAATAGCTTTAAATTGAGGGTTGATAGATTTAGGACAGATATCAGGGGTAGTCTCTTCACTCAGTAGTAGGATCGTGGAACGGCCTGCCTGCAGCAGGAGGAGACTCGCCAACGTTGAGGGCATTTAAAGAACATTGGACATAAATATGGATAATAATGGAATAGTGCAGTTAGATGGGTATCAAATTAATTTCACAGGTGCAACATAGAGGGCCGAAGGGCCTGTACTGTGCTGTAACATTCTATGTTCTATCTGTTACATCTCTCTCCCTGATGGTACTTTTGCTACTGGTATTGAATAATAATAAATTTTTAGTTTGTTTTCAGTTTTATCTGAAATGGAGAAGACCAAATTTTATTTGTGGCACATGTGATATATTCTTTTTATTTTTTCCCCCAGCGTTTCCCAGTTTTCAACGCTCCTATTCAAGTTGGCCTTGTAGGCCTCAGGTGAGCTGAATTCCCGAATGAATCATTTTAAATTTAGAAATGATGATGTTTGGTACTGTGAATTGTTCACATGTACATTGTTTGTTATAAGCAATAAAGGGTATGTTTAGAAGAGGACGAAGTAATGAGATTAGCTTTGGCTGGTTGTATCAGAAACCCAGCAAAGACAAAAAGGCCCAGTTGGACTTTTTCTGTAGATATATGAACTGATAATATGTATTTGTTAGATCAAATATTGAAACAAAGAAAATAGGAGCAATATTAGGCCAGTCAGCCCTTCGTAGAGTCATAGATATATACATAGATACACGCTCCTCTCACTTATCTCTCCACCCTTCAGGCTCTCTGCCTGTATTCCTGATGAAGGGCTTTTGCCCGAAACGTCAACTTTACTGCTCCTTGGATGCTGTTGCACCTGCTGTGCTTTTCCAGCACCACTCTAATCTAGACTCTGGTTTCCAGCATCTGCAGTCATTGTTTTTACCATAGGTCTATACAGCATGGAAACTGACCTTTTGATCCAACTCGTCCATGCTGAGCAGATATCCTAAATTAATCTAGTTCCATTTGCCAGAACTTGGCCTATATCCGTTGAAACACTTCCTATTCATGTACCCATCTGGATGGCTTTTAAATGTTGGAATTGTAGCAGCTTTCACCACTTGTTCTGGCATCTTATTCTATATAAGCACCACCCTCTGCATGAAAATGTTGCAACTTGGGTCTCTTAAATCTTTCCCTCTCGCCTTAAACCTGTGTCCTCTGGTTTTGGATTCCCTTACCTTAGGGAAAAAGACCTTGGCTATCACCCTACCCATACCCCTCACGATTTTATAAACCTCTTTAAAGCCACTCCTTAGCTTCCGATGCTCCAGGGAAAATGGCCCCAGCCTATTCAGCCTCTCCCTTTAGCTCAAACCCTGAACATTATAGCTCAAACCCATCAGGTCTGCTCCATTCATTCAATATGATCATGGTCCATACACTCTTCCTGCTTTCCCTGCATACTCATTGACCTTTTAGCTCTCAGAAATATATAGAACTCTTCCTTGAAAATATTAATGCTTTGGCCTTAATGAAGCACAAAAGCAATCTTCAAGTTATCTATTTGTATCCCAGAAAAAAGGTTCTGTAAGGATTTTTAGTTCCCAGGGGATCAGAATTATGAAGTTTGTGCCCTTTATCCAGTTTTAGCTCGTTGCTTTTCTGCTGCAACACCTAATTTACAAATAAATGAAATTCTAGGTAAATATATGATGGTATCAGTTTGAAATAAATAAAAAACTGACAACAGAATTTCTACTGCAAGACATTATAGTTGATATCATAGTGTGATTACTTCCCCATCTGCTATTTTAATGAATGCAAGATGATATTTGATGTTATTACTGAATCAAGGATTTTTCTATTAACAGGTTAACATACTTGTTATCAATATTGCATAGTACATAGTCTGCTTCACTGTTGGCAATGCACAGCACTCTTGGCTAATGTTCAGTGCAAGTGAAGCCCTCATAAAATGCCTTCCAGTCAGAGTTATCATTGTACTTTCTGAATTCTATTCTCTGGTATATTATCATTTTAATAAATCCATTCCTGAAGTAATTTTACTTTAGTGATTTTCATGCAATTAACTGTAACTATGTATATTTGGTAGATAATATCAAATTAAATTTCCAGTGTTGAGCTGGTGATGTTGTGCCCTCTGATTAGTTGTGGAAGGTGGTAATGCAGAAATGATACCCTCAGGATTACAGGACTGTTTGGTGATGTACTTAAAGCCAACTGAATCAACAATTTTTTAAAAAATTGTTAGTGAATTACAGTCAGTGTTTGTTTATATTTATCCAAGCCGTCAACATTAGTAATGTATTAAGCACTCAATAAACTGCATGATTAATACATTAACACACAAAAATTGACATGGATGCTGCAAGTCATCTTGTAACCTCTTGGCATCCTCTTCACAATGCACACTGACACCCAACTTAGTGTCGTCTGCAAATTTGGACACACGGCATTCAATTCCTTCATCCAAATTGTTAATGTACGTTGTGAACAACTGAGGTCCCAGCATTGAACTCTGAGCCACTCCACTCATCACTGCCTGCCACTCTGAAAAGGACTTGTTTATTCCAACTCTCTGCTTCCTTTCTGCCAACCAGTTCTTTATCCATGTCAATACATTACCTCTGATGCCATGAGCTTTAATTTTCCTTACTAATCTCTTGGTGGAACCTTAATCAAAAGCCTTTTGAAAGTCCAGATCCACAACAGCTACTGATTCACCATTGTCTACTCTGCAGGTTACGTCCTCAAAAAAAAATCCAGAAGATTTGTCGAGCATGATTTCCCTTTAGTGAATCCATGTTGACTAGGATCGATTCTGTCACTGCTTTCCAAAGTTATTACATCATTAATGATTGACTCCAGCAATTTTTCCTGTACCACTGATGTCCGACTATCTGGCCTACAATTCCCATTTTCTCTCCCTCCTGTTTTTGAAGACTGGAGTTACATTACCTACCCTCTAGTCCATTAGAACTCTTCCAGAGTCTACAGAATGCTGGAAAATGATCACCACCATTGCATCTGCTATTTCTCGGGCTACTTCCTTAAGTACTCTGGGATGCAGAGCATCATGCTCTGGGGATTTATCAGGTTTTAATCCCATCAATTTCCCCAATACCGTTTCCTGATTAACAATTTCCTTTAGTTTCTTCTTAAAATGGACCTTCTGACCCCTAGCATTTCCTGAATATTGTGTTCTCCTTAGCAAAGACTGATCCAAAGTGTTTGTTCAATTGGTCTGCCATCTCTTTGTTGTCCATTATGAATTCCCCTGATTCTAACTGCAAGGGAGCTACATTTGTCTTCACCGGTCTTTTTCTGTTCACATTTCTGTAGAAGCTTTAGCAGTCAGTTTTTTGTTTTCTGCAAGCTTACTTTCATATTCTATTTTCCCCTCTGAATTAAACTCTGTCCTCTGCTGAATTTTAAATTTCTCCCAGTGCTCTAATTTTCTGCTTTTTCTGGCCAATTAATATGCATCCTCTTTGGCTTTAACACTGTTCCTGATTTCCCTTGTTAGCTGTAAATGAGCCACCTTCCCCGTTTTACTCTGACACCAGACGGATGTACAATTGTTGGAGTTCATCCATGTGTTCTTTAAATGTCTGCCATTGCCTATCTATTGTCTTTGAGTATTCTTGGCCAGTTTATTTTCGCCAATCAAAGTTAGCTTTCTTTAAGTTCAGGACACTAGTTTCAGATTTAATTGTGTACTCTCATCTTAATGAAGAATTCTATCACATGGTCATTCTTTCCCAAAGGATCTCGCATTGCAGTGTTGCTAAATGCCCAGTCTAGGATGGCTTGCGCTATGTAGTTGGTTCCTCAACATATTGGTTAAAGAAACCATCCCTCATACATTCCAGGAAATCCTCCTCCATCACATTACTACCAGTTTGGCTAGTCCAATCAATATGTAGATTGAAGTCATCCATAATAACTGCTGTACCCTTACTGCATCCATCTCTAATTTCCTGTTTGATGTAGTCTCCAACGTCATAACTACTGTGTGGTTGTCTCTTTCTTTCTCTTTTTTTTCTCTCTCTCTTTCTCTCCTTCTTTCCTTCTTTCCTTCTTTATTTCCTTCTCTTTCCCTTCCTTCCCTTCTCTCCCTCGTTCTCTCTCTCTCTCGTTCTGTGTGTCTCTCTCTCTCTCCCTCCCTCGCGCGCGCTGGAAGGAGAGAGAACGAGGGAGGGAAAGAGATCTCGCTCTCGCTCTCGTTTGCCCTCGCGCGTTCTCGTTCTCTCTCTCTCTCCTTCCTTTCCCCTCTTCCCTTAAAGAAAGCTTAGGGGTGGGCTGACCATCTACTTAACAACAAAATTCCCTCCTTTATGTCACTCGCTATCAATTTTAGTTTGGTGTAAAACCTATTAAGAAGCACCTTGGAATGTTTTGCTAGGAGCTGCTATATAAATTTAACTTTTTTTGTTTGTAGAACTACAATAGAGACAATTTACATCTCTATCTGGAGGAAGCTGGCAGCCTACTGTCATCCAGGTTACTTTAGCCTTGATCTTAATAATAGTTCTCAAATCCTACATTAACGGAAGCTTAGGAATAAGTTTTACATGTCAAACAGTTCACGTCAGAATAATGTTGTTCACTAGCATTTATTTCTCTTTTCAGCTTGGTTTTTGCCACTCCACTATGCTGTGCACTTTTTCCACAAAAAAGGTATGTAAATCTTCAGCTGTGTCTAGTTATTGGAGGATCTGTTTTCATCGAGCTATGTTATTTTAATGAGACACCCGGTCTAATGACTATACTGTTCCATGACTGGATGTAGGTTTGCCCGCTGAGCTGGAAGGTTCGTTTATCAGACATTTCGTCATCATACATAAACCTCCGGATGAAACACTGATGGCAAGGCCCGCTTTCTATTTGTGTTTAGGTTTCCTTGGGGTTGGTGACATCATTTCATGTGATGATGTCATTTCCTGTTCATTTTCTCAGGGGATCGTAAATGGGATCCAAGTTAATGTGTTTGTTGATTGAGTTCCTCTTGGAATGTCATGCTTCTCGGAGTTTTTGTGTGTCTCTCTGTTTGGCTTGTCCTAGAATGGATGTGTTGTCCCAGTCGAAATGGTATCCTTCATCATCTGTATGTAAGGATACTAGTGAGAGTGGGTCGTGTCTTTTTGTGGCTAGTTGATGTTCATGTATCCTGGTGTCTAGGTTAATGCCTGTTTGTCCAATGTAGTGTTTATTACAGTTTTGCAAGATATTTTGTAAATGACATTAGTTTTGCTTGTTGTCTGTATAGGGTCCTTCAAGTTCATTAGCTGCTGTTTTAGTTTGTTGGTGGGTTTGTGGGCTACCATGATGCCAAGAGGTCTGAGTAGTCTGGCAGTCATTTCTGAGCTGTCTTTGATGTAGGGGAGAGTGGCTAGGGTTTCTGGACATGTTTTGTCTGCTTGTTTGAGTTTGTTGCTGAGTAATCAGCAGACTGTGTTCGTTGGGTACCCGTTCTTTTTGAATACACTGTATAGGTGATTTTTCCTCTGCTCTGTGTAGTTCCTCTGTGCTGCAGTGTGTGATGGCTCGTTGAAATAATGTAGTCATGTAGCTTCATTTGTGGGTGTTTGGTAGATTGCTTCTATAGTTTAATATTTGATCTGTATGTGGTGTTTTCCTGTATATGCTGGTTTGAAGTTCCCCATTGGCTGTTCACTCTACTGCAACATCTAGGAATGGCAGTTTGTTGTTGTTCTCTTTAATGAATTTTACGCCAGTAAGGGTATTATTGGAGGTTTCCTCTAATTTGTTTCGTTTAGTGATGACAAAGGTGTTATCCATGTAGCGGACCCAAAGTTTGGGTTGGATGGTTGGCAGAGCTGTTTGTTCGAGTCTTTGCACTACTGTCTCTGCTAAGAACCCTGATATTGGAGACCCCGTGATTGTTCCTTTGGTTTGTCTGTAGGTGTTATTGTCGAAGGTTAAGTGGGTGGTAAGGCATAGGTCCACTAGCTTGACGAGATTGACCTTGCTGATGAAGTTGGTGTTTGGTGTATGTGTCTTTGCTTCTTTTAATAGTGTAGTTAGTGTTTCCTTGGCCAGGTTGATGCTGATGAATGTGAACAGGGCTGTTACATCAAAGGAGACCATTACTTCATCCTCTTCTATCTTGGTGTATTTGGTCTTCAGGAATTCTTGAGTGGAGTGGATGGAGTGGCGTGAGTCTTCTACTAAGTGTTTTATTCTTTGATGTCGCTCCTTGGCCAATCTGTAAGTTGGTGCTCCAGGTAGTGAGACAATGGATCTGAGGGAGGCTCCTGGTTTGTGAAATTTTGGTAACCTGTAGAAGTGTGATGTGTTGGATCCGTCTGGTTTCATTTTTTGGAAGTCAGTCTTATTTATTTCTCCAGATTTCTGAAGTTTTTTGATAGGGCTGTGATTTGGTTCTCTAGTTGTGGGGTCAGGTCTATTGGAACTTGTTGGTAAGTGTTTGTATCTCAAAGTAGTGCGTTCATTTTCTCAATGTAGTCTCTTTGATTTAAAATGACTGCCAAGTGTCCTTTGTCTGCAGGTAGGATAACGGTGGTTTAATCTTTTTTTTAAGTCTTTCTCGTGCTTTCCTTTCTTGTGTATTGAGTGTGTTTCCTTCCTTTTTCCTGCTTAATATCGGTGTGACTGGTTGTCTGGGTGTCCTGAGTTAGTTGTCTTTTAATGTTGTTTGTAATGCTGCTAAGAAACTTTTCTTGTTTGCATCCTGAAAGTTGTAATTTAATCCTTTTTACTAAGACGGATTTTTCAGTGTCTGTTAAGGGTCGGTCAGATGTTTTTTTTTATCCATGTTTCTGTGTTGTAAGTGTTGTTACTTTGTAAGTTTGTGTAGTTTTTTTTTCTGCAGGTCTAGTTTTTTTTTGGGTTTGTCATTCTCTAATGTCTATGGCTTGTCTGTCCATTCATGTTGTGTTAGTAAGTAAAACTTTTTGGCGTGAAATTTCCTGGTTGTATTTACGAAGTCTGTTGTGGGCATCATTAATCATTCCCCTAAGCATTCTGCGGCCGTTTTGCCCTGCTATTCTTTTGGCTAGTGGGGTGTTAAGGGGAGGTTTGTATTTAGGACATTTAGGTCGTAACTGTTTCCTTAGGCATTAGTACGGGAAGTACAGCTGTTCGCGGGTGGCGCTCTGTCAGATGGCGTTGGTTTCCCATTTTTGGGCCAGTTTTAGCGTATTGCGCCCATAGGTGTTAGCGAATTTTGAGAAGATTTGTAGCTTGGGCTGAGGTTCTGGATGTTGGAAATGACCATCGCAGGAAATGACATCACCAACCCAAGGAAACCCAAACACATAAATAGAAAGCGGGCCAAGCCACCAGTGCTTCATCCAGAGGCTCATTGATGATGTTATCATGTTACAAAATGTCTGAAAACGAACCTTCCAGTTTAGCAAGCAAATCTATGTCCAGAACCTCAACCTGAACTACAGATCTTCTCAAAACTTGCTAACTGTTCCATCACTTTAGGATTTTGGAAATAATTTCTAGGTAGATAGAGAAGAAGAGGTCCACCTGCTGAGGGAATTGAAAAGAAGGGGATCTAATCTTAAAACGATTGAGGATATTCAGGAGTGCATATAGGAAACAGTTCTTTACCACCCAAAAGGTGATAGATATGTGGTAAACTTTATCCCAAAGAACTGTAGATACCAGCTCAAAATCAGTTATGTTAAGAGTGCTTAATTCATTTTTGCTAGTATAGGGTTGTTAATGTTAGATACACAGATACCTTTAAGGGTAAACAAGAATAACTCCAAAGGTGACTGAAAGTAGGTGATGTCTTTGTATTTAAGAGTTGGTTTCAGCCCCAGTGGAAGGTTGAGTTCTGGACCGGAAAAGCATCCAGAAGGGAAAGGTGGAAACTGATGTGTGTTAAATTGCAAATTTACATAAAACCCTTGTAAATCTCTGAAAGATGTTTGCTGCTCAACAAGTGAATGTTAGGCTGCTAAAAAAGGGTATTGAAGGATATGAAGCCAAGATGGGCCAATTAAATTGGGATGTAGATCTACCATTGAATGGTAGCAAGTATGAACAACTGGATGGCCTTCCCCTATTTGTATAATTTATTTTTGGAAATTGGTCAGTATTGGGCACATTATACCTTTTTAGAACTACAGTATGTATACCATGGATTGTGTCATTCCCCCATGGGTGTTCAGTGTTCCTGGACAAGTTTCTGTTGTTCCTCTATTCCTGGATGATCAGCGAATTTTGGTACAAAGTAGTCTTAGTCATACTCATCCCTGCCTAAGGTAGACAAGCAGGAGGCTGGAAGAACACAGCACGCCAGGCAGCATCAAGAGGTGGAGAAGTCGATGTTTTGGGTGTAATCCTTCTTCAGTCAAGTGTAATCCTTCTCCATCCAAAAAGTTGACTTCACCTCCTGATGCTACCTGGCTTGCTTGTTCTTCCAGCCTCCTGCCTGCCTACCTTGGATTCCAGCATCTGCAGGTTTTTTTGTCTCTTCCCTGTCTTAGCCAAGCTGAGTAGATGGTACAGTATCTTGCCGAAGGCATTGGGCGTGTCGATCCTCCTGCTCCTTTGATGCTGTCTGACCTGCTATGCTTTTCCAGCAACACATTTTTAAGCTCTGATCTCCAGCATCTGCAGTCCTCACTTTCTCCCAATTTGATTTCAATCAGTTATTGAAAAAACAGTTTACAGGTATCTGCCTACCTCAGCATTGGAATAGACCCGATGCACTCTTCAAAGATTGAAGCACTAAAGGCGCATTTCCTTCACAGCTAGGCAAATTATCCTAGCCCTTCCCTACTTTTTTCTATATTTCATTTGCTTTGTGAGAATGCAGCATTCTACTGGAAACTTGCATGTTGAACTGAGGGCAAATGTGCTATGCATACTGCAATATCACTTCTGTCTGTAGTGGTGCAATGATAGGCAGTTTTCATATGATATGTCAAGTAACCATAAGTAGAAATCAGAAAGCAAAATACTGTAAATGTTTGAAACCTGAAATGAGAAGAAATATACTAGAATTACAGCAAGCAAGGTGAGAATGAAGGCAAGGATAACACTTCTGATTATTTTGATGAAAAGCTATTAAAAGGAAAATTTGGATATTATCACTAGATTAGTGAATCCTGTGCAATTTGCAGCATGGCCACTGATCACTCTGTGTTAGCCTGTTCACCGTAATAGTCTACCTATGTTGTGCCATTGCCAAGGCTTCAGGGTAAGAGATTCTAGTGATATATTCTAAAACAGCTCATTATGTTCTGGAAACACCAGTATTACAAGCAGATCCTGGGTGAGCTTTTCTAAATTATTACATTTCCAGGTATAATATGGCAAATTGTGAGATTCCCAGGTGAGGTGTGATGCACTGGCTCCCCAGCTTGATTCACCTGCTCCCTTGGCTGGTTGCAACAAGATTAACTTCATAAGAATCCCCTCCCCCGTGAAAACCTTTCTCCAAGATCAAATTAATTTAAAATGAGCCAGTTGAGTTAAAAAAAGTGATCTTGCTCTCCCTTGCATTTAGTAATTTGTAATACTATAACACATACATACCTTTTTTAAACTCATTTCTAATCTGTAAGTTTAAAAGTAGACAGATCAGTTCCTATGGGTTGTTTGTGAAAAGTAGATAACAGAAAGTTGATTGTACTAGATAGTTGAGCACTTGATTTTGGGTTTCCTGGCTTTGCTGGTGGATGGACATTCATTTGTCCTGATAGCTTGCTTCTGTAACTCAGTAGAGACATTCATCTGTAATACTGAATAGTTCTTCAACTGTGACCTTCAATACACCCTTATTTGTGAGTTTTGAGAAGATTTGTAGCTCAGGTTGAGGTTCTGGATGTGGGTTTGCTTGCTGAGCTGGAAGGTTCATTTTCAGACCTTTTGGCCCTATTCTAGTTGTGTGTTTACGGTTCCTAGAGTTGATGTCATTTCCTGTTTTTCAGGGGGTGGTAAACGGGATGCAAGTCAATGGTCAATGTGTTTGTTGATGCAGGTCCAGTTGGAATGCCATGCTTCTAGGAATTCTCATTTGTGTCTCTATTTGGCTTGTCCTAGAATGGATGTGTTCTCCCAGTTGAAGTGGTGTCTGTATCTATACAGTGTATTCAAAAAGAACGGGTACCCAGTCCACAGATTTCTCCGCAACATAACCAAACAAGTAGACAAAACACATCCAGAAACCTTACCACTCTTCCCTACATCAAAGACACCTTGGAAATGACTGCCAGACTACTCGGATCTCTTGGCATCATGGCAGCCCACAAACCCACCAACACACTAAACCAGCAGCTAATGAACTTGAAAGACAATATACAGACAACAAGCAAAACTACTGTCATTTACAAAATACCATGCAATGACTGTAACAAACACCACATTGGACAAACAGGCAGAAAACTATCCACCAGGATACATGAACATCAACTAGCCACAAAAAGACCTGACCCTCTCAATAGTATCCTTACATACAGATGAGGAAGGCCACCACTTTGACTGGGGCGACACATTCATCCTAGGACAAGCCAAACACACAGCCAGACATACAAGAATTCCTAGAAACATGACATTCCAACTGGAACTCCATCAACAAACACATTGACTTGGATCCCATTTATGACCCCTTGAGACAAAGAATAGGAAACGACATCACAGAAAATAATGTCACAACAGCAAATGACATTACCAACTCAAGGAAGCCCAGTAAATAGACTTCCTATAAATAGGAAGTGGACCGTACAACCATTGCTTCATCCGGAGGCTCACTGATGATGTTACCTAGCATGGTGATGAAGCATCTGAAAACAAACCTTCCAGCTCAGCGAGGAAGTCTACATCTAGAATACACCCTTTGTGCTTGATTCTATTCTTGTACACATGAGCACATCAGCTTACTAGTACATCACCTCCCACTAGCGCACATACAATATAGTTAAATTTACATTCATGTGCATTCTTGAAAAAGTGAAGATTTCAAACATGTCTTCTACCCACATTGCTGTTTGTTCTCCCATCTTGTTTGCAGTCTGAGGTAATTCCGAGGACATTACTTTTCAGTTTGTGGTGCATTTAAGTCCATCCTTTTAAAGTTTCCTTAGCATCTCATCAGGTGTAATGTTTCAGGGTCTTTGTCTCCTTGAATTTATGTCCACAGTCATTTGTTTGGCTGCTGTAATTCCTGCTTTAAACCATGGAATTAAAGTTTCAATAGATGATTTGGTATTATTATCCATGATTACATTCGGGGACATTCATTGTTGAAACTGAACTTGTTCCTGGGAAACCATTTACTCTGAGAGACTTATTCACGTGGCCTGTTCCCAAAAAGCCTGGTTCAGTTTCCTCCAGTTGCCTCAGGCCTCCCCACCACATCCTAGTGGGGGAATTCTGTACTGATTATTGATTGTGGCAGAGGAGAAATTTGAGAGAATGAATCAATCTGATTATCGCAGTGAAGCATTCTGCTGATTCCACTTGGCTGAAGCCCAAGACCTACTTGCCCAAGGCTCATTTAGCAGGTTTTATTTCATGAGATGGGATTAAAACATGAAGAGGGAAGAAGGAAACTTTGTCACTGTCAATTTATATTGTATGCTTTTTCTTACATTTCATAGCTCCATGAAGGTCTCCCACCTGGAACCAGAACTTCAAGATAGGATTTTGCCAAGTAACCCTGGCATTGATGTAGTTTACTTCAACAAGGGTTTATAGACAATTCTAACCAAAGCAAATGGCCAAGATAGTTAACAATCCAACTCCGCAGCGGCAGCAACGGTAACCTTCTCAAGTTGTATGTGATAACTGTCCTGGAATTTACCCATTTCACAGAAACTGCTTTTTTTTCGTCTTGGAAGACCAGATGGGTGGTGGGGAAATTGCCTTGTATAGGCTGAGGAGATAATTACACCAAAACCGGAAAAAGAACATGATTTGGACATGGAAAAAATGGAGCTGGGAAGGCAGGCACAACAGGGCAGGCTGCATCGGATGAGCAGGAAAGTTGACGTTTCAAGTCCGGATCCTTCTTCAGGATGTTTCCCCTGGGTCACACCCTGAAATGTCGATTTTTTTTTTTTTTTCCTGCTCCTCCGATGCTGCCTGACCTGTGCCTTTCCAGCTCCACAGTTTGTCAATTCTGACTTCCAGCATCTGCAGTCCCTACTATCACCATGATTTGGACATTTAATTTCATCAATTCTCCTCTTTTTCAGATTCAGTATGACTTGTACAGGTTTTGCACACTGGAGCATTTTGTTGGTGCATGGTGAAGTAGAATCTAAAGTATGGATTAGTTGTCCAGAAACCAAGAATTTTTTGTGTGATCCTCTGGGTTTCAAAACAGAATTGATCAGATTTTATAATTCCAGTTATTTAGAGGGAAATAAAACGTCAATTCCACACCATGCATTAATGGCGTTGCTGAATACGCATCTTCCTACCTCTACAACCTCTCAGGGAATCCATGATTCTCCTAAACCAACCCATGATCACAAGAATCAAGTTTAGAAACACTCAACTTCCATCTGCCTTCCACACCAGAGAGCTGTTCATGACTTAATTTTCTTGCACTCAAATGCTTTCTGTTGTTCAGTGTCCCTTTGGTAGTTTGTGGTCGATAAACATCAATTATAATGTTGCTCTATTTCGGAGGGTGCTTACTTGCCTGCTACTCTGGTCTGAAACAGCTTTACATGGGAGTTATCTGCCATACTAGAGAAGAAGGTTAAAACTAAAACTGTGCCCCTCTGCATCTGCTTTTAGTTTGCTTCTTAATCTATTCCAATAGGAACCCACGTGGAACATTTGTTTCATTCTGTTCTAAGTTGTGAATTCACATCCAACTACCTATCCTATTTTAAATACCTAAAATAAGGTTTGACTGGCAATATAAAAGGCTCATTTTGGTGTTCCTTCAAATTAGAAGCTTATGTTGAAACATACTGATTTGTTAAATGTTTTAAGATTCATTAAACGTGAAGATGTTTTGCAGATGACGTGATGAGGTGTTCAGCTTGCATGCTTGAAAGTGCATCACCTACCTTTTTTAAACATGTCGCAGTCGTCAGGCAAGATTTATTTAACCTTGATGTCTGTAATGAGAGCCTTGCACTTCCATGTAAAAAATCTCAAATCAAAATGACTCTTGTAATTTTGTTAAAAACTTATTCTGGAATTATGGCAAACACTGTATTTTTGTCTTGGCCCTTAGTTTTGTAACTCATAAGTTTAACATATGAAAGAGTGACTGACCTAATGCTGGCATAAACTCTGGTAATGAAGAAGACATGGATGCCACAGACAGTAGTGAATCAATTAATTCACACTGATATAAGTGATATTCCAGTCATCTGCTTGTGACATTATCACATTGTTTTTCAAAACCAAGTACACCACACTTCATTTTCAAAAGCACAAGAAAATGTTAGCTGTTCTCCTTTTGTGGCAATGGAAATGTTTTCAGATGTTCTGTTTCTTCAAATTGTGCTTTCACTTTCATTGGAGTAGCAAAAGACACAGCAGTACTCTTGTCCTTGTTATTGATGCCTTGTAAGCACTGAATCTCAAGGCGGGATATCTTTCATCAGTAAGATGTTTGCAATTATGAAGAAACTTTTAAAAGCTTTATGCAAAAGTAATGATTTCTGTATTAAATATGAGATTAAGTGAAAGCTGATCATTAGCAGTTATCATGTCTTCAGAATATGCCAAAGTTATTTTAAGTGCTGTGAATCACTGCTGAAAATACAGAAATCAAACTGTGCACAGCATAGTCCCATGAATAGTAAAAATGGTCAATAATTTAAACTTCATAAACATGTAATAGAATTTATAATTGGCCTATCAAATTGGAGATGGTATTAGGTGGAGATAATTTGAGTCTTGAAGACCAAGGTAATGTAAAAATCCTTTATTAAAAGCCTAAAATTCAAAAACCTTGCAGGATATGTTTCCAACAAAGTTTTGGTAACTTTTTTACATTTTGTTTAAAATGATTATTCTCCAGTCTAACAATGCAAATTGCAAATCTGAACAGTGGCTAATTGAATGAATATATTTTCTTCCACTAAGACAGGAGTAGCTACCAGAGAGTCATTGGGTTCAGGGTAAGGTGAATTTTGTTCCTGCTGTTCTTGAATTTCATGTATGTCAGGGGTGTGAAGAAATACCACCATGGAGTAAGTATCCTATCAAGAAACAAGTTAGAGCATATTGAGAACAATATATTTTCAGACATGCTGAAAATCAAATGGACATATATAGGGTCCCAAACTTCAGATGAGAATAGGTGACCTCTGTACAGTGCACATCCTGACTCGGATACTAGGTCTTGTTAAAGTTTCTGTCTGTATCCAAGTGCATACCAACTAAGTTATCTAGAAGTGCTTCTGAAAATTCTACACTTGCTAGTTTCATGAAAAAAATGTATTGTTTAAAATTAGTCATTTGGATAATGAATGTGAATGACTGAGAGACACTTGCATTATTGGCTGTTTAGTATAGTTACCTATATAGTATAGTTAATATGAGGAAATGGTAAAAATCACTTGTGAAAGTTAGGAAATCATTCTTAAGAATATTGTAGATGATATCAGTTGTATTGTAACCAGACATTTACTCCAGTTATGATTTAGGATGCTCATGAAAGGATGTGTGCCTGAAGCTGGCTACTTCATAATAAGTTTATATCCTGCGCATTAAAACTCACCTCTAATTTCAGTCTATAACTTTAAAGGCTTTGAGTAAAATAAAGTGAAATCCAACTGAGAACAGCAGCAGTGGCAGAAGCAACAGCCTGAGATGACAGATAATGCATTTTTTTTGAACCACAGTTAAGATATCTGAAGACTTAGTTATATATTTATTTAATTAATTCATGGGATGAGGATGTCACTGGCTGGGCCAGCATTTATTGCCCATCCCTAATTGCCCAGAGGGCAGTTAAGAGTCAACCACATTGCTGAGAGTCTGGAGTTGCATGTAGGCCAGACCAGGTAAGGATGGCAGTTACCTTCCCTAAGGGCATTAGTGGACCAGTTGGATTTTTCTGACAATTGACAATGAATTCATGGACTCTTGATTCTAGATTTTTATTGAATTCAAATTCCAACTCCAACATCAGCGGTGAGTGATTCAAGCCCAGATCCCCAGAACATTACCTGGGTCTCTAGATTAACAGGCCAGTGATAATACCATTAGGTCATTGCCTTTCCTAAACATCTCCTAAATATATTTTGAACTGTAAATTGTCTAAAATATTAATTTATCATACTCTGTATCAGGGTGTTCTCCAGAATTTTTTTTAATACACTCCAATCTAATAAAGTCACTTCTGTTTTGAGTTTATGTAAGACTAAGCATTAAGAACTAATGAATAAAGTGGCTATCTAGAGTTTATTCTGAAGCTTTTTCTGACATAGGGAACATTAACCTGCCTGCATTCTAGGCTGGTAGGTTCTGAATCTGCTCAATCTGAATCTACAAAACTCAAACTGCTGACTAAAGAAGGTGCCCCTCTCCATTTTGGAAATCTGTTTTTTGCATAGCCCAGGCTGATGTGAGAATCCTTTCTTTCTCTCTCTCTCTCAATGAATGATGTTCAGCTGTGGTGAGGATTTGGAGGCCACACCCTTTCCTTTATCCCTCTCCACTTCTCACCAAAGAGAACTACCAGTGGGTAGCATTTCCCTCCCCCTAAAGGACCAAGATTAAGCAAGTTGCTTAACCTTTAAGCCTATTTCTTAGTACAAGCATTGCAATGCCAAGGAATATTAATTCCACTTTAAACATTATTTGTTAAATGTGTGCAAGTTCCTCTGAAAATACAGCTGAAAAATCTATAAAGACTTTGGAGGTTTTAAGGTTACAGCTTTAAGTTAATAAAAATGCAAATAAAATTGCAGCTGATCAAAGGGGAAAGCAATATCTGCTAATATTGAATATTGATTTATATTAAGCAGTTAGAAGTATTCAAGTGTCAGCTCAGGATGGCTGTCACTCCAATTTTTGATTTCCACTGAGACCTTCCTTGTCTCTATTAAGGATGGTTTAAGATACTGAGCGCTTCCATTGCAGATCCTTATTTATAATTGATGAAAAGTTCCAAGGCCTGCAGGCCAGTGTGTGCAAATCTCAGCACAGAGCTCTTTATCCTGAATTATTTTATAAGAATTTGAATGAAAACAAAAAAAAATTCCCAGAAGGAAGTTTAACACTGTGTAGACAATCAGGAGAATGTTAATTCTCCCTCTGTAAATATTTTTATTAGTTATATTTAACATTTAATGTAAAACTTGTTAGAAATAAATGTCAAAGACATACTGCTGTATTATGATAACCACTGAATGGAGCACTGGTGTTTGGAGCAGCTTGGAGATCAGTTCAAGTGCAACATATACTTGAGTGCTTTATTATTTGTGGATTAGATTTTCCTACAACTTTTTTTATTTAATTCTTTTCCAACTCATTGTGCAAGCGATGACACAAACAATTCATATCATGCTAATTGCTTTACAACTGTTCCAAAAGGGAGATTAACTCAGTAACTCCTGAACTGGAATTTTAAAAAAATATAATGCAAGACCCTCTAACTGCCATGAAGCAGAAACTACGTTTTGTGGTGACTGTTTCAGGATGGATAAGGAGTGTTGTTTTGCCATAACATTTTTGTCATGAGCTTGACCTTACACTCCAAAGGTTAAACTCACTGGCATAAGTTCCATTTTTCAGCATCTATCCAAAATAGAATCATGCAGTGCTATCATGGTTGGCAATTATTGCTTATCCCTCGTTGCCTTGAGTGAACTTTCTAAGCCATACTAGAAGAGCAGTTAAGAATTTGAGATTGATACTTATGAGAAAATACCTGGTGTATTCCATTATTTCAGGCTTTATTGAATCTCTGAACTGTTGTGTTGGATAATGAAATCTGCTCTCCATAATAGAGTTGATGAAGAATTTATGTTAGTGGACTTACAACGGCATACTCTGGTTGACTAGTGATACAAAATTATAACTGATCAAATAGAAATGTAAAATCTATTCCTCTTGAATATTCATTGTATTTAAGAGGTGTTAGAACTATTCAAATAGGAGTTAGCAAAAACACCAATGGCTCAAGGACAGTTCTCCCATTGATTCTTACACAGTTTCATTTTGGAAAGTCCTGGGTTTTCCACTAAGCATGTTCTTCCATTTGGGTAGATAGTTTTCTGGAATTATGGCAGAAACCTCTGACATCCACCAGTCAACTCAGGAAGGGTCACTTGACCTGAAACATCAACTCTGATTTCTCTCCACAGGTGCAGCCAGACCTGCTGAGCTTTTCCAGCAATTTCTATTTTTGTTTCTGATCTACAGCATCCAGAGTTCTTCGGGTTTTTATTTAACAATATCACATATTCCTGCTTTAACTTAAATGATTCATTGTGTTGCTGTGGTGTGTCTACTTTGATTTGAGTTTGTTGGTGGTATCCTGTCATTCAATTCGTACAAGTATGTGTGATAGAGACTTTGATGTAATTATATATGTAACATTGTGGTGGTGTTTTCTGAATGTATAGGAAATAAATTCTATTTTAAAACTGGTGCTTGTGACTGTTCTGTTATTCCTGCTTGCCTAAGGATGTTCAGGAGTACAATCTCAAATGTTGTAGCAGCCCTTCTAGTGGGAATTCTTTGAATATACAAGTGTCTGAAGCATTGGATGGCATGTGCAGACAAAGTAGACTTGAGGCAACGTGCTCTGCTGGAGTTTGACTGCTTCACCAATTCTTTGTTTCCGTACTAGATACGAAATAGATATGGGCGGCACGGTGGCACAGTGGTTAGCACTGCTGCCTCACAGCGCCAGAGACCTGGGTTCAATTCCCACCTCAGGCAACTGTCTGTGTGGAGTTTGCACATTCTCCCCGTGTCTGCGTGGGTTTCCTCCGGGTGCTCTGGTTTCCTCCCACAGTCCAAAGATGTGCAGGTCAGGTGAATTGGCCAATCTAAATTGCCCGTAGTGTTAGGTAAGGGGTAAATGTAGGGGTATGGGTGGGTTGCGCTTCGGCGGGGCGGTGTGGACTTGTTGGGCCGAAGGGCCTGTTTCCACTCTGTAAGTAATCTAATCTAATCTAATTGAAATGGGACTTTGTGCTTCAGAAGCAACACATTAGGAACTCTACGCTGTCACCCAGATTCAGAAGCTGGTATTTTAGTGTTGGATTCAGTTGACGAATTAGTGATTTTTCTCAACCATTGTTGGAACTCACCTGGCATTTTAGGGAAGATTGCTGCCCAGTTTTCTTTGGGTAACAAAGTACTGATGCCTCTGCTTGCTAGTGCACTAGTCAGTACTGGAATGTTATTTTGAAATGCTATGACCTCTCAGAGCATTGAGATGAAACGGTTCAGGCAGAATGAGTAGTTGGAAATGCCTGCAGTAAGGACTCTGGCTCATGCCTAAGCAGCACATAGCAAAACAAGGTTGAATGTAAATTCCACTATTATCGTGTTCCACAGACAAAGTAAACAGGGGATGTGAAGGGTGACATTGAGATTACCTCATTGACACCTTTTTTATGTTCCAAGTGTACTGAATCTTCCCTTGTGTATTTAATACTACCATCTAGATTAAGCTTTTTGGCCGTTTGTTTCTGATGTTGCATCACATGCTACAGCCACTTCTGTCAAATTCGTACTTCTCTATGGTCCAGTTTAAGAGTTGCAATGAAGAAGCAAGTTGCGCTGCGCTCTCCTTACAGGAATATTGTGTTGATGGGCTGGTGTTGGAAAGTTGGTTTCTGTTTAACTTTAAGCCAAAAAGATTGAGCAATGGTGCAAGTTCTATAGATATATCCAGGGAAAAGAAAGTGGGTAATAAACTTAGGCTTACTGATCTGTCATTGTTGGGATGTTTTTATCCATTTGCTCAACACAGGCTTTTGCTAAAATTTATCCGATTGGTTACATTCTTGTGGTGCATAGGCTTGTATGCCATATCTAGAATAATGAAAAATCTATTGGAGTGACTCATCAAAAGTATGCTTATGATCTGAATGAACCTGGGTAGGTTCATGGCTATCACTTCAAGAAAGAAGATTGTTCTACAGCTGGAGTTTTATCCTCCAGGAGCAGGTTGGTGTTGGGGATTTAAATTGGGTGGCATGGTGTGGAAGTAGGCTAATTAATGGACACTGAATGGCTTTCGCCCACCACTGCTGGTATTCTCTGATGGTCTTGTGGGTTATTGAGTGAGTGTCCTTCCTTCATGGGTGCCTTTTTGAACCATCATGTGCAATCGTCCATAGAGATGAGGAAGAATTACTTATCTCAAAGGGTCATGGAATCCATCATCCCAGAGTGTAGTGGACACCAGAGCACAATACATCTGAGGGGATGGACAGCTTTTCAATTAGTTATGGGTTAAGGCATTCTGGGGAGTGGGAAGGAATCATATCAAATGGTGGAGCAGGCTTGAAATGCCTACCCTTCTGAATTCTAATCTCCAGTGAAAACTTCCCCACTTACCTTGTTAACTGGCTACAGCGATGATTGTTCCTGCAGAGTGGTTACATTCCCTGGAGATGCTCCCCCAAACATGTGGGGGTGGAATCCTGGCTTGAGCTAATCATTCATCAAGAAATATTACCCCTAGAATGAGGGTTATCTCACTGTGAGTTCTATGGATGGCACTCATTTAATGGCAAAATAGCATCTAGGAAGATAATTTAATTTTAAGTTGCCTTGTAAGTATCCTGAGTTTCTCAATGGGCATCCATTCAGAGGAAAAGTCACCACAGCCGTACCAGACTGTAGGGCTGCTCTCTAATTAGAGAAAGTGGTAGTTTAACCTGAGGGGGTCACCACACTTCAGCTGAGGGGAAAAGGTTGAGAACATAACCTCAGCCGATGCAGGAATTGAATCCACACTGTTGGCATGACTATCATAATCTTACCATCCAGTCAACTGATAACTGAAATCCCCACATCCCACTAATACCTCAAGAAATGAAACAATACAGGCTATGAATTGACTTTTTTTTAAAAACAATCTGGACAATACTTACATGGTTGAAAGTATGCCAGACAAATATTTAAGGCAGTCACAAAACAATGAGCTGCCTGATCATCAAAATTTAACTTGCGTTCACGCTGCCAGTATCTGCATTCAGATGTTTGGGTCCTGTGGTTCTTTTATTAGTAATAGTTGTACTTTCTCCCCTGTCCATCTAAAAAAGTCATATTTAGAGGGTGGTGTAGAAGAAGATAATTTTCTCAGTTATTGAAGCAAATGAACTGCATATTCCCATTGTCCAAAGAAAATCGTTACAGTCTAATCTGCAAGTAATTCAAGCATTTATTTGAATAAGCTTAGAATCCATGGTGTAATTCTTCTCTTTTCCCCCCTTTTGTGTTATGTAGTTTATAATTGTTTTTGCTGTGATATTCCAACAGCTTTGTAAACCCTTTCATCTCTGGAGTTAGAACCCAGTTATTTGAGAAAATAAGTTGTCTTTTGTACGTGTTACAAACTGGATGAAAACTCTAATACAGAAAGCAGGAAATGAATAGTCACTTTATTATTTGTTGTTGTGTAAGGAAATGTAATTTGAAAAACAAGTCCAAATAAGTACTGTAATATAAAACAACATAGCAACTAGTATCAAATGTGTTAATAGGAAATTGGTTTATTCTAGGAAATATTTAATTAACACATTCCTATTAATATATAATAAATAAATGTATACTCATTAAGACATAGACTGACACCAACTGATCTTATCAGGCAGCAAAGTGGTAATAATTGAAAAGAGAAGTTTCCCTTTTGCCTTTGAGAAGAACATTCTTGTACTTATGTAGCTCTCAGTCCAAAGATTGCACCTCCAACAGTGTATTGACATCAACTAACGTTTTCAAGAGTGCATTTTGAGTAGTAGAAATAGGTCATTCAGCCCATCAAGTCTGCTCCTCTAGTCAATGATATCATGGCTGATCTAACAATCCTCAATGGCACTTTCTGCCTTTTCCTCATAACCCTTGATTCCCTTACTGATTAAAACATGTTTATCACAGCCTTGAATATACTTAATGACTCAACCTCAACAGCTGTCTGTGGTAAAGAATTCCACAGATTCTTTCCCCTCTGAGAGAAGAAATTCCTCCTCATCTCTGTCTTAAATGTGTGACCCTTATTCTGAGATTATACCCTCTGATCCGGGTAAGGGGAAATAACCTTTCTACACTTACCTTGTCAAGACTCCTAAGAATCTTATTTGTTCAATAAGGTTGCCTCTCATTTTTCTAAATTCCATTGAGTACAGGGCCAACCTACCCCCTCTCTTCATAACAGTCCCTGTATATCTGGTATTAGGTGAGTGAACCTTGACTGGACTGAATGCTCATGAAATTGCTCGTATGCATTTCATAATCAGCTTCATACTGTACTTTTGAGCTAACAATGGGCTAACGAAATGTGAATTTGGCTTCATATTCTGAAATCGTGCCAGTAAGAATCAGGACTGAGAAGCCTCTGCTCAGAAACCTGATGGGACCTTAAAGTAATGTCAGGGAGGAGAGGCCCTTATCTCGAAAGGAAAGAATCAGCATATGAACACACTTCATTCCCTGTTTCTGCTTCCACCGATTGTCACAGCCTTACCTCGATTTTCATGGAATAGCCCTGAAATCATCATTGTGACGCATGGGTCTAATTCCACAGAGCTGTCTTATAAACAGACTGGAGGATCATGGGCCTGACAATGTAGCAACTACAGCTATTGGCTGCGGTTTTAATCGTTACCTTGATTACAATAAATTTATTAGGAGGACTCCTCCCCTGAAAGAGCCTGCATTGAAAACAGACGCATGTAGTTTGGTTCTTGTATCAGCAATTGCAGCGTATATGTTTTTGCCTACTTTGAGAGATTGCAAGGTTGTGAGCAAGTGGGAAATGCTTAGCTATTTTGTTCCAACTGTATTGGTCTGGGGAAAGTTTGCTAGATGAGCTGCTCTTAAAAATGAGGATAGTTGGAACCGAAGCTCTCCAGTTGACAAAGAGATAGAGAGTCAAGTCGAAAAGAAAAGCATTGATATAACGTATGTTGGATTGAGAAGCAGCTGAGTGTAAAACTTCATAGAAGTGGTGAGAAAGGAAATAAGAGAGGCAAGAAGTGAATGTGAGCATGTGGCTAATATCGAAAGAATTCAAAATTATTCTCTCTGCTTATTGGTAAAATAGTAGTAAAAAGAGATGTACAGGATATTGCGGAGTCAAAGGGCATGACCAAGGTATGAAATAATTACTTTCTGTATTTATCAAGGATGAAGACTTCGCCAAAGTCATTGTGAAAGGACAGGTCATCATGATACTTGGTGGGCTAATACATGTTGCAGTAGAGCATAAGCTGGGCTGTAATTAAAGATAAGACAGGGATAGGCAGGACTACAGCTGAAAAATGTGTTGCTGGAAAAGCGCAGCAGGTCAGGCAGCATCCAAGGAGCAGGCGAATCGACGTTTCGGGCATAAGCCCTTCTTCAGGTTTATGCCCAAAACATCGATTCTCCTGTTCCTTAGATGCTGCCTGACCAGCGCTTTCCAGCAACACATTTTTCAGCTCTGATCTCCAGCATCTGCAGTCCTCGCTTTCTCCATGGGAAGGACTACATTCCAATATCTGAGGGATGTAAGAGTGAAAATTGCACAGGTGCTGGCTTTAATTTTCTAATCCTTCTCAAAGCCTAGGGTAGTATCAAAAGTGTGAATAGTTGTAAATCTTAGACGTTTATTTAAAAAAAGGATAAGGATAAACCTGGCATTGCCAAGGTCAGTTTTACCTGAGTGGGGGGGGGGGGGGGAGGCTTTCGAAATGATAATTTTGTCTCAGACTAACAGTCATTTTTGACAATTGTGGATTAATTATGGAAAGCCAGCATGGATGTGTTCAAGGCAATTTTTGTTTAACTCTCATTGATGAGGTAACAGGGAGGGTTGATGAGGGTCATGTGGTTGGTGTGATGTAGATTGAGTTCCAGAAAGTATTTGATAAAATGCTACCTTTCAGCCATGGATTAAAAGGACAATCACACCATGTATGCAAGGTTGGCTGGGTGACGAGAAACCTTTTTTTCAGACAAGAGTAAAATGTGAATCTTCAGAGTTTAGTCTAAGGATCCATGCATTTCTTGATATATATTAATGTTGACTTGGGTAAACAGAGCACATTACAGGATTTATATATAACACTCAAACACTTTAGGAGGGCACAGTGGCTCAGTGTTTAGCACTGCTTCATTTCCAGCCTTGGGTGACTGGAGTTTGCACTTTCTCCCTGTTACTGCGGGCTTTCCTCCAGGCGTTCTGGTTTCCTCCCAATGTTCAACAATGTGCAGGTCAGGTGAATTAGCCATGCTAAATTACTGTGTTCAGGGATGTGTAAGAGAGATGTAGAGTAATAGAATAGGGGAATGGGTGTGGGGATGCTCTTCAGAGGGTTGGTGTGGACTTGTTGGGCCAAATGGCCTGTTTCCACACTGTATAGCTTCTATGAAAGTCTGTGACTGAGTACTATAAACTGTTAGGACGGTAGTTTGCCTCAATAGAAGGCTAGTGGAATAGGCAGATGAATGTAATGCTGAGAAATGTAAAATTATTCATTTTGGTAAGATGGGATACAGAAAATATTTACAAGAATGATTCCAGGATGAGGAGCGTTCGTTGTGATAACAGATTGGAGAATCTAGTATAACTCCCCTTGGAGAAGATTGAGAACATAATTAATGGATATTCAAAGTCCGGAGTAGTATTAATAGAGTTAGAAATTGTTCCTATTGGTGGAAAGTTTAAGAACCACAATAGCATCTGTCATCAATTATTGTAAAATCCCACCTGGTTCCCTAATGTCCTTTAGGGAAGGAAATTTGCCAACTTTATCTGCTCTGGCCTACATGTGACTCCATACCCACAGCAATGTGGTTGGTGTTCATTGGTCTCCAATCCCAGGAAAGAATTGAAAAAGCTAAGATCCAGTCCTGTTTGTTGTTTGTATGTGTGTAATAGAAGAAGCAAAATCAGACAATATTTAAGCATCAGATCACTGTGCCTCTTGTTGAGTCATGGAATCCTATTAACTAAAAGCAATTATTCCACATCCATGGTAGCTCAACTAAAGAATTAAAATCAGATTTTACTCAACTTAGTCCATTAAGAATTAAACAATGCACTTTGCTTTCTTCATGAAATAAGCTTTTCTGGGATATGGTAACAAAGTTAGTGCACTTCTAATTACCTTTTAAGCAATTAAACAAAGAAAATTGCTTAAAACAAAGAAAGAATAATGAATATCTCCCAGCCTTTTTCTCCCTAAGTATTCAGTTCTAGCTCCACATGCAGAAGGAACATGGCTGGAGGCTGTCTAACTGCTGAGGACTTCGGTTCCAAAGTTTAGCCTTACGATAAACAAATGGAAGATATGTAACTATTGAAATTGAAACTCTCTCATAAGCAAAGACATTAAAATACAGGATTCATATAACGAAATGATAGCATTCTCTTCTTGTTCTTTTCCAGTTTGTTCAAATCTAAAGATGTTGATTCCTCGTTATATTCTTTGAAGTTGATAAGATGACACTTATGCTATCGATCACCCTGTAATTGTTTCCTTGGCTTCTCCTAAACTCGAGCTTGCTGGACTTTCCTGGGAGGAACTCTCTGGAATCACATTCTTCGTGGTGGAACCTGCCAAACCATGAACATTATTTTTTCAATTCTATGATATGACAATTCCGCAGGCAATGATTCAAGAAGTGCCAGAGCAGCATTGCAGGGTGTTCGGAGATCTGCATTCTTAAAGCTCAGCTCATCCAGAGACACAGACCTTATATCTATAATCAAGGGCATTTCTCCCTGATGTCTATCTCTTATAGGTAAAAACAATGACTGCAGATGCTGGAAACCAGATTCTGGATTAGTGGTGCTGGAAGAGCACAGCAGTTCAGGCAGCATCCAAGTAGCTTCAAAATCGACGTTTCGGGCAAAAGCCCTTCATCAGGAATAAAGGCAGTGAGCCTGCAGTGTGGAGAGATAAGCTAGAGGAGGGGATAGGCCATGCAGAAGCTTTTCAATATTCTTTTGGTACAATGTCTATGTCCATGACCTCCAACATATGGACAAAAATGGAATAGTGTAGGATAGCTGGGCTTCAGATTGGTTTCACAGGTCAGCGCAACATCGAGGGCTGAAGGGCCTGTACTGCACTGTAATGTTCTCTGTTCTATGTAGGGCATGGGTATCAAATGTATGAGACACCAACCATCTGCAAGGTCCTTCCAAGCCACTAACTTGGAAATATACTGCTATTTTTTCACTCTAACTGGTTCAAACTCCTGGAATGCCCTTCTTAAAGATGATCTTCCACAATATAGGCTGCAGAAAGTGAAGAAGGCAGCACATTGCAACCTTCTCCTTGGCTTTTAAGGATGGGCAATAGATGGTGACTTGGCAAAGAATAGGGAATCATTCTAAGGTGAAAGCCTACAACTCTGGCATGTGAGGCAATACTCCCCACTTGCCTGGATGGGTGCAACACCAACATTTGGGAAGCTTGGGCGGCATGGTGGCACAGTGGATAGTACTGCTGCCTCACAGTGCTAGAGACCCAGGTTCAATTCCCACCTCAGGCAATTGTCTGCACATTCTCTCTGTGTCTGCATGGGTTTCCTCTGGGTGCTCCGGTTTCCTCCCACTATCCAAAACTGTGCACGATAGGTGAATTGGCCATGCTAAATTGCCTGTAGTGTTAGGTGAAGGGGTAAATGTAGGGGAATGGGTCTGGGTGGGTTGCTCTTCGGAGGGTCGGTGTGGGCTTGTTGGGCCGAAGGGCACGTTTCCACACTGTAAGTAATCTAATTTAATCCAGGACAAAGCAGCCACTTGATTGGCACTACATCCACAAGTATCTACTTTCTCCACCACCAACGCTCAGTAGTAGCAGTGTGTACTATCTACAAGATACACTACAGAAATAAACCAAGGCTTCTTCAACCTGCCACAACCACAACCACTTTCATCTAGAAGGGAACACTACCCCTTCCAAGGCACTCATAAATCTGACTGAGAAATATATCGCTGTTCCTTCACTGTGGCTGGTTCAAAAATCTTGAATTCCCTCCCTAAGGGCATTGTGGATCTACCTACAGTACATGGACTGCAGTAATTCAAGAAGGCAGCTCATCTCAAAGGGCAACTAGAGATGTGCAACAACTCCTGGGCCCAGCCATTGACTCCCACATCCGGAAAGTGAATTCAAACAAAAGTTCCCATGACTTTGAACACACTCCCTGAAATTTGTCATGGATGCTAATTTAACAATAACTTTCAAAAGGAATTGGATAATAACAAATGGAATAATTTGCTGCAGTATACCGAAAGAGCAGGTGAGTGGCACTGATTTGGATTGTTCTTTCATAAGCTGCATAAGTATGATAGGCCAAATGGCCTGTCTGTGCTGTATCATAGAACATAGAACATAGAAAATACAGCGCAGTACAGGCCCTTCGGCCCTCGATGTTGCTCCGACCGAAGCCTACCTAACCTACACTAGCCCAATAACCTCCATATGCTTGTCCAATGCCCGCTTAAATGACCATAAAGAGGGAGAGTCCACCACTGCTACTGGCAGGGCATTCCATGAACTCACAACCCGCTGAGTAAAAAATCTACCCCTAACATCTGTCCTATACCTACCACCCCTTAATTTAAAGCTGTGTCCCCTAGTAACAGCTGACTTCATTAGCGGAAAAAGGTTCTCACTGTCAACCCTATCTAAACCCCTAATCATCTTGTACACCTCTAACAAATCTCCCCTAAACCTTCTTTTCTCCAATGAGAAAAGCCCCAAGTGCCTCAGCCTTTCCTCATACGATCTTCCTACCATGCCAGGCAACATCCTGGTAAACCTCCTCTGCACTCGTTCCAATGCCTCCACATCCTTCCTATAGTATGGTGACCAAAACTGCACACAACACTCCAGATGCGGCAGCACCAGAGTCTTATACAACTGCAACATGACCTCAGGACTCCGGAACTTAATTCCTTTACCAATAAAAGCCAGTACGCCATTTGCCTTCTTCACCGCACTATTTACCTGGGTGGCAACTTTCAAAGATCTGTGTACATGGACACCAAGATCCCTCTGCTCATCCACACTACCAAGTAGTCTACCATTAGCCCAGTAATCCATCTTCTTGTTACTCCTACCAAAGTGATATGATGGTTTCCCCCGCATCCATTGCAAAATTGTAAACACAAGTATAAAGTGTCAGTTGCATGCTCAAATCAAATTCATACCATTCCCTAGCATGTTATTTGTGCATCTGAATGGAGACTGCAGTTCACCATGGGGTAGGCTTGTGACCACTATCCTCTTCAGTACAGGCATTTACAGATCCTGCTCAGTTTTGTGGGGTAGGGGAATACCAGTTGGTAGTTAAAAAGGTGGAGTTTATTACGTTAACTTTTTTTTACACACAGGTGGTTCATATGTGGAATGAACTTCCAGAGGAAGTGGTGGATGTGGGTATGATTACAAGACGTTTGGATAAATGTATGAATCAGCAAGATTCGGAAGGATATGGGCCAGGAACAGGCAGGTGGGACTGGTTTAGTTTGGGATTATGGTCAGCATGGACTGTGTGACCAAACGGTCTGTTTCCAACTCCATGACTCTCTGTTGCTACAGGTTACATTGTGAGTAACTAGCTTTCTGACGAAGGAGCAGCGCTCAAAAAGCTTGTACTTCCAAATAAACCTGTTGGACTATAACCTGGCATTATGTGATTATTTTTAACTTTGTCCACTCCAGTCCAACACTGGCACCTCCACATCATGATGTAAATGGAACATTGAGAATTCTAAGCCAGAAGTCATTAAGTTGTTGGAGACAACAACTGCTGAAGAGTAAATTCATCGTGACTAAACTGTCAATACTTGATCAGAGAAAATCAAAGTTCAGGACACTCATTCCAAAAACCAAATGCTAAAATAATTAAAATATATCTCATTCTAAATTCAAGGCCTATCAATTTAATTTAGTTCCATATCATTTAATTTGAATAAGTTTTATTGAGCATATTGCTTGTCATATTCATTTTCAAAATCTTAATTTCAATATGCTGCTCAGAAGAATTTAAATCCTAAATCATTAATTACTGGTGTTGGCCTTTGGAGTTGAGAATGAATTGAAAATTCTTAAAGCTGAGGATTAATCAAACATCAAACATGAGGTGATTAAGTCCTACATTACACCCTCTAGAAATCAATGGGGAAAACTTAACCCAAACTTCATGTCAAAATAACCCATTTCAAAATCACATACTGATGATTTTTGTGATGTTTGTTTTTCAAAGTTGCTTTTCTAATTACTCAATGAAGCTTTTTAAACTTTGTTTATTTTACGATTTGGACCTAAGTTTTTTGTACGTAGGCACCTTTGAACCTGAGATGGCATTGTGTATGGTGACATTATACAATTTTCACTGTACTCCTGTGCTTCTGTACTTGAATACATGTGACAATCAAATCTAAATCTAAAAAAAACCTGTATCGAGCAACAAGTGCTCAGTTCTTACCTCAGATCGGCTTAATCAGAACTAAATTAGCTCTCTGTCACTCTTACAACACAAAACCAACTGAAATATTCTCCATGGACTAAATAAATAGTGAAATATGATGAAGAAGGAGTGGCTTCTGAGTGAACCAACTACTTATGCCCTGTGTTCAAACAGCCAGTATGTATTAAATCCAATGCTTTCCAATTCATTGGTACGTTATTAGTGAATAGTAAACATGCACTCACATCATAGATTTCATCTGGGTCTGTTTCGACTGGAATGCTGGGAATATTTAAGCGGAGAGAAGCAGGAACTGCATATGTTGAATCCAAAGACACATTATCTGTATAAAAATGAATATGAGCATCAGACCACATGACATGGCGTTAGCAAATTCAAAAAAGTAATTTAAAAAGCTGTTGGATTGATGGTTTTTAATGTTGGTGAACTGTGATGTAAAGGAGGTTAGTTGTTAGGTCACTTTACTGCATGCCTATCATCTCACATGGACATTAGGCACTCTTGTGCAGCAGTGGTAGTATCACTACCTTTAGACCAGAAGTCCTGGGTTCAGGTCCCATCAGCTACAGAGGTGCAGGTAACATAGGGTGACCTGATGGCTCACAGTGCCAGAGCTCTGAGATCAATTCCAGCCTTGGGTGACTGTGTGGAATTTGCACATCCTCCCTGTGAGTTTCCTCCGGGTGCTCCGGTTTCCTCCCACGGTCCAAAGTTGTATAGGTTAGGTGGATTGATCATGGGAAATTGCCCATAGTGTCTGGGATGTGCAGACTAGATGGGTTAGTCATGGAAAATGCAGGGTTACAGGAATAAAATGAGGTCTGGGTGAGATTCTTTTCAGGGAAACCCATGCAGACTCAATGGGCTGAATGGCCTCTTTCTGCATTGTAGGGATTCTATGATTCTATCGCTAAACAGATTGATCCTTGACACTAGGATGTTAGTGGTCACAGGGACTTTATGTCACAGCTACAGGAAACTGAAAATGTGTTGCTGGAAAAGCACAGCAGGTCAGGCAGCATCCAAGGAACAGGAGAATCGACGTTTCGGGCATGAGCCCTTCTTCAGGAATAACCTGAATAACCTAACCTGAAGAAGGGCTCATGCCCGAAACGTCGATTCTCCTGCTCCTTGGATGCTGCCTGACCTGCTGTGCTTTTCCAGCAACACATTTTCAGCTCTGATCTCCAGCATCTGCAGTCCTCACTTAGAGCTACAGGAAGGTCTGGGTGGGATGATGCATTCACTTCTGCACCTCACATCTCAGGAAGAACATATTGGCCTTGGAAAAGGTGCGGCACAGATTCACCTGAATTGTCAGCAAATTTAAAAGGGTCAAATAATGAGAACATGATGTATATCTGGGTTTGTATTCTCTTCAGTGTAGAAGATTATGAGATGATCTAATTGAGGTGTTTGAGGTCAATAGGATCGATCGTAACCACTTCCTCCAGTGGTGTAACTCAAACACAAGGTCTTGACCCAATGGCTGTGCTCTCATCTCAGCTTTGGAAGGTCATGGGTTCAAGTCTCAAAGGTATCACGTGGTCTCTGATATTCCAGTACACTTGTAAATAACTCCTGGACTGTCATCCTTAAAGAGAGATGTTAAACCAAATCTTCATCTAACTTCTCAGGTGGATATATTTCATTAGGAACTAGGTGTCCAAGTCAATGATGAAATCCACAATTAACATTACTAGAACTCTGTCCCTGTGCTGGCAGGTTTGAATGGGACATGGAGTTATGGAGTTATACTTTCAGTTTAAAAAAGTGCAGCAAAGAACAAAACGTGATAGCATGAACATTCGATATGCATTCCCCATTCAGAGATATCAGGAAACACTGCAGTGAATCTGGAATTCTCTCCTTAAAAAGGTTCTTGTGGTTGAAGGGGTCATTTAAAAATGGAAGAACTGAAATTCATAAGATTTTTGTTCAGCTGAAGTATTAAGGGAACAAAGGCAGGTTGGAGAACTGAGATACAGATCAGCTATAATCTAACGAATGGTGGGTTAGGATCAAAGGGTCGAGTGGTTTACTGTTGCTCTGTTCTGTGTTTTTATACTCATGGGTCCCACTATTCCCATACATGGGGGGGCAGTGATTTAAGGTAAGGGTCAGGAGTTTAGAGGAGATGTGAGAGAAAACCTTTCCACCCAGATGCTGATGGGAATCTGGAATTCCCTGCCTGTCAGGGTGGGACAGGCAGAAATCCTTATCACATTGAAGAAGTGCTGTGATGTGTATTTGCAAGGCTTTGGGCCAAGTGCTGGAAAACAGGATCAGCATAGTTAGGTGGGTGCTTTTGACCAATGCAAACTCAATGGGCTAAAGGGCCTTCTTCTGTGCTGTTGATCTCAACAAACCTATGTCCATTCTTCCTTTAGTCAGAAAATGGGCCCTGAATCTTCCAAGGATTCTTTTTGTTTTCTCTGCTGTCCTGTTCCCTTTATGAAGAAATGGTTCCAGTTTACTACCCAAGTATCTATTAGCCCTTGACTAGGAGTGAGGAAGTTATCCACTCCCATAGCCACACTTACAGCAGGGGTTGCTGTGCAGCAGTCAGGAAAAGACACTTTGTCAGAATTCCTTTTGCCTTTCACAGGTCCATGTGCTCAATATGGGTTGGCTGATACACACTGGGGAAAAATAGATGATGAATTACCTTCACCCCTCCCTGAAACCCTTTAACTTCATTGGCTTCTCCCTCTGCAACAGCCCCCCCCCACCTTTCCCCTATTCATGTTTTCCATTTTCCCAACCTTCCATTTTCTTCCCGAGCCCAACCTTTGTCTCGTCCCTGTCCTCCTTCCTCTCATATCACCTGTCTACTTTACTCTGCCTTACCTTCCTCATTCTCTCTGCTCCCCCCTCTTCCATCCTTGCTTCTTCTGCCTCTTCACTTCCATTTACTCTTCCCCACTTCGGTCTTCACCAGAATCTCTCAAACTTGTGTGAACTAGAACACTGCACAGTTTTGACTTACCAGTTCTGAGCAGTAGGGAATAAATTTTCAATCTCTTACTGTAAAAGGTGAGCTGTCTCATTGCTGCTCCAAGCATCAATTCTCTCTTTTTAGGAAAGTTTAGGTCCCAACAATAGAAATATTTCAGCCAATCTTCCTGTTTTTGCAGTGTATTTCAGTTGTAGGGAGAACTGCAGCAAGTTTTCACTTTGTTCCTTTGATAGAGAAGTAAACTAGTCTGAAGTTACACATCCAAGACCCTTCGCAAGAGGCAAAAATAGAAATTGCTGGACAAACTCAGCAGGTATGGCAGCATCTGTGGAGAGAAAGCAAAGTTACCATTTTGGGTCCAGTGGCCTTTCCTCAGAACCAGCCAATTCTGAACTGCTGCATTCTGGAGAAGAGTCATTGGACCCAAAACATTAACTCTGCTTTCTCTCCACAGATGCTGCCTGACCTGAATTTTTCCGGCAATTTCTGTTTTTGTTTCTGATGTCCAGCGTTCGCAGATCTTTGATTTTTTTAAAACCCATTTGCAAGAGTCTTTATAATAAGGAAATGATCTTTCTTACCCAATTCTTTGATGCATGGACTGGGCTGTGGTATAACATACGGTTGTACAAAGTTGCTGGTGTATTTCTGGCTTTTGTCCATCCGGAGAGCATTGTATTGATGGTTCCTATGCAGAACAACCAGAGTAAGCCATGGGGAATGTGGCAGCATTTACATTTACCTGCATGTTGTAGATTGGAGCTCTGAATAGGACCAGAACCAGAGGTCATTCTTCAAGGATATGGGATAGGCCATTTAGGTCTTGAGATGAGCAGATATTTCTTCACCCAGAGAAAGGTGAGCCTGTGGAATTCACTGGCACAGAAAATGGTTGAGGCTAAAACATTTTCCAGAAGGAGTTAAATATAGGGCCGACAAGATCAAAGGGAGAAAGCAGGAGTAGGGTTCTGAGGTGGACAATCAGCCATGATCTTATTGAAGGGCAGAGCAGACTCAAAGGGCCGAATGGCCTACTCCTGCTCCTACCCTCTATGTTTGTGTGATAGAGATGGTCCCTCACACTGGTGCTCAGGAATCCCTCCTGCTCTTATTGCCTGCCATTGTCACAATATTGGAAGGATTTGCAGTTTGATAACAGATTTGTTTGACACGTTACGATGCTCTGCTGCAGCCGTCAAGTCCTGGAGTGGAACCAGGGGTTTCTAGTTCAGAGATAGGGACGTGACCCATTCTGCTAGACAACTTTCCTTGTAAGTAAACCAATAGCAAGGAAATTGATGAATGGTTTACAACAGTCATGACCATACAATCCTCAAAGGTTCTGCTGCTTATTACTTCAACTGGAGGCCTAACAATGGAGTTTGCAGTCTGACAAAGACTTAAGGAAGAACTCAAAATGATGCACATGAAGTCATGTAATGTTACATACAAAAAATGGCATCCATAACGTCACATGCCATTCAAACACTTCCCTTCATCTGCTGGATCTCAATGTGCACTATTTCCTGGCCCTTCTACTTTCCCTGGTTATGAAGTACTGCCCAATTCTGATATCTTTTAATTGCTGCTCAGCAACTAAAAAAAACATGGTTTATAAAGAGGCCACCTGTGAACTGTATTAACAGAGATGGGTGACCAGAAATCAGCCTCTCCTGGTAGCCCTGTCATGACTCATTAATGAATTGGTTCAGTTCGGGATTCGTTTTCATAGGCCAAATGGAGTGTTTACTTTGACTGACATCTTTATAATATAGTAAATAATTCTATTGTCCAACTTTGTTTTCAATTCTTGCATGTCTATGTGGAGAAGATTAAGTTCTGTAAACCTTCTGCTATGGTAATAACAGTTCAGCCAGACTGGTACACGTATAGGAGAAAGTGAGGTCTGCAGATGTTGGAGATCAGAGTCGAGAGTGTGTTGCTGGAAAAGCACAGCAGATCAGGCAGCATCTGAGGAGCAGGAGCTCTTCATCTGCCTGACCTGCTGTGCTTCTCCAGCACCACACTTTTTGACTCTGATATCCAGCATCTGCAGTTTCCTGCTGAAGGGCTCTGGCCCAAAACGTCGATTCTCCTGCTCCTCGGATGCTGTCTGACTTGCTGTGCTTTTCCAGCAACACAGTCTCAACTCTGCTATACTTACAGGGTGGTGCAACAGCTTTTTCAAATGATTTTTGAATAGGTGTTTTTAAAGTGTATTTTAGGACCTTCCACTGTTATTATATAGTTCATTGGCTCCTTTGTGCCTACAGTGTGTGAATGGTAGAAGGTGGGGCATGGAAGAGCATTGGGGAATTGAAGTGGAAAGGGGAAGTTGAGGTAGAGTGGAGAATAGAAGTGGATTGGGGACATGGAGGTTAGATAGGGAATAGAGGTGCCATGGGGAGGAGTTGCAAGATGTGTTCTAGATTTCTAACCAGCTGTTGCAGCAACTGGAATGAAGCCACAGAGAACCAAGGCAGGGCCCAACACTCTCCCATCTCCATGACTGGACCCAATCTGCATTGGAGCCAACAGCAAATCCCAGAGCGAAGGCAGAGGCTATAGGGTTAGGGTTGGGGTTCCTCACACTCAGGAAGGTTTACTGAGTTGACAGACCACCTTAGTCAAACTGCCCACCTGGATGGTGGCAACAGGTATCTGCTATTACGTTCATTTCTTTCTGAGATATTTGGAAATTTCTGAAAAGAAGCATCTGCATCAGAACTTTGCTCTCAGTGAGAATGCTTTACTGACACCTAGTGCCAGCAAGGGGGATGGCACTGGAATTATTCAGAACCCATATTAATCCAAAAGTTACTTTGATGCTGGACAAGACTACTGCATTGATCAGGCTGGAACGCCTGAAGGTTAGTCAAGGTGAGTCGAAGAGTGTGGTGCTGGAGAAGCACAGCCAGTCAGGCAGCATCCGAGGAGCAGGAGAATCAACGTTTCAGGCAAAAGCCCTTCATTAGGAATTCCTGATGAAGGGCTTATGCCGGAAACATTGATTCTCCTGCTCCTTGGATGCTGCCTGACCTGCTGTGCTTTTCCAGCACCGCACTCTTTGACTCTGATATCCAGCGCCTGCAGTCCTCACTTTCTCCCTGTTGAGTCAATGACACTGACTCAAACATTGAGTGACCAATATCTGATTAGTCCCAGAAATGGACGTGAGAGTCATTTTCTGTTGAAAAACACAAGTGTGAGAGTGAAATGACACATGCTCACCATGTTGTATCTCCATCACCTCATGCCCCTCCATCCCTCACAAAATCTTTGTTCTTCTCCACGTTTCATATTTACAATGAGTTCAGTTACCAAATGGGGAGATATAATGACAAATGGAGATGTGGAATGAGTGAGAAATCTCTTTGTTTTCTATGTGTTACATCAGAATGTAAATTAGCAAAATGCAGCAATCTATTTAGTCATTATTTGGAGATGCTGGTGTTGAACTGGGGTACACAAAGTTAAAAATCACACATCGCCAGGTTACAGTCCAACAGGTTTCTTTGGAAGCACTAGCCTTCGGACCGCTGCTCCTTTGGGTTGATAAACCACCTGATGAAGGAGCAGCGCTCCGAAAGCTAGTATTTCCAAATAAACCTGTTGACTATTTAGTCATTGGCTTAGTCATAGGAGACAGAGTGTTACGGTGGAAGGATGCTTTTCAGAATGGAGTGTTGTGACTAGTGGTGTTCCACAGGGGTCAGTGCTAGGACCTCTGTTGTTCATGGTCTACATAAATGATTTGGAGGAAAATGTGGCTGGTCTAATTAGTAAGTTTGCAGATAATACAAAGGTTGGTGGAGTTGCAGATAATGAGGAAGATTATCAGAGGATACAGTGGGATATAGATCAGTTGGAGGCCTGGGCAAGAAAATGGCAGATGGAGTTTAATCCAGATAAATGTGAGGTGATGCATTTTGGAAGGTTGAGTACAGGTGGAAATTATACAGTGAGTGGCAGAACCCTTAGGAGTATTGATATGCAGAGGGATCTGGGTGTGCAGGTCCACAGATCACTGGTAGATAAGGCAGTAAAAAGGGCTTATGGCATGCTTGCTTTCATTGGAAGGGGCGTTGAGTATAAGGATAGATAAGTTGTGCTGCAGCTTATACAAATTTAGGTAGGCCACACTTCGAATATTTCACATAGTTTTATTTATAGGATCAGAGAATCTCTACAGTGTGGAAACAGACCCTTAAACCCAACAAGTCCACATTGACCCTCTGAAGAGTAACCCACCCAGACCCATTCCCCTATTATATTTACCTGACTAATGCAATTAACCCACACATCCCTGAACACTATGGGCACTTTAGCATGGCCAATTCATCTGACCTGCACACCTTTGGATTGTGGGAGGAAACCAGAGCTCCCAGAGGAAACCCACGCTGACACAGGGAGAGTGTGCAAACTCCACACAGACAGTAACTTAAGGGTGGAATCAAACCCAGGTCCCTGGTGCTGTGAGGCAGCAGTGCTAACCACTGAGCCACTGTGCCAAACACTAGTCACCACACCATGCAGTTCTGATCACCCACACTACTAGAAGGATGTGGATACTTTGGAGAGGGTACAGAAAAGGTTTACCCAAGATGTTGCCTGGTATGGGGGATTTTAGCTGTTAAGAAAGGTTGGTTAGACTGGGTTTGTTTTCACTGGAATGCAGGAGTTTGAGAAGTTTATAAGGTTGTGAATGGTATGGATAGAGTGGAAAGTATGAGGCTTTTTCTCAGTGAGGAAGGACCATTTACTAGGGGACACAGGTTCGAGGTACAGGGAGGGAATTTAAAAGAGATGTGTGAGGGAAGTTTTTCACACAAGGGTGGTGAGTGTCTGGAATGTACTGCTAGAGGAGTTGGTGGAAGCAGACACATTAGCAGCTTTCAATGAGCACCCGGACAAATACAGGAATAGGAAGGGGATTGAGAGATATAAATCCTGTAAGTGATGACAGTTTTAGTTTTAAAACATGTCAGACTTGGAGGGCTGAAGGGCCTGTTTCTGTGCTGTACTGTTGTTTTGTCCTTTGTTCTATGTGTCACACATCGATAAATCAAGGAGCTCCTCCCTACATTGTTTATGAATTCCCTATCTCTAATCCATGACTTTTTTTGGGAGTTCACAAAACCAGGAATTCGAGGATTTACATCGGAGTGAGAAAAACCGAAGTTGCTGGAGAAACTCAGTGGGTCTGGCAGCATCTCTGGAGAGAAACACAGAATTAGCATGACCCTTTTCCAGAACATTGGTTTCTACTTTCGATTCCCAGTTTCTGCTTCTGAAACCTCTGGGAATTACACAGGGTAGGGAATCCAAAACTAGAGAGCATAGGTTTAAAGTGAGAGGGGAAAGATTTAAAAGGGACCTAAGGGGCAACATTTTCACGCAAAGGGGTGGGGCACATATCGAGTCAGTTACCAGAGGAAGTGGCGAAGGCTGGTTCAATTACAACATTTAACAGGCATCAGGACAGATGCATGGAGAGGAAGGATTTAGAGGGGTATGGGCAAACAGTGACAAATGAGACTAATTCAGTTTAGGAAACCTGCATGAAAGGTCAGCTTCCGTGCTGTAAGACTTTAGAACATAGAACATAGAACAAAACAGCGCAGAACTGGCCTTTTGGCCCTCAATGTTGCACTGACCTGTGAATTATTCTCAGCTCGTCCCCCTACACTATCCCAAAATCATCCATGTGCTTGTCCAAGGATTGTTTAAATCTCCCTAATGTGGCTGAGTTGACGACATTAGCAGGTAGGGCATTCCACACCCTGACCACTCTCTGTGTAAAGAACCTGCCTCTGACATCTGTCTTAAATCTATCACCCCTCAATTTGTAGTTATGCCCCCTCGTATAAGCTCACGTCATCATCCTAGGAAAAAGACTTTCACTGTCTACCCTATCTAATCCTCTGATCATCTTGTATGTCTCTATCAAATCCCCTCTTAACCGTCTTCTTTCCAATGAGAACAGACCCAAAGTCTCTCAGTCTTTCCTCATAAGACCTTCCCTCCAGACCAGGCAACATCCTGGTAAATCTCCTCTGCACCTTTTTCAATGTTCCACATCCTTCCTGAAATATGGCGACCAGAACTGTACACAATATTCCAAGTGAGGCCGCACTAGCGTTTTGTATTGTTGCAGCATAATACTGCAACTACGGGACTCGATCCCTCTACCAATGAAACCTAACACACCGTATGCCTTCTTAACAGCACTATCCACCTGGGTGGCAATGTTCAGGGATCTGTGTATATTGACACCAAGATCCCTCTGCACATCCATACTGCGAAGAATATTTCCATTGACCCAGTGCTCTGCCTTCCTGTTACTCTTCCCAAAGTGCATCACCTCACATTTAGTTGCATTGAATTAGTTACAATAATAAGAGATCATGCTTTCAAGGTGAGAGATGGAAAGTTTAAGGGGGATATACGTGGCAAGTACTTCACACAGAGGGTGGTGGGTGTTTGGAACGCATTGCCAGCAGAGGTGGTAGAGGCAGGCACGGTAGATTCATGTAAGATGCGGCCCAGGGGACATGTCTACTTTCACTCCTTCTAGAATTGATAACACCTGTTCGTAACTAACCTCTATCCTTTCTAGTCTAATATCTCATACCTCATTCTTCTCTTCCACAATATTCTCCTTTTCCTGAGTGAAAACCGATGAGAAATGTTTGTTTAGCAACTCTCCAATCTCCACAGTGAAGTTTATGACTCTACCACTGATATAGCAATGTAGCAGATACAGCAGTGCAGCGGATACAGCAGTGCAGCGGATACAGCAGTGCAGCGGATACAGCAGCGCAGTGGATACAGCAGTGCAGTGGACACAGCAGTGTAGCAGACACAGCAGTAGAGCAGACAAAAGAGTGGAGCAGACACACCGCTGTAGCAGACAAAGCAGCGTCACATATACAGCAGTGTAGCAGATACAGCCATGTAGCAGATACAGTCATGCAGCAGATACAGCCATGCAGCAGATGCAGCAGTTTAGCAGGTATAGCAGTGCAGCAGATATAACAGTATAGCAGACACAGCAGTGTAGCAAACACAGCAGTGTTGCTGATACAGCAGTGTTGCAGATACAGCAGTATAGCAGATTCAGCAATATACCGGCACAGCAATATAGCAATTAAAGCAGTTTAGCTGATACAGCAGTGTACAGCCGTGCAGCAAGTACAGCAGTGCAGCAGATACAGCAGTGTAGCAGATTCAGCAGTGCTGCAGATGCAGCAGTTTAGCAGGTATAGCAGTACAGCAGTGCAGCAGATACAGTAATGTAGCAGATATAACAGTGTAGTAGACACAGCAGTGTTGCTGATACAGCAGTGTAGCAGATACAGCAATGTACCGGCACAGCAATGTAGCAGAAAAAGCAGTTTAGCTGATACAGCTGTGTACAGCCGTGCAGCAAGTATAGCAGTGTAACAGATACAGTAGTGCAGCAGGTACAGCAGTGCAGCAGATTCAGCAGTGTAGCAGATACAGCAGTGCAGCAGAAACTGCAGTGCTACAGATGCAGCAATTCAGCAGGTATAGCAGTGAAGCAGATACAGCAGGATACCAGACGCAGCAGTATAGCAGATGCAGCAGCGTAGCAGATATCGAAGTGTAGCAGAAACTGCAGTGCTGCAGATGCAGCAGTGAAGCAGATACAGCAGTGTACAGATATAGCAGTGTAGCAGATAGCAATGTTGCTGATACAGCAGTGTAGCAGATACAGCAGTGTACCAAATGTAGCAGGTGCAGCAGATGCAGTAAGCACAGCAATGTACTAGATATAACAGTTTAGCAGAAACAGCAGTGTACAGCCATGCAGCAAGTTCAGCAGTGTAACAGATACAGCAGTGTACAGATATAGCAATGTAGCTGATTCAGTAGTGTAGCAGATTCAGCAGTGCAGCAGGTATTGAAGTGCAACAGAAACTGCAGTGCCGCAGATGCAGCAGTTCAGCAGGTATAGCAGTGTAGGAGATACAGCAGTGTAGCAGATACAGCGGTGCAGCAGATTCAGCAGTGTAGCAGATGCAGCAGTGTTGCAGGCACAGCAATGTAGCAGATATAACAGTTTAGCAGAAACAGCAGTGTACAGCCGTGCATCAACTATAGCAATGTAACAGATACAGCAGTATAGCAGCTACTGCAGTGCAGCAGATACAGCAGTGTACAGATACAGCGGTGCAGCATATACAGCAGTGCAGCAGATTCAGCAGTGTAGCAGATACAGCAGTGTAGCAGATACAGCAGTGTAGCAGATTCAGCAGGGTAGCAGATGCAGCAGATATAGCAGATGCAGTAGATATAGCAGTGTAGCAGATATAGCAATGTTGCTGATACAGCAGTGTAGCGTACAGCAGTGTACCAGATTCAGCAGTGCTGCAGATTCAGCAGTGCACTAGATATCAAAGTGTAGCAGAATCTGCAGTGCCACAGATGCAGCAGTGTAGCAGATACAGCAGTGTAGCAGATTCAGCAGTGCAGCAGATTCAGCAGTGCAGCAGATATCAAAGTGTAGCAGAATTTGCAGTGCCGCAGATGCAGCAATGCAGCAGATACAGCAGTGCAGCAGATTCAGCAGTGCAGCAGATATCGAAGTGTAGATACAGCAGTTTAGCAGGTTTAGCAGTGAAGCAGATACAGCGGTGTAGCAGATACAGGAGTGCAGCAGTGTAAAGATACAGCAGTGTAGCAGATTCAGCAGTGTACCAGATTCAGCAGTGTACCAGATATAGCAATGTTGCTAATACAGCAGTGTACAAGATTCAGCAGTGCTGCAGAAACTGCAGTGCTGCAGATGTAGCAGTTCAGCAGGTATAGCAGTGAAGCAGATACAGCAGTGTCGCAGATACAGCAGTGTCGCAGATATAGCAATGTAGCTGATACAGCAGTGCAGCAGATATAGCAGTGTACCAGATTCAGCAGTGTACCAGATGCAGCAGTGTACCAGATGCAGCAGTGTACAAGATGTCGCAGATGCAGCAGTGTCGCAGATGCAGCAGTGCAGCAGGTGCAGCAAGCACAGCAATGTAGCAGATATAACAGTTTAGCAGTACAGCCATGCAGTAAGTTCAGCAGTGTAACAGATACAGCAGTGTACAGATATAGCAATGTAGCTGATTCAGCGGTGTAGCAGATTCAGCGGTGTAGCAGATTCAGCGATGCAGCAGGTATTGAAGTGTAGCAGAAACTGCAGTGCTGCAGATGCAGCAGTTCAGCAGGTATAGCAATGTAGGAGATACAGCAGTGTAGCAGATACAGCAGATGCAGCAGTACAGCAGATACAGCGGTGTAGCAGATTCAGCAGTGTAGCAGATACAGCAGTGTACCAGATTCAGCAGTATACCAGATGCAGCGGTGTAGCAGATACAGCAGTGTACCAGATGTAGCAGATGCAGCATTGTAGCAGGTGCAGATATGACAGTTTAGCAGAAACAGCCATGCAGCAATTACAAAAGTGTAACAGATACAGCAGTCTATAGATATAGCAATGTGGCTGATTCAGCGGTGCAACAGGTATCGAAGTGTAGCAGAAACTGCAGTGCCGCAGATACAGCAGTTCAGCAGGTATAGTAGTGTAGAAGATACAGCAGTGTAGCAGATACAGTAGTGTAGCAGATATAGCAGATGCAGCAGATATAGCAGTGCAGCAGATATAGCAGTGCAGCAGATATAGCAATGTTGCTGATATAGCAGTTTAGCGTACAGTAGTGTACCAGATTAAGCAGTGCTGCAGATTCAGCAGTACACCAGATACAGCGGTGCAGCAGACACAGCGGTGTAGCAGACACAGCGGTGCAGCAGATTCAGCAGTGCAGCAGGTATCGAAGTATAGCAGAAACTGCAGTGCCGCAGATGCAGCAGTTCAGCAGGTACAGCAGTGTAGGAGATACAGCAGTGTAGCAGATACAGTAGTGTAGCAGATACAGCAGTGTAGCAGATACAGCAGTGTAGTAGATACAGTAGCATAGCAGATACAGCAGTGCAGCAGATATAGCGGTGTAGCAGATACAGCGGTGCAGCAAATACAGCGGTGTAGCAGATACAGTGGTGTAGCAGATTCAGCAGTGTAGCAGATGCAGCAGAGTTACAGGCACAGCAATGTAGCAGATATAACAGTTTAGCAGAAACAGCAGTGTACAGCCGTGCAGCTACTATAGCAGTGTTGCAGATACAGCAATGCAGCAGATACAGCAGTGCAGCAGGTTCAGCAGTGTAGCAGATTCAGCAGGGTAGCAGATGCAGCAGATATAGCAGATGCAGCAGATATAGCAGTGCAGCAGATATAGCAATGTTGCTGATACAGCAGTGTAGCGTACAAGTGTGTACTAGATTCAGCAGTGCTGCAGATTCAGCAGTGCACCAGATACAGCGGTGTAGCAGATATAGCGGTGTAGCAGATACAGCAGTGTACCAGATACAGCAGTGTAGCAGATACAGCAATGTTGCTGATATAGCAGTGTAGCACATACATCAGTATACCAGATTCAGCAGTATACCAGATGCAGCAGTGTAGCAGATACAGCAGTGTACCAGATGTAGCAGGTGCAGCAGTGCAGCAGATGCAGCAAGCACAGCAATGTAGCAGATATGACAGTTTAGCAGAAACAGCAGTGTACAGCCATGCAGCAATTACAGAAGTGTAACAGATACAGCAGTGTATAGATATAGCAATGTGGCTGATTCAGCGGTGCAGCAGATTCAGCGGTGCAGCAGGTATCGAAGTGTAGCAGAATCTGCAGTGCCGCAGATGCAGCAGTGTAGTAGATACAGAAGTATAGCAGAATCAGCAGTGCTGCAGATTCAGAAGTGTACCAGATATAGCAATGTTGCTGATACAGCAGTGTACCAGATTCAACAGGGCAGCAGAAACTGCAGTGCCGCAGATGCAGCAGTTCAGCAGGTATAGCAGTGTCGCAGATACGGCAGTGTCGCAGATACAGCAGTGTACCAGATTCATCAATGTACTAGATTCTGCAGTGCAGCAGATATAGCAGTGTAAAGACATAGCAGTGTAGCAGATATAGCAATGTAGCTGATACAGCAGTGCAGCAGATATAGCAGTGCACCAGATTCAGCAGTGCAGCAGATACAGCAGTGCAGCAGATATAGCAATGTTGCTGATTCAGCAGGGTACCAGATTCAGCAGTGTACCAGATATCGAAGTGTAGCAGTAACTGCAGTGCTGCAGATGCAGCAGTTTAACAGGTATAGCAGTGCAGCAGATACAGGAGTGCAGCAGATACATCAGTTTAGCAGAAACAGCAGTGTACAGCCATGCAGCAAGTACAGCAGTGTAACAGATACAGCAATGTAGCTGATACACCACTGCAGCAGATAAAGCAGTGTTGCAAATATAGCAATGTTGCTGATACAGCTGTGTAGCATACAGCAGTGTACCAGATTCAGCAGTCTAGCTGATACAGCAGTGCAGCAGATATAGCAATGTTGCTGATACAGCAGTGTACCAGATTCAGCAGTGTACCAGATATCGAAGTGTAGCAGAAATTGCAGTGCCGCAGATGCAGCAGTTCAGCAGGTATAGCAGTGAAGTAGATGCAGCGGTGTAGCAGATGTAGCAGTGTAGCAGATAGAGCAGTGTAGCAGATACAGCAGTGTATAGATATAGGCAATATTGCTGATACAGCAGTGTACCAGATTCAGCAGTGCAGCAGACATCGAAGTGTAGCAGAAACTGCAGTGCTGCAGATGCAGCAGTTTAGCAGGTATAGCAGTGTCGCAGATACAGCAGTGTATAGATATAGCAGTGTCGCAAATATAGCAATGTTGCTGATACAGCTGTGTAGCATACAGCAGTGTACTAGATTCAACAGTCTAGCTGATACAGCAGTGTACCAGATTTAGCAGAGTAGCAGATATAGTAGTGTAGCAGATACAGTAGTGTCGCAGGTATAGCAGTGTAGCAGATACATCAGTGTAGCACATACAACAGTGTATCAGATTCAGCAGTGCAGCAGATATTGAAGTGTAGCAGCAACCGCAGTGCTGCAAATGCAGCAGTTTAACAGGTATAGCAGTGCAGCAGATACAGCAGTGCAGCAGACACGGGAGTGCAGCAGATATGGGAGTGCAGCAGATACATCAGTTTAGCAGAAACAGCAGTGCAGCAGATACATCAGTTTAGCAGAAAAATCAGTGTACAGCCATGCAGCAAGTACAGCAGTGTAACAGATACAGCAATGTAGCTGGTATACCACTGCAGCAAATAAAGCAGTGTCAGAGATAAAGCAGTGTACCAGATTCAGCAGTGTTGCAAATATAGCAATGTTGCTGATACAGCTGTGTAGCATACAGCAGTGTACCAGATTCAACAGTCTAGCTGATACAGCAGTGTACCAGATTTAGCAGAGTAGCAGATACAGTAGTGTAGCAGATACAGTAGTGTAGCAGGTATAGCAGTGCAGCAGATATCGAAATGTAGCAGAAACTTCAGTGCTGCAGATGCAGCAGTTTGACAGGTTTAGCAGTGCAGCAGATACGGGAGTGCAGCAGATACATCAGTTTAGCAGAAACAGCAGTGTAACAGATACAGTGTACCAAATTCAGCAGTCTAGCTGATACAGTAGTGTAGCAGATACAGTAGTGTAGCAGATACAGTAGTGTAGCAGATATAGCAGTTTACCAGATTCAGCAGTGCTGCAGATATCGAAGTGTAGCAGAAACTGCAGTGCTGCAGATGCAGCAGTTTAGCAGGTATAGCAGTGTCACAGATACAGCAGTGTTGCAGATACAGCAGTGTAAAGATATAGTAGTGTCGCAAATGTAGCAATGTTGCTGATACAGCTGTGTAGCATACAGCAGTGTACCAGATACAGTAGTTTTGCAGATACAGTAGTGTAACAGATATAGCAGTGTAACAGATATAGCAGTGTAGCAGATTCAGCAGTGCAGCAGATATCAAAGTGTAGTAGAAACTGCAGTGCTGCAGATGCAGCAGTTTAGCAGATACAGCAGTGTAGCAGATACAGCAGTGTCACAACTACAGCATTGTATAGATATAGCAGTGTCGCAAATATAGCAATGTTGCTGATACAGCTGTGTAGTATACAGCAGTGTACCAGATTCAACAGTCTAGCTGATACAGCAGTGTACCAGATGTAGCAGATACATTAGTGTAGCAGATATAGCAGTGTAGCAGTTATAGCAGTTTACCAGATTCAGCAGTGCAGCAGATATCAAAGTGTAGCAGAAACTGCAGTGCTGCAGATGCAGCAGTTTAGCAGGTATAGCAGTGTTGCAGATACAGCAGTGTCGCAGATACAGCAGTGTGGCAGGTATAATAGCATTGCAGATACAGCAGTGTACAGATATAGCAGTGTATCAGATCTAGCAATGTAACTAATACAGCAGTGTAGCAGAGAACAGCAGTGTAGCAGGTTTAGCACTGTAGCAGATACAGTAGTGTACCAGATTCAGCAGTGCAGCAGATATCAAAGTATAGCAGAAACTGCAGTGCCGCAGATGCAGCAGTTCAGCAGGTATAGCAGTGTCGCAGATATAGCAGTGTAGCAGATACAGCAGTGTAGCAGATACAGCAGTGTAGCAGAAATATCTGTATACCAGATTCAGTAGTATTGCAGATACAGCAGTATAGCAGATATAGGAGTGCAGCAGTTACAGCAGTGCAGCAGATACAGCAGTGTATAGATATAGCAGTGTAGCAGAGATAGCAATGTTGCTGATACAGCAGTGTACCAGATTCAGCAGTGCAGCAGATAGCGAAGTGTGGCAGAAACTGCGGTGCCGCAGATATAGCAGTGTACAGGTATAGCAGTGTAGCAGATACAGCGGTGTAGCAGATTTAGCAGTGTAGCAGATACAGCAGTGTAATAGATACAGCAGTGTTCCAGATTCAGCAGTGCAGCAGATATCGAAGTGTAGCAGAAACTGCAGTGCTGTGGATGCAGCAGTTTAACAGGTATAGCAGTGAAGCAGAAACAGCAGTGTAGAGATATAGCAGTGTAGCAGGTATAGCAATGTAGCAGATATAGCAATGTAGTTGATATTTCAGTGTAGCAGATACAGCAGTGCAGCAGATACAGCAGTTTACAGATATAACAGATATAGCAATGTTGCTGATACTGCAGTGTAGCAGATACAGCAATGTACCAGATTCAGCAGTGTAGCAGATATAGCAGTGTAGCAGATAAAGTAGTGCAGCAGATATCGAAGTGTAGCAGAAACTGCAGTGCTGCAGATGCAGTAGTTTATCAGGTATAGCAGTGAAGCTGATACAGTAGTGTGGCACATACAGCAGTATACAGATATAGCAGTGTTGCAGGTATAGCAATATAGCAGATATAACAGTGTAGCAGATACAGCAGTGTAGCAGATACAGCAGTGTCGCAGATACAGCGATGTAGCAGATACAGTGGTGCAGCAGATGCAGCAATGGAGCAGGCACAGCAATGTACCAGATATAACAGTTTAGTAGAGACAGCAGTGTACAGCCGTGCAGCAAGTACAGCAGTGTAACAGATACAGCAGTGTACAGATATAGCAATGTAGCTGATGCAGCAGTGTAGCAGATATAGCAGTGCAGCAGATACAGTAGTGTAGCAGATACAGCAGTATACAGATATAGCAGTGTACCAGATATAGCAATGTAGCTGATAGACCACTCTAGCAGATAAAGCAGTGTAGCAGATACAGTAGTGTCACAGATACAGCAGTGTATAGATATAGCAGTGTCGCAAATATAGCAATGTTGCTGATACAGCAGTGTACCAGATTCAGCAGTCCAGCTGATACAGCAGTGTAGCTGGTACAGCAGTGTAGCTGATACAGCAGTGTTGCTAATACAGCAGTGTAGCAGGTTTAGCACTGTAGCAGATACAGCAGAATACCAGATACAGCAGTGTAGCAGATATAGCAGTGTAGCAGAAACAGCAATGTAGCTGATACAACAGTGTTGCAGATACAGTAGCATCGCAGATACAGCAGTGTACAGGTAAAGCAGTGTATCAGATATAGCAATGTAGCTATTACAGCAGTGTAGCAGATCTAGCAATGTAGCAGAAACTGCAGTGCTGCAGATGCAGCAGTGTAGCATACAGCAATGTAGCAGATATAACAGTGTAGCAGATATAGCAGTGTCGCAGATACAGCAGTGTAGCAGTGTAGCAGATACAGCAGTGTACCAGATTCAGCAGTGCAGCAGATATCGAAGTGAAGCAGAAACTGCAGTACTGCAGATACAGCAGTTTAGCAGGTTTAGCGGTGAAGCAGATACAGCAATGTAGCAGATACAGCAGTGTAGCAGATACAGGAGTGCAGCAGATGTAGCAATGTAGCTGATACACAACAGGTATAGCAGTGTAGCAGAAATAGCAGTGTAGTAGATACAGCAGCGTGCCAGATTCAGCAGTGTAGCAGATACAGCAGTGTAGCAGAGACAGCAGTGTACCAGATACAGCAGTGCAGCAGATATCGAAGTGGAGCAGAAACTGCAGTGCCACAGATGCAGCAGTGCACAGATACAGCAGGTTTTGCAATGTAGCAGATATAACAGTGTAGCTGATACTGCAGTGTGGCAGATACAGCAAAGTAGCAAAGTAGCACCTACAGCGGTGTAGCAGATACAGCAAAGTAGCACATATAGCATTGCAGCAGATACAGTGGTGTAATAGATATAGCAGTGCAGCAGAAGAAGCAGTGTAGCAGGCACAGCAATGTAGCCGATATAACAGATGAGCAGAAACAGCAGTGTTCAGCTGTGCAGCAAGAAACTGCAGTGCCAAGATGCAGCAGTGTAACAGATACAGCAGTGTGCAGATATAGCAGTATAGCAGATATAGCAATGTAGCTGATACAGCAGTGTAGCAGATATAGCAGTGCAGCAGATACAGTAGTGTAGCAGATAAAGCAGTGTAGCAGATACAGCAGTATAGCAGATATACCAGTGCAAAGATACACCAGTGTAGCAGATATACCAGTGAACAGATATAGCAGTGTAGTAGATACAGCAGTGTAGCAGATACAGCAGCATAGCAGATATAGCAGCGTAGCAGATACAGCAGTATAGCAGATATACCAGTGAACAGATACAGCAGAGTGCCAGATTTGGCAGTGCAGCAGATATTGAAGTATAGCAGAAACTGCAGTGCTGCAGATACAGCAGTGCAGCAGATACAGCAGTGCAGCAGATATAGCAGTGTAGCATATATAGCAATGTAGCTAATACAGCAGTGTAGTAGATATACCAGTGTAGCAGATACAGCAGTGTTGCAGATACAGAAGTGTTGCAGATATAGCAATGTAGCTGATACACAACTGTAGCAGATATAGCAGTGTAGCAGATACAGTAGTGTCGCAGATACAGCAGTGTACAGATATAGCAGTGTAGCAGACATAGCAATGTAGCAGATACAACAGTGTAGCAGATTCAGCAGTGCAGCAGATATCGAAGTGTAGCAGAAACTGCAGTGCCATAGATGCAGCAATTTAGCAGGTATAGCAGTTTAGCAGGTATAGCAGTATAGCGGGTACAGCAGTGTAGCAGGTACGGCAGTGCAGCAGATACAGCAGCGTAGCAGATATAGAAGCGTAGCAGATATAGCAGCGTAGCAGATATAGCAGCGTAGCAGATATACCAGTGCACAGATACAGCAGTGTAGCAGATATACCAGTGAACAGATATAGCAGTGTAGCAGATACAGCAGTGTAGCAGATACAGCAGCGTAGCAGATACAGCAGCATAGCAGATATAGCAGCATAGCAGATATAGCAGCGTAGCAGACACAGCAGTATAGCAGATATACCAGTGCACAGATACAGCAGTGTATCAGATATACCCGTGAACAGATATAGCAGTGTAGCAGATACTGCAGTGTAGCAGATACTGCAGTGTAGCAGATACTGCAGTGTAGCAGATACAGCAGCATAGCAGATATAGCAGCGTAGCAGATACAGCAGTGTAGCAGATATACCAGTGAACAGATACAGCAGCGTAGCAGATACAGCAGCGTAGCAGATAGAGCAGTATAGCAGATATACCAGTGCACAGATACAGCAGTGTAGCAAATATACCAGTGCACAGATACAGCAGCGTAGCAGATACAGCAGCGTAGCAGATATAGAAGCGTAGCAGATACAGCAGTATAGTAGATACACCAGTGCACAGATACAGCAGTATAGCAGATCTACCAGTGAACAGATATAGCAGTGTACCAGATATAGCAGTGTAGTAGATATAACAGTATAGCAGATACAGCAGCGTAGCAGATACAGCAGTGTAGCAGATATACCAGTGAACAGATATAGCAGTGTACCAGATACAGCAGTGTAGCAGATACAGTAGTGTCGCAGATACAGCAGTGTACAGATACAGCAGTGTAGCAGACATAACAATGTAGCAGATGCAGCAGTGTAGCAGATACAGCAGTGCAACAGTTACACCAGTGTAGCAGATATAGCAGTGTAGTAGATACAGCAGCGTGCCAGATTCAGCAGTGTAGCAGATACAGCAGTGTAGCAGATATCGAAGTGTAGCAGAAACTGCAGTGCCACAGATGCAGCAGTTTAGCAGGTATAGCAGTGTAGCGGGTACAGCAGTGTAGCAGATATGGCAGTGTAGCAGATATAGCAGCGTAGCAGATATAGAAGCGTAGCAGATATAGCAGTATAGCAGGTATACCAGTGCACAGATACAGTAGTGTAGCAGATACAGCAGTATAGCAGATACAGCAGTGTAGCAGATATAGCAGCATAGCAGATAGAGCACCATAGCAGATACAGCAGTATAGCAGATATACCAGTGTACAGATACAGCAGTGTAGCAGATATACCAGTGAACAGATATAGCAGTGTAGCAGATACTGCAGTGTAGCAGATACAACAGTGTAGCAGATACAACAGTGTAGCAGATACAGCAGCATAGCAGATATAGCAGCGTAGCAGATACTGCAGTGCCACAGATGCAGCAATTTAGCAGGTATAGCAGTTTAGCAGGTATAGCAGTGTAGCGGGTACAGCAGTGTAGCAGATATACCAGTGAACAGATATAGCAGTGTAGCAGATACAGCAGTGTAGCAGATACAGCAGCGTAGCAGATAGAGCAGCATAGCAGATACAGCAGTATAGCAGATATACCAGTGTACAGATACAGCAGTGTAGCAGATATACCAGTGAACAGATATAGCAGTGTAGCAGATACTGCAGTATAGCAGATACTGCAGTGTAGCAGATACAACAGTGTAGCAGATACAACAGTGTAGCAGATACAGCAGCATAGCAGATATAGCAGCGTAGCAGATACTGCAGTATAGCAGATATACTAGTGCACAGATACAGCAGTGTAGCAGATATACCAGTGAACAGATTTAGCAGTGTAGCAGATATAGCAATTTAGCAGATACAGCAGCATAGCAGATACAGCAGTATAGCAGATATACCAGTGCACAGATACAGCAGTGTAGCAGATATACCAGTGAACAGATTTAGCAGTGTAGCAGATATAGCAATTTAGCAGATACAGCAGCATAGCTGATACAGCAGTGTAGCGGATACAGCAGTGAAGCAGATAAAGCAGTGTACCAGATTCATCAGTGCAGCAGATATCGAAGTGTAGCAGAAACCGCAGTTTCGCAAATGTAGCAGTATAGCAGATAAAGCAGTGTACCAGATATCGAAGTATAGCAGAAACTGCAGTGCCGTAGATGCAGCAGTTTAGCAGGTATAGCAGTGAAGCAGAATCAGCAGTGTAGCAGATACAGCAATGTAGCAGATATAACAGTGTAGCAGATACAGCAGTGTAACAAACAAAGAAGTGCAGCAGATATAACAGTGCAGCGGATACAGCAGTGTAGCAGGTACAGCAGTGTAGCAGATACAGCAGTGTACCATATACAGCAGTGTACCAGATACAGCTGTGTACCAGATTCAGCAGTGTACCAGATATCGAAGTGTAGCAGAAACTGCTGTGCTGCATATACAGCAGTTTAGCAGGTAAACCAGTGGAGCAGATACAGCAGTGTAGCAGAGACAGCAGTGTAGCAGATTCAGCAATGCAGCAGATATCGAAGTGAGCAGAAAACTGCAGTGCAGCAGATGCAGCAATTTAGCAGATACAGCAACTTAGCAGATACAGCAATGTAGCAGAAATAGCAGTGTAGCAGATTCAGCAGTGCAGCAGATTCAGCAGTGCAGCAGATATCGAAGTGTAGCAGAAACTGCAGTGACACAGATGCAGCAGTGTAGCAGATACAGTGGTGTAGCAGATTCAGTAGTGTTACAGATATAGCAGTGCAGCAGATACAGCAGTGCAGCAGGTATAACAGTGTAGCAGATATAGTAGTGTTGCAGATAAAGCAATGTTGCTGATACAGCAGTATAGCATACAGCAGTGTACCAGATTCAGCAGAGTACCAGATTCAGCAGTGCAGCAGATATCAAAGTATAGCAGAAACTGCAGTGACACAGATGCAGCAGTGTAGCAGATACAGCAGTGTAGCAGATTCAGCAGTGTTACAGATATAGCAGTGTAGCAGATACAGCAGTGCAGCAGATACAGCAGATATAGCAGTGTAGCAGATATAGCAGTGTCGCAAATAAAGCAATGTTGCTGATATAGCAGTGTTGCATACAGCAGTGTACCAGATTCAGCAGTGCAACAGATTCAGCAGTGTACCAGATATAGCAGTGTAGCAGATTCAGCAGTGCAGCAGATATAGCAGTGTCGCAGATGTAGCAGTGTCGCAGATATAGCAGTGTCGCAGATATAGCAGTGTCGCAGATATAGCAGTGTCGCAGATGTAGCAGTGTCGCAGATATAGCAGTGTCGCAGATATAGCAGTGTCGCAGATATAGCAGTGTTGCAGATATAGCAATGTTGCTGATATAGCAGTGTACCAGATTCAGCAGTGCACCAGATTCAGCAGTGCAGCAGATATCGAAGTGTAGCAGAAACTGCAATGCCGCAGGTACAGCAGTTGAGCAGATATAGCAGTGTAGCAGATATAGCAGTGCAGCAGATGTAGCAGTGCAGCAATGTAGCAGATACAGCAGTGTAGCAGACATTGCAGTGTACCAGAGCTAAGACAAACAGAGTTGTTTTCTCTGGTTTGCTGTCCGTGCCACGTGCTAGTGAGGTGAGGAATAGGGAGAGAAAGGAGTTGAACACGTGACTACAGGGATGGTGCAGGACGGAGGGATTCGGGTTTTTGGATAATTGGAGCTTTTTCTGGGGTAGGTGGGACCTCTACAAGAAGAATGGTCTTCATCTAAACCAGAGGGGTACCAATATCCTGGGGGGAAATTCGCTAAAGCTATTAAGGTGGATTTAAACTAATACAGCAGGGGGATGGGAACCAAAATTGTAGGACAGGTACAGAAGAGGATGAGAGTAGGGAGTTCCCAAATCAAGTATCTGACACTGGCAAGCGAGAACCTGGTTTGAAGTGGGTGTGCTTCAACACGAGGAGCATCTGAAATAAAGTGGGTGAACTGGCAGCGTGGGTTGGTACCTGGGACTTCGATGGTGTGGCCATTACAGAGACATGGATAGAGCAGGGACAGGAATGGCTGTTGCCGGTTCCGGGATTCAGATGTTTCAGTAAGAACAGAGAAGATGGTAAAAGAGGGGGAGGTGTGGCATTGTTGATCAGGGACAATATTACAGTTGTAGAAAGGATGTTTGGGGACTCGTTAACTGAGGTAGTATGGGCTGAGGTTAGAAACAGGAAAGGACAAGTCACCATGCTGGGAGTTTTCTATAGGCCTCCGAATAGTCCCAGAGATGTAGAGGAAAGGATAGTAAAGATGATTCTCGATAAGAGTGAGAGAGGCAGGGTAGCTGTCATGGGGGACTTCAACTATCCAAATATTGACTGGGATCACTACAGTACGAGTACTATAGATGGGTCAGTTTTTGTCCAGTGTGTGCAGGAGGGCTTCCTGACACAGTATGTAGACAGGCCTACAAGGGGCAAAGCCACTTTAGATTTGGTACTGAGTAATGAGCCCGGCCAGGTGTTAGATTTGGAAGTAGGTGAGCACTTTGGAGACAGCGATCACAATTCTGTCAGGTTTACTTTAGTGATGGAAAGGGATAGGGGCACTCCACCAAGCAAGAGTTACAGCTGGGGGAAGGGAAATTACGATGCAATTAGGAAAGATTTAGGAAGCGTAGAATGGGGAAGGAAACTGCAGGGGATGAGCACATTAAAAATGTGGAGCTTATTCAAGGAAAAGCTCCTGTGTGTCCTAGATAAGTATGTACCTGTCAGGCAGGGAGGAAGATATAGAACGCGTGAGCCATGGTTTACTAAGGAAGTGGAATCCCTGGCCAAGAAGAAGAAGGCTTATGTTAGGACAAAATGTGAAAACTCAGTTAGGGTGCTTCAGGGTTACAAGGAAGTCAAGAAAGACCTAAAAAGAGAGCTCAGAAGAGCCAGGAGGAGACATGAGAAGTTGTTGGTGGATAGGATCAGGGTAAACCCTAAGGCTTTCCATAGGTATGTCAGGAATAAAAGAATGACGAGAGTTAAATTAGGGCCAATCAAGGATAATAGTGGGAAGTTGTGTGTGGAGTCAGAGGAGGTAGGGGAAGCACTAAATAAATATTTTTCGACAGTGTTCACTATAGAAAATGAAAATGTTGGCGAGGAAGATACAGAGATACTTGCATCTAGACTATGAGAGATCGAGGTTCACAAGGAAGAGGTATTAGAAATATTGCAGAGTGTGAAAATAGACAAGTCTCCTGGGCCTATCCTCGGGATCTATCCTAGGATCCTCTGGGAAGCAAGGGAAGAGATTGCCGAGCCTTTGGCATTGATCTTCAAATCATCATAGTATACAGGAATAGTGCCTGAGGACTGGAGGATAGCAAATGTGGGTCCCTTGTTCAAAAAGGGTAGTAGAGAGAACCCTGGTAATTACAGACCAGTGAGTCTCACTTCAGTTGTTGGTAAAGTGTTGGAAAAGGTTATAAGAGATAGGATTTATAACCATCTAGAAAAGATTAATCTGATCAGGGACAGTCAGCACGGTTTTGTGAAGGGTAGGTCGTGCCTAACGAATCTTATTGACTTTTTTGACAAAGTGACCAAACAGGTAGATGAGAGTAAACCAGTTGATGTGGTGTATATGGATTTCAGCAAGGTGTTCGATAAGGTTCCCCACAGTAGGCTATTATACAACATGTGGAGGAATGGGATTGTGGGAGACATAGCAGTTTGGATCAGTAATTGGCTTGCTAAAAGAAAACAGAGGGTTGTAGTTGATGGAACATGTTCATCCTGGTGTCCAGTTACTAGCGGCGTACCACAAGGGTCAGTGTTGGGTCCACTGCTGTTCGTCATTTTTATAAATGACCTGGATGAGGGCTTAGTAAATTTGCGGACGACACTAAGGTCGGTGGAGTTGTGGATAGTGACGAAAGATGTAGTAGGTTGCAGAGAGACATAGATAGGATGCAGAGCTGGGCTGAGAGGTGGCAAATGGAGTTTAATGTGGACAAGTGTGAGGTGATACACTTTGGACGGAGTAATTGGAATGCAAAGTACTGGGCTAATGGTAAGATTCTTGGGAGTGCAGATGAGCAGAGAGATCTCGGTGTCCATGTACACAGATCCCTGAAAGTTGCCACCCAGATTGACAGGGTTGTTAAGAAGGCATACAGTGTTTTGGCCTTTATTAATAGAGGGATTGAGTTCCGGAACCAGGAGGTTATGCTTCAGCTATACAAATCTCTGGTGTGGCCACACTTGGAGTATTGTGTACAGTTCTGGTCACCACATTATAAGAAGGATGTGGAAGCTTTGGAAAGGGTGCAGAGGAGATTTACTAGATATCGAAGTGTAGCAGAAACTGCAGTGCTGCAGATGCAGCAGTTTAGCAGGTATAGCAGAGAAGCAGATACAGCAGTGTAGCAGATACAGCAATGTAGCAGATATAAGTGTAGCACATACAGCAGTGTAGCAGATATATCAGTGCACAGATACAGCAGTGTAGTAGATACACCAGTGCACAGATACAACAGTGTAGCAGATATAGCAGTGCAGCAGATACAGCTGTGTAGCAGATACAGCTGTGTAGCAGATACAGCAGTGTTGTAGATACGGCAATGTAGCAGATACAGCTTTGCAGCAGATGCAGCAGTGCACAGATAAGCAGTGTAGCAGATATAGCAGTGTACCAGATTCAGCAGTGTAGTAGATTCAGCAGCGCAGCAGATATCAAAGTGTCGCAGAAATTGCAGTGCCACAGATGCAGCAGTGCAGCAGGTATTTCAGTGTAGCAGGTATAGCAGTGTAGCAGACATAGCAATGTAGATGATACAGCAGTGTAGCAGATACAGCAATGTTGTAGATATGGCAGTGTAGCAGATACAACATTGCAGCAGATACAGCAGTGTAGCAGATATAGCAGTGTAGCATATACAGTAGTGTAGCAGATATAGCAATGTTGCAGATACAGCAGTGTAGCATATATAGCAGTTAGCAGATACAGCATTGCAGCAGATACAGCAGTGTACAGATACAGTAGTGTAGCAGATATAGCAGTGTAGCAGATACAGTAGTGTAGCAGATACAGCAGTGTTGCAGATACAGCAGTGTAGCAGATACAGCATTGCAGCAGATACAGCAGTGTACAGATAAGCAGTGTAGCAGATATAGCAGTGTAGTAGATACAGTATAGAAGATACAGCAGTGTAGCAGGTATAGCAATGTAGCAGATACAGCAGTGCAGCAGATACAGCAGTGTAGCAGATACAGCATTGCAGCAGATACAGCAGTGTACAGATATAGCAGTGTAGCAGATAGAGTAGTGTAGCAGGTACAGCAGTGTAGCAGGTATAGCAGTGTAGCAGATACAGCTGTGTAGCAGATACAGCAGTGTTGCAGATACAGCAGTGTAGCAGATACAGCATTGCAGCAAATACAGCAGTGTACAGATACAGTAGTGTAGCAGATAAAGCAGTGTAGCAGATAGAGTAGTGTAGCAGGTACAGCAGTGTAGCAGGTATAGCAGTGTAGCAGATACAGCAGTGTTGCAGATACAGCAGTGTTGCAGATACAGCAGTGTAGCAGATACAGCAATGCAGCAGATATAACAGTTTAGCCGATACAGCAGTGTAGCTGGAATAGCATTGTAGCCGGAATGGCAGTGTAGCCGGAATAGCAGTGTAGCAGGAATAGCAGTGTAGCCGGAATAGCAGTGTAGCCGGAATAGCAGTGTAGCAGGAATAGCAGTGTAGCAGAGATGGCAGTGTAGCAGATATAGTAGTGTAACAGATATAGTAGTGTAACAGATACAGCAGTATACCAGATTCAGCAGTGCAGCAGATATCGAAATGTAGCAGAAACTGCAGGGCTGCAGATGCAGCGTTGTAGCAGATACAGCAGTGTAGCACATACAGCAATGTAGCGGATATAGCAGTGTATCAGATACAGCTGTGTACCAGATTCAGTAGTGTTGCAGATATAGCAGTGCAGCAGATACAGCAGTGTACAGATATAGCAGTGTAGCAGATATAGCTGTGTTGTAGATACAGCAGTGTAGCAGGCACAGCAATGTAGCAGATGTAACAGTTTAGGTGATACAGCAGTGTACAACCATGCAGCAAGTATAGCAATGTACCAGATTCAGCTGTGTAGCAGATATAGCGGTGTAGCAGATACAGCAGTGTACAGACATAGCAGTGTAGCAGATTTTGCAATGTGGCTGATACAGCAGTGTAGCAGATATAGCAATGTAGCTGATACAGCAGTGTAGTAGATACAGCAGTGTAGCAGATATAGCGATGTAGCTGATACAGCAGTCTAGTAGATATAGCAGTTAGCTGATACAGAAATGTACAGATATAGCAGTGTAGCAGACATAGCAATGTAGCCGAAAGAGCAGTAAAGCAGATATAGCAATGTAGCAGATATAATAGTGTCGCAGATACAGAAGTGTACAGATATAGCAGTGTAGCAGATATAGCAATGTTGCAGATACAGCAATGTAGCAGATACAGCAGTGTAGCAGATACAGCAGTGTAGCAGATACAGCAGTGTAGCAGACATAGCAATGTAGCTGATACAGCAGTGTAGAAGATAAAGCAGTGTAGCAGATATAACAGTGTAGCAGATACAGCAGTGTAGCAGATACAGCAGTGTAGCTGATATAACAATGTAGCAGATATAGCAATGTAGCAGATATAACAGTGTTGCAGACATGGAAATGTGGACATAGATCTATCACCCCCTGAGAAAAAGAACAGGAAGTGACTTCACCACAGGAAATAACATCACCAAAGGAAATAACATCACCAACCCAAAGAAACCCAAACATATAAATAGAAAGCAGGAAGTTTCAGCAGTGCTTCGCAAGAGGTCCACTGAAGATGTTACCCTTGAGGTAATGAAATGTCTGGAAATTAACCATTCAGCTCAGCAACCTACATCCAAAACATCAACCTGAGCTACAAATCTTCTCAAAACGTACTGACATAGCAATGTAGCTGATATAGCAGTGTAGCAGATACAGCAATGTCGCAAATACTGCAGTGTAACAGGTATCGCAATGTAGCAGATATAACAGTGTAACAGATATGGCAGTGTAGCAGATATAGCAGTGTCACAGATACAGCAATGTAGCAGGCACAGCAATTTAGCAGATATAATAGTTTAGCAGATACAGCAGTGTACAGCTGGTCAGCAAGTATAGCAGTGTAACAGGTACAGCAGATATAGCTGTGTAGCAGATATAACAGTGTAGCTGATACAGCAGTGTAGCAGATATTGTGTACCAGATCCAGCAGTGCAGCAAGTATCAGAGTGTAGCAGATACAGCTGTGCTGCAGATACAGTAGTGCAGCAGATACAGTAGTGTATCCATACAGTAGTGCAGCAGACACAGCAGTGTAGCAGATACAGCAGTGTCATACTGAAGGAACCGGCTGTCTCATTCGAGCTGTTGATGGTTCATGTGGTTATAGAATATTTCCTGGCAATATTTGTAATGTCTGTCCAACCTGCTACTCTAGTGAACGAAAACCAACCCACCTGCTTATTCAACCCTTTTCAATATGGGGGATCTTCCTGTGTGGCAGTTGACACATTTCTTTGTCATTCATTGACAAAGCGTTGGTATATTCTATGGATGTGATAAGCCACTACATAAATGCAAGTTCTCTCCTCTCACCCACAGTTTCCATGAGGATAGCCTGTCTGAGGGGAATTGTCAATTTAGCAGTAATTGGTGATGGAAAGATGTTGGCAAAGGCTATGGCAATATAAATATAATGGTTTAAGCACGTGCAGGTGGATTAGTATTCAGTTTAATTTATGGATTTAATTTAAAGTTAATAAAGAGACCAACAGTACTCACTTATATTGTCCAAATAAACCTGACTTGTTTGCCACTTGTTGACGCAATAATGATAAAGGTAGAGAGTTTACCTGATGTTCAGAGCCAAATGGGTGTAGTATTGACTGAGTCATTTGTCAGAAGGATGAATGGATATAAGGATCAATGGACCCTGGAATCAATCGCTGTCGAGATTAATGGGTACAGGGATCAATAGGTGTCCAAATCAATAGGTACAAGGATCAATGACTGGACAGATTAATGGTCCCGATACCTGATGATGGACAGACCAAGAATCATGTAAAATTGCTTGTCAGACCTCAGTATATTGAAAGCAGCAAGTTTTCCGTGATATCAATTCTGAGCATTGCAACAGTGACTATTAAAGTTTGAAAGGACATAACCTGAAGTAAAGTGCTATAGCACATGCCTGTTTTTGTAACTGCCTGTCACCCTGACAGTACCCAGGGTTCGGGTGTGGTCAGGCTGGTCTGTGATACCTTGGTGAGCGGGTGACAGTTGCCTGTGAAACTGTATTCGAGCATGGGGGAGTTAAAAAGCAAAATAAACAAGAAATGGAGATCCTTTAACTGCATTCTTAGCTATATGAGGACAGCATTTTACAGACAGTAGAAATAAAAAGCTCAGAACCATTTTAAATTAGGAAACACAAATATTAAGAGTGGTGTGTGTGCTGTTTGACTCATTTTTATAGTCATAAAGCTACAGTTAAGGGGCTATTGTGGTGCAGTGTCCCACCTCTGTGACAGGAGCATGACTTTACATCCCATTTGCTCCAGAGGTATGTCATGGTATCCCAGGGCAGGTTGATTAGAACTTAGCTGAAAACCAGTTAAACCTGAATTGAGCTCTGCCTGGGTAGCCCCGTACAATAAACACTTACCAAGATGCTGTCTCCATCTTTTCCCGGAGCACTGAAAAGAATGAGTTTGACATCAGTTAGACATTGTATCAGTGATGATCCACCATACCTCAAACACCCACACACCAGCCACCCGTGACAGCTCCATTGCAATTGTTAACAATTTCATTCATCCCTCAAGTGCCCTGGAGGTGATCCTTCAAGTGTTTGCAGGTTGAGAAGATGGGAAAGCTGATGATGAACACTCTGGGGTTTAATTTACTCTGTTTGCTATTTTTAACATGCTCATTAGCATTTTCAAGTAAAAGACTGCCTGAATTGTACAACATTGTTAGCTGCAGCTCTGCAAAAGCCCCGTGCCCATCAAGTGAACATCTCTGTTGGAAGCACTGATTTACAGAGGTGACCTCATTAAGGAGGAGTGCAGACAATATTTCTCAGGCCAGTGTGTTTCCAACACCTGCAACGAACGTATCTCACACAGTAAAATCCAGTCAGAATGCAACTGTCTAGTTATCATGGGGCCTACAGACTGCCTCACCGATCTACAGTCAAATGGTAATCTCTCAGTAAAATGACAGTGGAGTCGGGCTCCTGAGTCTGGGACTCCTCCACTGCATTCGGTTTCCTTTCTTTTCTTTTTTTCTCTTTGCTCATTTCTTTTTCTTTTGTTTTCATTTACTTACCTCTTTGTGAAGAACTCGGTCAAACCCAGCACAGACTCAAGACGGGCAGTGAGTGGGCCCAGCACAGACTCAAGACGGGCAGTGAGTGGGCCCAGCACAGACTCGAGGCGGGTGGTGAGTGGGCCCAGCGCAGACTCGAGGCGGGTGGTGAGTGGGCCCAGCGCAGACTCGAGGCGGGTGGTGAGTGGGCCCAGTGCAGACTCGAGGCGGGTGGTGAGTGGGCCCAGTGCAGACTCGAGGCGGGTGGTGAGTGGGCCCAGTGCAGACTCGAGGCGGGTGGTGAGTGGGCCCAGTGCAGACTTGAGGCGGGTGGTGAGTGGGCCCAGTGCAGACTTGAGGCGGGTGGTGAGTGGGCCCAGCGCAGACTCGAGGCGGGCGGTGAGTGGGCCCAGCGCAGACTCGAGGCGGGCAGTGAATGGGCCCAGCACAGACTCGAGGCGGGTGGTGAGTGGGCCCAGTGCAGACTCGAGGCAGGCAGTGAGTGGGCCCAGCGCAGACTCGAGGCGGGTGGTGAGTGGGCCCAGTGCAGACTCGAGGCGGGCAGTGAGTGGGCCCAGCACAGACTCGAGGCAGGCAGTGAATGGGCCCAGCACAGACTCGAGGCGGGAGGTGAGTGGGCCCAGTGCAGACTCGAGGCAGGCAGTGAGTGGGCCCAGCGCAGACTCGAGGCGGGTGGTGAGTGGGCCCAGCATAGAGTCGAGATGGGCAGTGAGTGGGCCCAGCACAGACTCGAAGCGGGTGGTGAGTGGGCCCAGCGCAGACTCGAGGCGGGTGGTGAGTGGGCCCAGTGCAGACTCGAGGCGGGCAGTGAGTGGGCCCAGCGCAGACTCGAGGCGAGCAGTGAGTGGGCCCAGCACAGATTCGAGGCAGGCAGTGAATGGGCCCAGCACAGACTCGAGGCGGGTGGTGAGTGGGCCCAGTGCAGACTCGAGGCGGGTGGTGAGTGGGCCCAGTGCAGACTCGAGGCGGGCAGTGAGTGGGCCCAGCACAGACCCGAGGCAGGCAGTGATTGGGCCCAGCACAGACTCGAGGCAGGCAGTGAGTACGCCCAGCACAGACTCGAAATGGGCAGTGAGTGGGCCCAGCACAGATGTGAAGTGAGCCCAGTGGCTTCTGTATCGACGAGGTGATCCTAGAACAGACCCATAGTGCGTACAGCGGAGGTGAGTTTGGGTTCCCAGCAGCGTCTGCGTCCAGTGGCAGCTGTCGTGGTAGTGAGTTTGGGCCCAGCATGAGAGCTGGTGGCATCAAGGCGGACTTACGGTGGCGGTGGGGTTGGCTTTGGTGCAGTACCCAGCAGCATCAGTGGTGTCTGCATTGGCAAAATCCAGCGAGGACTCAGTAATGAGGGCATCAGGGGAGGCAAGATGGAACCAAAGAGTGGGCGACTTTCTTTCCAGTGATGGTGTGGCACAAAGGGCCTGTTCCTGGTGACCATGCCCAAGGCCCAGGGTGGACAGGCAGGAGGCTGGAAGAACACAGCAAGCCAGGCAACATCAGCAGGTGGAGAAGTCAGCGTTTTGGGTGTAACCTTTCTTCAGGACTATCCTAAGGAAGGTTTACACCCGAAATGTTGACTTTTCTACCTGCTGCTGCCTGGTTTGCTGTGTTCTTCCAGCCTCCTGCCTGTCTACCTTGGATTCCAGCACCTAATGTTTTTTTGTCTCTGGCCCATGATGGAGCACTTAACAAGTAGAACTGTAAAGTTAGACATTATCTCTTTACTGTTCTGCCTTTGTGTTCTACGTTTTGGTTTATTTTTCTGTGTTTTAAGATGATACCAGACAGTGGCGACACCACACAACACTTTTCATTGTGTTTTGTAACAAAATAGACATGACAATAAGCAGAATAAAATAAAATAAAATGGGCCTCCAAACCTGAATCATGTCTCAACCTGGAGATAAACCGAGCTGGGAGTCAATGGGTACCCAGAGACTCAAGCAGAAATAAGACTGTCAAAATCTACTTGTAATGTTGCTCATCATCCTGATACAGATATCACTGGGTCAAAGTTTTGAAATTCTCTATCTATCACCACTAGAGGGAGCATCACATGCAACTTTACAATTGTAATTGCACCCAAACACAGACAGCACACACTCACCCTTACACTAGCTCTCGGGCTGGTACGCACTCTCACATGCACATCACTACACAGATGCACTCATGCAAATGCGCATACATGTTTACACACCCACAGGTGCATACACAAACTTGTACACACACTTGAACACACTTACGCACCCACACTTGCACATGAACATTTGTACATACACTATGCACACGCCCACCCTCACAATATTCATATACACTCATATTGCAAACCACAAACACAGACACACACACACATAGGCACACACATAGACACACAGCAACACATACACATCAACACACACAGACACACACATAAAGCCACACACAAACGCACACACAACAGCACACACGGACACACAATTGAAGATACACACAAACACACACACACACACACACACACACACACAAGCACACCCCTACTCATACATCGAAGCACCGAATCCTCGCACTGCATTGCAGTCTTGTCTCCTACAATCAGTATTCTGCCCCACTTCATTCCTCATTACCTGCTGCCCTTTTGAGGTCCTCAGCTTTTTTAATGTACGGTTGCACACTCTTATTTTCAGACTTCAGGCTCTTGTTGTCTTCATTGCTTCTCGGTATTTTATGTTGGTTCCTTAATTATTGGAATAAAAAGTTTATTGATGTAGAAAAGGAAGAGAAAGCAAAGATGGAAATGGCAAGGTTTTAATTAAACATTGAACATTGATGCTCTCAGAGAGTTTGATGTAGTGTAGAAATATTACATCAAAGTACAACAGCACTATGTGTCAGCTGAATATTCCATGTAAGGTAACAACCACTTATTCGATTTAATGCAATATCTGAAATGTAAATTACATACAATCGGGACAAGATGAAAATGTCCAAGGACTTTATCTCATAAGAAAATATTAAAGCATTAATAAAAATGATAAGTTCTCCCACTATAATAATGTATAAGAGGAGGGAATGTAATTAGACTTTAAATTCAGGGAGAGCTGTGGAATATATTGACCCCCAGGGCCCATGAATGAAGATGGATCTTCACACCATATCCAATTAACCACTTCAATATAAACCCAATGTCATCCTTTTGAAACATATGTTGCAGGCTTAAAGGAAGAATGTCCAATGACTTTAATATTCATGGCTTGCTCAGTTGTTCCTGATCTGAATCTCTTGTACCCATTTACTAGCTGCGACATCAAATCGATGATACGAACAGATCTTGGTTTCAGGATGAGGATTCAACAGCAACCATATCTTCTTAAGAGGCAAAGTTCATAGAATTCAAATAGGGCAAGGCAATACCTACAACTGTAATAAACTATACCCTACTACTGATATCTTTTATAACTTTGACTATAACAACTATACTATTAAAGCTACAGTGATCACTTTCTCACACAAAGCTTGTCAAATTTAGAACCATCTTCCCAAAAGGCAGTGCCCAATGCCCACACATCAGTTGGAACATTCATGACTGTGGCACGGTGGCTGAGTGGTCAGCGTTGCTACCTCACAGCGCCGGGGTTTGATCCTAGCCTCAGGTGACTGGTGGAGTCGCAGGTAGATAGGATCGTGAAGAAGGCGTTTGGTATGCTTTCCTTTATTGGTCAGTGTATTGAGTACAGGAGTTGGGAGGTCATGTTGCGGCTGTACAGGACATTGGTTAGGCCACTGTTGGAATATTGTGTGCAATTCTGGTCTCTTCCTATCGGAAAGATGTTGTGAAACTTGAAAGGGTTCAGAAAAGATTTACAAGAATGGTGCCAGGGTTGGAGGGTTCGAGCTATAGGGAGAGGTTGAATAGTCTGGGGCTGTTTTCCCTGGAGCGTCGGAGGCTGAAAAGAGACCTTATAGAGGTTTATAAAATCATGAGGGGCATGGATAGGATAAATAGACAAAGTCTTTTCCCTGGGGTGGGGGAGTCTAGAACTAAAGAGCATAGGTTTAGGGTGAGAGGGGAAAGATATAAAAGAGACCTAAGGGGCAACCTTTTCACATAGAGGGTGGTACGTGTATGGAATGAGCTGCCAGAGGATGTGGTGGAGGCTGGTACAATTGCAACATTTAAAAGGCACCTGGATGGGTTTGGAGGGATATGGTCTGGGTGCTGGCAGGTGGAATTGGCACAGTGGCTCAGTGGTTAGACTCACAGCACCATGGCCCAGGTTTGATTCCAGCCTCGGGCAACTGTCTGTGTGGAGTTTGCACATTCTCCCCGTGTCTGTGTGGGTTTCCTCTGGGTGCTCTGGTTTCCTCCCACAGTCACAAAGATGTGCAGGTCAGGTGAATTTGCCATGCTAAATTGCCCGTAGTGTTAGGTGCATCTGGGTAGGTTACTCTTTGGAGGGTTGGTGTGGACTGGTTGGGCCGAAGGGTCTGTTTCCGTGCTGTACATCTCTGTGACTGTTTGGAGTTTGCACATTGTCTCTGTGTCTGCGTGGCCTCCCTCCCACAGTCCATAGATGTGCAGGTCAGGGTGGATTGGCCATGCTAAATACCCATAGGCGTAGGCTAGGTGCATGAGGTAGGGGTAAATACAGGGGAAATGGGTGTGGGTGGGAAACTTGTCAGAGGGTCGGTGTGGACTTGTTGAGCCGAAGGGCCTGTTTCCACACTGTTGGGGTTCTATAATTGACTCTATGATTGAGACCCATAGATTTTTAATGATTTCAAATGATATGGATTGAAGGTGGGATGATGAGAAGCAACACATCAAAGAACAGAGTCATAGAATGGTTACAGCACAATAGGAGTTACGATTAACCAGAAACTCAACTGGACTTGCCACATGTATACAGTGGATACAAGAGCAGGTCAGAGAATATTAGGGTGAGGAACTCACCTCCTGACTCCCTAAAGCCTGTCCACCATCTACAAGAGTGTGATGGAATGTTCCCCACATCCCTGGATAAGTGCAGCTTCAACAACACTCAAGAAGCTTGACACCATCCAGGACAAAGCAGCCCCCTTAACTGGCACCACATCCACAAACATCTACTCCCTCCACCACCGACACTCAGTCGCAGCAGTGTGTACTATCTACAAGCTGCACTGCAGAAAGTCACCAAAGATCCTCAGTCAGCACCTTACAAACCCACGACCACTTCCTTCTGGAAGGACAAGGGCAGCAGATACATGGGAACACCAGCCCCTGAAGGTTCCCCTCCCAGTCACTCACCACCCTGACTTGGAAATGTATCGCCGTTCCTCCACTGTCACGGAGACAAAATCCTGGAATTCCCTCCCTAAAGGCATTGTGGGTCAACCCACAGCACATGGACTGTAGGAGTTCAAGAAGGCAGCTCTCCCCAACCTTCTCAAGGGGCAACTAGGGACTGGTGATAAATGCTGGGCCCAGCCAGCAACACCCACATCCCAGAGGTGAATAAAAAAAAGTTTAACATTTCTGATTCCAGTTCCTTACTTTGAGTTGCTTCTCAACAGCTTGCTGCTTTTGTTTCTGGAGTTTGCTTTCTTGCTTCTCTGCACTGTATCAAAGAAAAAACATCATGAATGGACAATAAATTGCAATTCACACACACATCAGCAGCAGTTCAGTAAATAACCTATATCCCAGGTCATGGATGTTGACAAGACCAACACAAGAGGGATTAATGCTTTAATTCTCAATCTGTGTGGTTGCATTATAAATGCACTTATTTGGCAGCTCATTCCCCTGTCTTAACTCATACTGCTCTTTTGTGGACTGTTTCTTCCTGGGCTGAGAGAGAGAGGAGGGTATTAAAGCAGGTGGGAGTGTGTGATACAGCTGGTACTGTTGGTGCAGGTGGGGAGGTGTCCCCAGTGAGTAAATGGGCAACACTGAGGGCAGGCAGGGTTATAGTGGTGTCAGGGGTTAGGGCAGGTGACGGACAGTGAGAGAAGATGTAGGCGATAGTGAGAGTGAGAGAGTGTGAGTCTTTAATGGAGGCTGGGGACAATAGCAGAGATAGAGAGAGAAGGTGGTGTCACCTACCCTGGTGGGGTGGAGAAGGTTATTAGATATTCCTGAAGGTGACTGAGACTGCACTGATGCTCAGGCATTCTCTGACCAGCCTGGCATGATTTGGAACCCTGGCTTCCCCTGCTCACCTTGGGGGGGGGGGGGGGGGGGGGGGGGGGGAGGGGAGAGGAGGTCTCAGCAGCACCCCCTGTCCAGAGGGAGCTCCGGATCCCTGATCAGCCAGGGAGTCAGCTGTGGCAACTGAGCAAGACCCCTACCCACACTCCCACCCCTACACCCAGCTCACACCCAACCCCACCCTATCCCCACAACCACCTCCACTCCCATCTGCACTCCCCACCCCTCACCCACCTCCACACCTACCCCCATACCCACCCCCAAACCCACACCAACTCTGACCCGTGACGGCATTACACAGAAATTCACAAAGATCCTCAGGCAGCACCTTCTGAACCCACTTCCACTTCCATCTAGAAAGCCAAGGGCAGCAGATACAAGGGAACACCGCCCCCTGCAGGTTCCCCTCCACGCTACTCACCATCCTGACTTGGAAATATATCACTGTTCCTTCAAAGTCATTGGGTCAAAACCTCCCCACCCAACAGCACATTTTCTTCACGTGGATTGCAGCGGTTCAAGAAGGTAGCTCACCACCTCCTTCTCAAGGGCAGTTAGGAATGGTCAGTAAATGCTGACTTAAGTCAATGGCCATATTACATGAATAATTCAAAAATGGTTAAAGTTCTGGCCTTCACTCTCTGGGATTCTCTGAGGCAGCATTCATTGAGTCAGATGAAGGGCTTTTGCCCGAAACATTGATTTTCCTGCTCCTCGGATGCTGCCTGACCTGCTGTGCTTTTCCAGCACCACTCTAATCTAAACTCAGGGAGTCATACAGCATGGAAACAGATCCATCAGCCCAACTTGTCCATGCCGACCAATTTACCCAAACTAAACACCTGCCTGTGTTCAACCTATATCCTTTCAAACCTTTCCTATTCACACACTTATCCAAAGCCTTCTTAATGTTGTAACTGCGTGTATCTACCACTTCCTCTGGCAGCTCATTCCACATCAGGGCCACCCCCGTGTGAAAAAAGTTACCTCTCGGGTCCTTCCTAAAATCTTTCATTTATCACCTTAAAAATATGCCTCCTAGTTTTGAACTCGCCCATCCTAGGGAAAAGACCCTGGCTGTTCACCTTATCTATGTGCCTCATGATTTTATACACCTCTTTAAGGTCACCCCTCGACCGACATAAGATTGTGGCTCATTGGCAGTTGAGAGTGTGTTGCTGGAAAAGCACAGCAGATCAGGCAGCATCCAAGAAGCAGAAGAAGTGACGTCTCAGGTCGGATTGAAGGGCTTTTGCCTGAAACGTCGATTTTCCTGCTCCTCGGATGCTGCTTGACCTGCTGTGCTTTTCCAGCAACACGCTCTCAACTCTGATCTCCCACATCTGCAGACCTCACTGTCTCTCTGTAACTCATTTGTAGTGGAGACCCACTACCTGGTAATCTTAGCATACCTTTTCAACATTAAACATTCACATATATTGTGGCATAGATCAGCTTTTTTTAAAAAACTCAAGTTTTAAACTAAAATTGTAATTAAAAAATGATTCAAACCCATGCTTTCTGACTGACCAATGGGAATGTTGCCACAGAACAGCAATCTTGCTCCAACATTTGCAAAGGCTCATTGTGCTGTCTATCTCTTAGTGAGGAGTCCAGTTTCTACAAGTGAGCAAGAATATCCAATCCATCCATCACTGTTAAGAACTGTCTCTGGTTACTCCTAACCCTTATGCGATTGGGATATGGAACGATGGGCCAATACTTGCTTTCGTTACCACAACCAACTATCTGCAAGCACCTGCTCAGAAATCAGATTCTCAGAAGCTGCAAATTTCAGCATTTTTGTTCGTAGGTCATTAATTATAGAGAGCGAAAAAGTCATTCTCTGATTTATCATTCGAATGGCAAAGAAACACCAAGGAGCCATCAGAACCAACAGGTGGTGCTGTTACCCTACCTTTGAAGAGTAGAACTGTAATCCCAGTCAATAACAAAATGAAGAGGCTGATGCCAACAACACTTGTGCTACTGATTAACGCCTGTAGATCCAAACTTGTGTTGCCTGCTGGGGGTACAGAAAATAAAACAAACAAATCAGATAAAAGTGCCAATCACTTGCCCGTAAGAACTGTCAAGTGTGAGTGCTGCCTGACTTTGTGAAAATAATAATGTCCAGATATCGGAGGAACTGAAATTTAAAAACAGAGGCTATGAGAAATATAGAGTTGGTCCCATTTCTAAAGTGGAGGATCTTTTAAGTGTTATATAGAAATGGAGAAAATAGAAGCTGGAGTAGGCCATTCAGCCCTTCGGGCCTACTCTACCACTCAATATGATTGTAGCTGATCATCCAACTCCACCCCCTATTCCTGCTTTCTCTCTGTACCCTATGATCTCTATAAGAATTAGATCTAACTCCTTCTTGAAAACATCTAATATTTTGTCCTCTGGCAGAGAATTCCCCAGGCTCTTCACTCCCTGGGTGAAGAAACCTCTCCTCATCCCAGTCCGAAATGGCCAACCCAGTATCCTCAAAGTGTGAGGCCTGATCCTGTTACACTGGCCCGTTGGTAACACACTCTAATGCCACAGGGGTTGTAGATTCTGTTTCCCTTGCCACAGTGAGACCTGAACATATTCTACATGAACATATTAATGAACTGCTGCATTATCAGATATACAGATTGTGATTAGTAGGTGGGGGATTGGTTAGTGTGGATGGCTGGTTTGTGATTAGTAGGGAAGATTGGTTAGTGTGGATGGCTGGTTTGTGATTAGTGGGGGGGGGATTGGTTAGTGGGGATGGCTGGTTTGTGATTAGTGGGGGGGGATTGGTTAGTCTGGATGGCTGGTTTGTGATTAGTAGGGGGGGATTGGTTAGTGTGGATGACCGGTTTGTGATTAGTAGGGGAGATTGGTTAGTGTTAATGGCTGGTTTGTGATTAGTGGGGGGGGAATTGGTTAGTGTGGATGGCTGGTTTGTGATTAGTAGGGGGGGGAATTGGTTTGTGTGGATGGCTGGTTTGTGATTAGTGGGGAGATTGGTTAGTGTGGATGGCTGGTTTGTGATTAGTAGGGGAAATTGGTTAGTGTGGATGACCGGTTTGTGATTAGTAGGGGGGGGATTGGTTAGTGTGGATGGCTGGTTTGTGATTAGTAGGGGGGGATTTGGTTAGTGTGGATGACCGGTTTGTGATTAGTAGGGGAGATTGGTGAGAGTGGATGGCTGGTTTGTGATTATTAGGGGGGAGATTGGTTAGTGTGGATGGCTGGTTTGTGATTAGTAGGGGGGGATTTGGTTTGTGTGGATGGCTGGTTTGTGATTAGTGGGGAGATTGGTTAGTGTGGATGGCTGGTTTGTGATTAGTAGGGGAAATTGGTTAGTGTGGATGACCGGTTTGTGATTAGTAGGGGGGGGGGATTGGTTAGTGTGGATGGCTGGTTTGTGATTAGTAGGGGGGGGATTTGGTTAGTGTGGATGACCGGTTTGTGATTAGTGGGGGGATTGGTTAGTGTGGATGACCAGTTTGTGATTAGTAGGGGGGGATTGGTAGTGTGGATGGCTGGTTTGTGATGCAGCATGATATGTATGGTATGGTATGGGTTCAGTCCCCACACCGGCTGGGGTACCATGAAGGAATATCCTTCTAAACTTCTCTTCTCGCTTGAGGTACGATGACCCTCAGTATAAACCTATACCTGTGATTTCTTTTTCTCTCTCTCTCTCTCTCAAATGAAGCGATCAGCCACCTCGTCTGACAGGACTATGGCAATTTTATATGCTGATTGTTCAATTATTTTGAACATTTAAATGCTTTGCATGTGGGGAAGAAGGCCTTGATGAAGGAACAGAGGGCATTGTCGCTATGTTTATGGATGACACCAAGATAGAAGGAGGGACAGGTAGCGTTGAGGAAGCAGGGATACTACAGAAGGACTTGGACAGGCTGGAAGAGTGGGCACAGAAGTGGCAGATGGAATACAAAGTGGGAAGGTAATAGGTTTTAGTAATTTTGCAGGAAGATTAGAGGCATAGACTATTTTCTAAATTGGGAAAGGCTTTGGAAATGTGAAGCACAAAGGGACTTGGGAGTCCAAGTTCAGGATTCTCTTAAGACTAACATGTTGGTTCAGTTGGCAGTTAAGAAGGAAAATGCAATGTTATATTTATTTCAAGACAGCTAGAAAACAAGAGGTGGGATGTACTGCTGAGGCTGTATAAGGCTCTGGTTAGACTGTATTTGGAATATTGTGAGCGTCACATCTAAGGAAGGAAATGTTGGTGTTGGAGGGGGATCCAGACAAAATTGACAAGGATGATCCTGGGTACAAAGAGCTTGTCATTGTGGATCGGCGAGGACTCTGGGTGTGTATGCGATGGAGTTTAGAAGGATGAGAGGGGGAATCTGATTGAAACTTATAGAATATCGAGAGACCTGGATTCAGTGAACTTGGAGAAATGTTGACATTAGTAAGAGAGAATAGGAGCCGAGGACACAGCCTCAGAATGAACGGACCACGCTTTAGAACTGAGATGAGGAGGAATTTTTTCAGATAGAGGGTGGGGAATCTGCGGAAGTCATTGCTGCAGAGAGTTGTGAGGCCCCGTCATTGAATATATTTAAGACATAGATAAGTTCTTGACTGGTAAGAGGGTCGGGGTTATGGGGAGAAGGCAGGAGTATGAGGTTGCAAAACATATCAACCATAATCATATGGAGGAGCAGATTCAATGGGCCGAATGGCCTAATTCCATACCTATGTCTTAGATTTTTGATAAATTGACCAGGGATGTTAAGTCTGTATTCCTCTTCACTGGTGCTGCCTGACCTGCCACGGATTTCCTGTAGTTTCTGTTTTCATTTCAGATTTTCAGCATTGACGTAGTATGCTTTTGTTTTTTAGTCAAGACTGTATTATGTGACAAAGCTTATGGAACACAGAGGTCTCATTGGAAACAGTTTGGGAATCATAAGATTGCTAACTGTCCAAGTTTCATTGAGAGTCTGCAGGAAGGGAAGATCTTACTTTGTATTTCTCTTTGCCAAGTTGTACAGATATTGCAGTTGGACGAGAAGATGCTGTTTGATAGGCAGTGAAGAATAATGTTTGATTCCCATCGGCACAGGATTAGACAGAAAGATGGGTATGTCCCAATTAATGGCTGAAGCATAGCATCTCACCAAATGATGAAGCCTCCAGGGATACACTTAATCCCAGTTGGTAACCCTAAACAAAAATGGTAACACTGTACTTAACAAATATCAAATCATACAGCACCAGGTTATAGTCCAACAGGTTTAATTGGAAGCACTAGCTTTCAGAGTGCCATTCCTTCAAGGACTATTACCTGGTGTTGTGTGATTTTTAACTTTGTACACCCCAGTCCAACACCGGCATCTCCAAATCTTAACAAATATAGCAATCAAACTGTTAACATTCATTTCTCGTGCTTAATTGGATTTAATCACAAAATCACAGTGTCTGAGCAGTTGATAGATTTGATTTGATCTGATTTATTATTGTCACAAGTACCAAGATACAGTGAAAAAGTATTGTTTTGTCTGCCAACCAGACAAATCATACCTTACTTAAGTACATCAGGGTAATAGAACAGAATGCAGAGTATAATGTTACAGCTACAGAGAAAGATCAACTTTAATATATGAGTGCTCCGTTCATCAGTCTGATAACAGTGGGAAAGAAACTGCTCTTGAGTCTGTTGGTACATGTTTTGTATCTTCTACCAGATGGAAGAGGGTGGAAGGACATATAATTGGGGTGGAAGGGGTCTTTGGTGATGTTGGTTGCTTTCCTGAGGCAGTGGGAAATATAGATGGAGTCAGTGGATGGAAGGCTGGTTTGTGTGATGGACTGGGCTGTGTTCACAACCCTCTGTAATTTCTTGCAGTCTTGGGCAGAGCAGTTGCCATAACATGTACCTCGAATGCTCTTAATGAAAAGTGGAATGGGAAACACTCTGCAGTAGATCCAGCGATAATGTGAGTGATCATGACCCACATATCAAAATCTAAACAACCAGATTGAGTACATGGGTAATATATGTTGCAGAAAGGACCAACAGATAGATAGGTGTCATGATGTGCAGCAAAAGCTGTTGATGAATTAATAATTGGTTAAATATTTGGGATGATGGCCAAAGAGCACAATGGGGAAAAGAAGAGTGGAAAAGAAGAGGATCCAGTGAAGTAGTAACAGTCAGTGCAGAAGTGACTCTTGAGTCTCAAAGTGTTCACAAACTGGAAGAAGACTTTACAACTGTTCAAAGGACAAGCTCACAGTAGGAGTCTCTTACAGACAGCAAAGGCAAAGCAGAGGTTTGTAGCTTTGATGTGGAAATAAATTCAGACAAATCAGAACTAGTCTGGATATTTTTATGAAATTCTGGTGGCTACAAGCACACTTGAGGATAATCGACTAAGTAAGACAAAATGTAAGTCAGATCGTTAGAAATTATATTGATGTAACATTTAAGTTTAGCTTTGCTGCAAAGATGGACAAATGTTGGACATATTCTTGTAGATCGAATGTGGTTGACAATTCAGGCTTATGAGGAGCTCACTGGGTGATACAGATTTTAAGCTGAACTCTCCCACTTCCGCAAGAGCTGGATGATAATCTGAATTAATTTTCGTGACCATGTATTCCTGGGAGAGTGGGTCAGTTGGTGTAACAGTCACATTTCTGCCAGACAATTCTTTTGTGAGAGAATTGCTTTGGGATCCACTCAAAGAAGAAGGAAAACTATAGAAACTGAGTAAATGAGCAGGTTCAATGGGCCGAGTGGCCTGGTTCTCCTCCCACATCCTGAGTCTTACACACGATGTCTGATGGTATCTATGGACCGAATAAGGCCACCAAGTTTATGGTATTTTTCAGTGAGATCTGCTTTGATGAAAATAGACTGAGTTCAACTAAGATCAGACATTGCAATGTATATTTGGGATCATAGTGGAAAGCCTTTTGGCATCCTCAAGATACCCACTGATTTTTCATGGAATTTGAGAATTGTGTTATTAACATACATTAGAAAACCATTTAAAATTGGGAATCATACTTGTGTAGCTTTTGAATGTATTTATTTAGATATAAAGAAAAGTTGGCCTGGAATAATTTTAAATCAGCAATTCTACTCAGAGCATGTTGGTAAGATAATTCGCCATAGTCTTACCAGATCATAATTAGAAGTCACACGATACCAGGTTATAGTCCAACAGGTCTATTTGAAAGCACACGCTTTCAGAGTGCTGCTCCTTGATCAGGTGAAGTCCACTTTTCAAACAAACCTATTGGACTATAACCTGGTGCCGTGTGAGTTCTGACTTATTCCACCCAAGTCGAACACTGGCACCTCCACATATGGGTATTGGGTCATAGGTCTACTCCCTTATCAGACAGAGAAAATTGGTGATGGTTTAACCTGAGGATTACAACAACTCAGGTAAGTGGAGAGGTGAGAATCATAGAATACGGAAGAGACATTTTGGTCCATCCTGCCAAAGATCATCCGACCTCTTTCCCGCACCTTGAACGTTATGACACTTCGGCTCATTCAAGTATTTTTTAAAGGTTGAGAAGGAGCTGGCATGGGAATTGAACACATACTGTCAACAGCACATCACATTGCAAACCAGTCAACTGAACTAACCAACCCATCACTCACAGCCTGGTTAACCGTGCTGGGTCATCTCAGAAAGCTGCCCTTCCATCTAAGGAAGATTCAGAGCAATTGTTCAACTTAACCAGTCAGCTAAATGGGTGTACACTCAGACTCAGCCAGGCAATAGTTGAGATGGGTCAGAGTTATAGATTTTGATCTAACACTTCAAAGTAGGGAATCTTTTAAGGACAAAGAAAACAAGATGAGAATTAAATCTGACTAAGTTCCCAGCCTTAGTTGATCCAAAGAGCACAGAGGTAGTTATCTTTAATAACATGGTTGAAGGGCAAAAGCCCTTCATTAGGAATGAAGGGCTTTTGCCCGAAACGTTGATTTCGAAGCTACTTGGATGCTGCCTGAACTGCTGTGCTCTTCCAGCACCACTAATCCAGAATCTTTAATAACACTTCACATGCTAATGCTCCTGGTGCACATTTTAATCAAGATGGTTTCACAATATTTCTTATGGTGAAGAATAGAAATTGCTGTCCTTTAACTTGGGAAGCTAAGAACATTAAAATTGTTTCATAAAGTATCCTGGCTGTGATACATTTTCTCTTGTGAAGGCAATGCTTATAAGACTCTACCTTGTAGATTAGTGACATCCCATACAATGGGAATACTGACGATAGTATATCCATTGAATGTAGTCTCAATAATTGTTCATTTTGGGATAATGTGTGCACTACAAAAAATATGAGTAAGTAAAACTTACAGATTGACATTACTATCTGAAACAAATCCAGAAAAGAAAGGTAATGTCTAATACTAAATGTGTAGCTTCAAAGTATCAACCATCTGAATAATTTATTAAAAGGAACATGTCTATAAAGGTACACACGCGGGTCCAGGAGAGTCATAGAGATGTACGTAGAGTTGTACAGCAACTCCAACCCGTCCATGTCGACCAGATATCCCAACCCAATCTAGTCTCACCTGCCAGCACCCGGCCCATATCCCTCCAAACCCTTCCTATTCATATACCCATCCAAATGCCTCTTAAATGTTGCAATTGTACCAGCCTCCACCACATTCTCTGGCAGCTCATTCCATACACGTACCACCCTCTGTGTGAAAAAGTTGCCCCTTAGGTCTTTTTTATATCTTTCCCCTCTCACCCTAAACCTATGCCCCCTCGTTCTGGACTCCCCCACCCCAGGGAAAAGACTTTGTCTATTTATCCTATCCGTGCCCCTCATAATTTTGTAAGCTCTATAAGGTCACCCCTCAGCCTCCAACGCTCCAGGGAAAACAGCCCCAGCCTGTTCAGCCTCTCCCTGTAGCTCAAGTCCTCCAACCCTGGCAACATCCTTGTAAATCTTTTCTGAACCCTTTCAAGCTTCACAACATCTTTCCGATAGGAAGGAGACCAGAATTGCACACAATATTCTAACAGTGGCCTAACCAATGTCCTGTACAGCTGCAACATGACCTCCCAACTCCTGGACTCAATATTACACAGAGATTGAAGTCTTTAGTGCTGCTGCCAAAGTTTCATTGGAACATGTAGAGTCTAAAAGTCTGGAGCAGAGGCCAGCGCGGGGGAAGCGAGTCCTGGAGATTACCTTTGAGTAGCTGAGGGCCAGTGTGGAGTGGATTGGAGGCTTGGAGCGGAGCGGGGATGGTTGTTGGACTGAGGTTGGGCCCAAATGATCAGATCACATATGGAAGCCCCTGTGCTGAGCTACTGCAATGTAATGTTTGTTGTGATTTGTTTATCTGCCTGTAATGTCTATCCCTTTAACTATGTCATATTTCTAACTTAAACTATGAATCACTATAAAGTAATGTAACTACGTTTGTTCTTTATTCCTTTTGTTGCATCTAAGATTTGTACTGAGGTACTTTGTAAGATGGCGCCATCGGAAGTGACATTGTAAACATTTCGCCATGTACCTGTACTTCTGTACTTGAGTACATGTGGCAGTGAAGGATATTCTAATTCTAAGCTTGTTTAAAGAGAAGGAAAGGAGCTTGGATTCCGTATTAATTAAGTGTTAATTGCATTCAGAAGGTGGTTATTAATTGGCACCCAGGATCATAAAATACTGGAAGAATTTGTGTGTTGGTGGGGAGCTGTTGAGTGCCTGGTAACCAAGCTGCCTCTCTGAATATAAACTTGTAAATGATTCAACATCAGATTCCAAGATCGTTTCCTTCACCACTTGGCTTCCTGGACTTTGACATCCTGTTCTTCTCCAGATTGCTGCTCCACCATTTAACATCCACCTGAGAGAGCAGACCCCTCTGCCTGTTTGTGTGGATGTAAAAGGTCCTTTGACAATATTCAGAAGAATTGGCATTCTCATGACCAACAAAAGCATTGCTTGGTTGCTGTCACTGGGGTCTTCCTGCATACAAATGGACTACTGCATTTACTTACAAAGTAACAATGACTTCAAGTCATTGTAAAACAACCCATTGATTAGGAAGCACTTCAAAGTACCCAGGGAATAAGGAGAGTGCTATTTAAATGCAAGATCCTTTGATCAAGTTCATAATGTTTTGAATGTGCCTCTTCTTAGCAAAAGATTGGTTGGAGTTTTCCACCTGATGTGCGAACTCTATCTCACCCTCTTAGCCACAGAATGGCTCCTGTTCTTATCCATTTTGCTGCAATGGGACAAGACGGTAATAGTTAACTAAACCAATTTGACTGTTTGCTCAAACAAAATGAATATTTCATGCAGAATGTTAACTCACAGGTTTGTCAATCCATTCATCTTTTCTACCACATTTTACCAGAGTTTATAACACCGCCATTAAAATAGTAGACAAAGAAATTTAACTTGCATGAGTTGGCATGGTAACACCATTAGGTCTTTTTGCCCTTTAAATGTCTGTGAAGTATGACGAAGTGTTATTGAGTGAAGAAAACATCCACTAAGGGAAATGAATTCCTTGTCAAAAAACCCTGTCAATGTTTAAAACATACTCATTGTAAAGCAGTTAATGTATTAGGAGTCATTGAGTGCTGTGATGATTTAGTTTACAGCAAAAATATCTCTATCATTAAAGGGGATTGAGTGAAACCCATTAAATTATAGAGCCATCAGTTTAACATCTGTTATGGGGCAATTAGCAGAATATATTATGGGCAGAGTGACTGAGCACAGAGTAAGATGATTAGAATGGAATTCTTATTGATTGTTGGGATAGGCTTCAGAGGTTGAATAGCCTGTTCCTGTCCCTATGTTCCTAAAGAAAGCTAACATGGCATTGTGAAGAACAGATTGTGTCTGGAGGTACTGATTATATTTCTTTGAGGCAGTAACTAAAGTATGAGACCGGGGAATTACAATAAATGTGGTTGAGATGGGCCTCCAGAAGATGTGTGAAAATATTTTACAGAACAGATGGCTAGCTAAAGATAAGGTCTGTGGATTTGAAGGTAAGTTATTGATCTGACCAAATTAAAAGTTGAAGAACTTGAATTGGGATAATGGAAATTGGAAGGAAAGAACTGACAGTGTTCCATCAACAATTCACTGATTTATTCATGACCTTGTCAGTGAAATGGAGAACCATCCCTCCAATGTCCAAGAAACTGAGGGCTTTGGCAGAATGGTCCAGCAGATTGAGATGATCTGTGATCTGATCCTAACCCCTCTCTGCAATATGAGATATCCTCGGGACCCAAGCTCCTCATACTTTTATCATATTCCCTCAGTGTGGTGGAGGGATTTACTGATTGATTAGCAATCTGCTTGACCTCATTTTGGCACATTGTCGAGTATCTGAGGTGGGACCTGAACTTGGACCTCCTTGACCACAGGAATGGACATTACAAGCAACAGATCTCCAGTGTTAGGCAGGGTAATAATCTCACCAGTTGCCCTGTTGCCTTGGTAGCTGCTCCCCTGAAATTGTGATTAAAATTGCACTCATGTGGTATAATCACCATTGAAAATAATCTATGCTTAAAATATTCCAGAAGATTTAATTTTATTTAACCCTATTGTTTTAGGTCAGAAATATAAAGTGAACTTGGATGCTGAAGTTGAAAGGAGAGAGAGAAATCTGGAAAGTAAGCACACTGTATGTCTGGAGACCTTTCACCACTGCAGGACATTCAACATAGCTTATTGTAAGTGAAGTCACCTTTGTAATACAGGAATTATGGTGACCAATTTGTGCACAGTAGGTTCCAGCAGCTAACAATGGGCCAAAGCTCAAAATATTTCGTTTAGTGACATTGGCCGTGGCAGAAATCTTGGTGTGAGACATTGGGTGGATTCTCTTGCCTTTGGAAACAGTGATGTGGGATCATCTAAAAGGACAGACAGGGTCCACGATCAATGTTGTATTTGAAAGACTGAACCTCCGACAGTGCAGCACTCTCTTGGTGAAAGAGGCAGTCTAAACTGCACTGGAATATAAAACCAATCAATTTTCATTTCAGATGAAGTGAATATAAAGTCATTTTAACTTTGTGGACAGTGTAAAAGAGACAATATTGATTCAGCTGTGCCTCTTTCATTTCCATGTTGATCATGGGAAGATGTGAATTGATTGACTGATCTGACATCACTCATTTGACATCAGCTTAAACTTGTCAAGGTCAAAGTGACCCCTCACGGGTGAAACTTGGAGCTTCAGAAGAGTTGGAGGGGTAGGTTTGTGTTTGAATCTTCTGTCTTTGTTTTGAAAGCGAACCTATCTATCCTGTTTATAAATGTCTACAGACCTGTGGCAAATGGAACAGCATTTTCCAAGTAACATAACCCACACTCTCTTTTTCCTTCCTTTGTGGGAAGTATTTAGCTTATGACTTCTGCAGGTTAAAATAATATACCCAGTTGTCATCAATTGACAGGCAGTATAGCTGTCAGGAAATGGTACCTACAGGGCTAGAAACCTTCATGTTTAGAGTAAGATTTAAAAAAAACCTTGAAGGCTTACCCGAAGGAGTCAGCTTAACCTCATCACTCCACGTTTCAAATAAACGTCCTCTCACATTGTTGGTGACACCACATTCATAGGTAACACTTTGGTTCTGAGCTAAGCTGTGGAGTGTAAGGTTTTGAAAGCTTTCATTTTGCCTGCTGGGTTGGACGAGCACCTTGTCCTTCCTCCAGCGATACTGAGTGGTCTTCAGAACACCAGGCACTTTGCAAAAAAGGTGGACGGGCTGCCCATCTTCAATGGTGTTTGCTGGAGGTTCCACAATAACGACAGGCTTGGGAGGACGTTCTGTTGAGAAAAGGAAAAAATGACTATTTGATCAACTGACAGCAAAGACCTAAAGACCCTCAGATTCTGGTAGAAGTGCTGAATCTGCCATCAGTGCTCATTCACTCATATGGTCAGCATGTCTGAAACACACAATGTAAAATAGGTTTGTTTTCAATCTTGAAACTAAAGTGAAAGTCATGGCTCAGTGGTTAGCATTGCTGCCTCACAGTGCCAGGGACCTGTATTCGATTCCAACCTCGGGTGACTATGTGCAGTTTGCGTGTTTTCCCCGTGTCTGTGAGGTTTTGCTTTGGCTTCCTCCCACAGTCCAAAGGTGTGCAGGTTGGGTGGATTGGCCATGCTAGATGGCCCATAGAGTCTGGGTATAAGCAGGCTAGACAGGTTAGGCATGGGAAATGCAGGGTTAGAGGGGTTGGGTGGGATGCTGTTTGGAGGGTAAGTGCAGACTTGATGGGCTGAATGGTGTCTTTCTGTACCTCAGGGATTCTATCCCAAAATGATAGATAAAATGACATGGATGAAGCACATTGGATGGAGAAAACCAGTTTTCTCCTGGACTTTCTTATCATTTCCCATTCCCACAACGAATAACGACATCTCTGTTTGACAACTCTTGGTGGGAAAATGAACTGGTGATGCCCATTGGGTGTTTATTAAAACTCTCCGTTATTCACATGTGAGCTGTGACTTAATGTCAGTGACTTCAGTTTTCCATCTTCCTCCTTCCCTGTGCCCAGTGTAAACACCAAACGTGTTGAATTTTTCTGCGGAACTTGGCAGATGAGTGCAGCTCTATGCTGACTGCAAGCCTCTGGAGGTTGCTCAGTGGGAGTTAGGTGTTTGGTTACATTTGTTGAATAGGCTCAGGCTGTTTTCCTTGGACCAGTGAAGGCGGAAGGGGGATATAATTTCGGTGTTTAAGATTATGAGGGACATAGACAGTGTGGACCGAAAGCAGCTGTTTCCCTTAGTGGAGGGTCAACAACAGGGGAGCATAATATTAAGGTGAAAAGCAGGAGGTTTAGAAGGTATTAAAGAAAAAGCATTTTCAATCAAAGAGTGACAGAGGTGGCACTGCCTGGGAGTGTAATTGAGAAGGGGAACCTCACAATCTTCAAAAAGTACTTAGATGAGCACTTGAACTATCATAACATTCAAGACAATAGGCCTAATGCAGTAAAGATGAATTAGTGTAGGTGGGTCAGCACAGACTCAATGGGCTGAGTGGCCTTTTCTATGCTGTGTGACGCTGACTCCAAATCCTCAACTCTCCAATTCTGGGAGAGAGTCCCTGCAGACTAAGTGAGGGTTGGCTTTCTTGAGGTGAGCAGTTGGTCTGTTTCTTGTCATAAAAATAAAGAATGTGAGAGAAACTCATCAAGTGTGGCAACATCTGTCGAAAGAAAGAGAGAGAGAGAGTGTTACTGTTTTGAGCTCAGTATGACTCTTTTTCAGAATAAAAAGAAAATGGAAAAGTGATGGGTATTTTTGCAATGGTATAAAGAAGAAGCAGGAAACAATGGAGAAGGTGCCTCAGAGGACATGACAAAGGAAGTACTATTAGTGATAAAGAAAAGATACAGGTGAAAACTAGGTGTTAATGGTAGATATGCTCAGGAGGAAAAAGGTCAGCTCTACTGAGCAAACCCATGTAAACAGAACACTGGGGAAAGGATGTAATCAGAATGGAGGTCAGAGTCCATGGTGTGAAGCTGTTGAACTCAATGTTGAGATCTGAAAGCTGTAGAGTGCTTAAGCATAAAATGAGGTGCTGTTCCTCCAGCTTGTATTGGTCTTCAGTAATAATGAATAGCATGCACCATTTGGAATGTAGATTATCACACTGGTAACCATTGCATGAATGCATGAAGGAATAGTGATAGTTACATACACAGACTCTTACCTGCTACAGCCACCTCAATCAAGTCACTTCTTTCCTTCAGCTTTTTCCCATTGGCTGTATTGAGGGCAGCACAGTGATAAAATCCAGTGTCCCTGATTTTACTGGACTCTATGGAATAATTCATCCCTTCTTGTATCTTCCTAACAATTCGGATGTCTGTCGGTTTGTGCTTGTACCAGTAGTATTCGATAGGGAGAGATCCGATGGCAGACTTGCATCTCAGATGGAAAGGATCACCAGACAGAACCACAAGGTGCTCGGGTATTTTCATCACCACAGGCTTGGAAACTGGAACTGGAGACACAGAGAATGAGAGAACATTGGACACAGGATGCCAAGAATTTACACACAGAAGAGCCACAGGATGATTAATCAGGTCCTGTGACTGACAATGGGTCACATTGAGTTTCCAATCTCCAGGGGACTATTGTTGAAAAATAAATATTTGCATCTCTGGCATGCTTCAGACATCTGAAAGCACACTGCAGGCCAAGTAAGTCACCTCTGGAAATGTGGCATCCAATCTGTGCACAGCAAGATCCCACAAACAATATCTTAATTCAACAAAACATGGAACAGCAGATGCTGGAGATCCGAAACAAACAAAAAACAGAAATTGCTGGAGAAACTCAGCATCCATGGAGAGAAAAATAGAATTAAAGTTTTGAAGTTCTGAAGAAGGGTCACTGGGCTCGAAACATTAACTTTGTTTCTCTCTCCACAGATGCTGCCAGACCTGCTGAATTTCTCCAGCAATTTCTATTTTTGTTTATTCCACAAACACCAATCTAATAATCACCAGATTTTGTTTTTGGTTATACAGAATGAGGGATGAATATTGACCAGGTTACTGTGGAGTATCCCTTTGGTTTTCGATGAAACAGCATTGTGGGATCTTTTAGACCTACCAGAGAGCTAGGGTGGTGCTATCCCAATCTCAGCTATGGTACAATTGCTAGCACACTTATCTGTAAATCAGAAGATTGTACAGTCAAGTCTGACTCTAGGTCTTAAGCACAAAATTAACAATGATACACCAGTTTGACACTTACTTATTCAGTGTGTGTGTGTGCATTGTCAACAGAGTCAAGAAACATCCTTCTCTGTAGCTAGGTGAAGTTATAGTAATATAGTTCGAGAAGCTTATTACACCAGTCAAAAATGACCACCTAACTAAACAAATCCCATTTCCCAGTACTTGGCCCATTGCCTTTTACCTTGGCATCACGAGTGCACATCTAGATACTTCTTAACTGTGATGAGGGTTTCTGCCTCTCCCACCCGTACAGGCAGGGAGTTCCAGATACTCACTGCCCTCTGGCTGAAAAAGATTTTCCCACACATGTCCTATAAACCTCCTGCCCCGTTTCTTAAATCTATTCCACCCCCTACCTGGTCATTGGTTGCTCCAGCAAGGGGAAATGTTCCTTCCTCCCTGTGCTTCTCATGAGTTTATCCATCTCAGTCTTGTCCCCCTCCCCCTTCAGTCTCCCCTGCTCCATGGAAACCAACTCCAGTCTGTCCAATCTCTCTTCAGAACTAAAGCTCTCTAGCCCAGGCAACATTCCGGGAAATCTCCTTTGTGCCCTCTCCACTGCCATCACATCCCTGCAAGAACGTGGATTCCAGAACTGCACACAATACTCCAGCAGTGTTCTCGAAGCCCACTTTCCCATCATCCTTGATGAATAATGAGGGCCATTATTTGGTCTGCACCAACCCTGCATTCTCTTTGTATTGCCTGCAGAGTCCCACTGATGATGGCTGGTTTGCACAAAGACCCCGACCCATTGAGTTTAAAATGGCAAACTGTTGCCATGGGAGACCAAAGCTGAGTGGTCAGGTAGGTTGATGTCTGAGTGAGAACATGGTACCTGGTCAATGGATTATTTTGCTGTGAACCATTAGCTGGCACTCCTTGGTGTGATGAGTTCAACCATTCGGAGGTTTGGGATTCTATCCCATTCAGGCCAGTATCCAGCCAGAATAAACGATCATTGTGGCAAATCGAATTCAACAAATCTTTGCTTGAAGACAACCTGTGACCTAGAAAAGCACTTTTGAGTTTCCTAACACTACTTAACCTATATTTATAAAGATTTGGACTGCGAAGACTGAAGTTTATTCTGCCGGCAATTTAAATTTGATTAATCACCTCAGGTGCTATTGGAAATTTCCTCTGGCACTTTCACACTTCACAGATTTTAATTCAATATCATTTCAAGGTTTCTAAAATTGATCAAGTTTCATTTTACCATTGCAGCTGCTATTAAAAGATTGAGAATAACGTGATAAAGCTTATAAAGTGTTACTGGGAAATGGATTTCAAGTCTCACTGGTAATGCTTACGGATCTTGGATGGATCGTGATGTCTTGTTCAGTTGCTAATCTCACCTCTTCCTCTAAAGACGCACACATCAAACGATTTCCCTATATAGGATACCTGAATAGATTCTGAGGTTCACTATTTATTAACATTGGATTATTTATTTGTAGAGATGTTGTGTTCCCAGCTGATGGCAATACAGGACAAGTCAAATTCTAGTGTAAAACCTGGCTTGACAGATCAGAATCTTTATTTATCTATAGTGGTGGTCAATCACAAAACATATTCATCAAAGGTTGTCAATGTACTTTTAAGAAAACAATACAAATTAGTTACACAAAAGAAACAATAAAACCAAAACTATATATAGTCAGCACTGCTATAATGCATGTTTCTTTATTGTAAATTGGCTTTAACGTGATTGAAGAATTTTGACTGTTATCTGTAGAATGCGAACTTTCCTTACCTGTATTGGCTATAATGCAATTCCTGCCTCATTAGTTTAAATGGTGCAGCTATTGTGCTATTTTCCTATAATGCGAGATCGCAAGAGAACAGAACAATTGCGTTATATCAGAACTGAGTGTGTAGCAATTTGGAAAAATCATATCTTAAGCAGCAAAAAGAAAAGTTCAATTGTTTTCCCCAGCAATATTCTTTACAGATACTCATCCCCAGTGACACACCACTCCAAACTCCATTCTTCGATTTTTTGCTCAAGTGACAAAGTTGCAAATGTGTTTTTTTCCAGCAAATTTCTGTACATGAACCATCTCTCTTTCATTGTCTCTCCCTGAGAATGTGCAGACACTGGCTGACCCACTGAAATTTCATCACTAAATGTAAGAAAAACTTTTTCCAGCCCTGCCCTCTTATACTGCTAAAACAATTTAAGACTTCTTCCCAGATCTTGTCACCTTGGAAATGGCCAAAATTAAACAGTCCTTCTGCTGGCTTAGATCCTGTCTCCTGACCTGAAGTTGCTATCTGTCTCTGGCCTCTCTTTCTGCAGGTGATAAAATTTCAACTTAGTAAACACATCAGCGGGTATCACACCAGTTAGCTTACCTTGTCATTAACCTTGTCAGTGACGTTTCAGAAATGCTGTTTTGATACACTTTTAAAAAATAGGAGTTTCTGACCCTTTAAAAAAGCCACCTTCACGCAAGAGAAAACCAAAGAACTGTTTATTTTTGCTATAGAACTGGAGTTCATCAACAACATCAATATATTACAAACCATCACAGAAATAATTCATTATTCAGCCTTAGTTCAGTTGGTAACATTCCCCTCTCTGAGTTAGAATGCTTGAGGATCTAAGTTCTACTGCAGAGACATGAATATGAATTGCAGGCTGATGCTGTAGTGCAGTACTGAGAGGGTGCTGCGACTACAAACGTGATGACCTTTGGATGAGATGTTAAACCAAGACCTCATCTGCCCTTTCCAGTGGAGCTAAGAAGGTCCCAGTTCTCTAAAGAAGAGCAGGGGTTTTTCCCTGGTATCTTGGCAAACTGTTATCTCTCAATCTATATTACTAATAATTGCTTTGGAGATCTTCCTGCACACAAATTGGTTGCTGCTTTTCCCACTGTGTAACAGCAACTGCCACTTCAGAAATATTGCATAAAGTACTTTTGAGTCCTGGGTTGTGAAAGGTGTGATATAATTTTCTTTTACCAACCTTACTGTCTGAATACAAAGTTGTAGAAATATTCAGAAGTAATTCCCTTTCTGGAAACCTTTTTGGAACAATCTTTTGTTACGATTTGTTTGATATAAAATTTGACATCTGGAAAATGAAAGCTGCAAATATAATGTTTATTGGGATGTTTTGTTTGCTTTCTTGTATGTTGGTTTTGATGGAACTGTCGGTTGAGAAGTGGGTCTGATAGCTGGCTACTATTTCTTCTCTATTTTTTGATTGTTTCCTTAAGTCTTCAGATTGGCATAGCCCTGGATGCATTATTACTCTTCTGCGGGAGACTACCAAGTCTGAAATTGGATAGGATAAAGGTGGAACCATAGCTAGAGCTGATGAAGTAAGAAGGAGATCTGCTGCCTACACGTGACTTCAGACCCACAGCAAAGTGGTTACATAGTAACATCAAAGATAGGACCAAAGTGGGCCATTTGACCCTTGAACCTGCTCCACTATTCAATCTGATAATGGCTAATCATCAAGCTCAATACCCACTGTCCTCCCATGTCCCTGGATTCCTTTATCGACCTCCTGATTGACTCTTAGGTTCCACTGTGCAATTAGGGGCAAAAATAAATATCAGCCTGGCAAGTGATACCTAATCAACAAGTAATAAAATTCTGGGAAACTGCAGCCTCACCCATCAGGGTAAGGTCTAAAATGATACAAACTTCATGGGCAACACGCCGGCAATGTTCTAACACAAAGTCCAGATGAGCAAGGCATCAGACTGGGCAAGAATACAAATCTGGGGTTAAGAGCTAATTGACCAGTAACCATCGTCAATTGTCATTAAAAACAAACCCATCTGGTTCGCTAATGTCCTTCAGGGAAGGAATCTGCCATCCTTACCTGGTCTGGCCTACATGTGACTCCACACCCACAGTAACGTGGTTGACCCTTAACTGTCAATTGAGGATGGGTCAGAGAGACATTGACATCCCAAGGATGAACAAGGTAAGAAAGGATGCACTTGGTGCTTATTTAAAGAGCCTTGAAGATAGGTTCTTGTAAAATTCAACTCACTAAAATTGTTTAGCTCAGAATGAAAATACATCATAATAGTTAATTAACTAGGACCTTTCTGACCATTGTATGGTTTAATATTTTCAGGATATTCACTGAAAGACTGCACTGATTTGTCCAATACTGTAGGAGAGATAAATTTACAACTAGCTCCTTTCCCAAATGTTTATGCTCAGAGATACTGGTTACAATGAACATAGTAGTGGCCATGGTTATGAGGAATTCAGCGAAACTGAGTTTGAAGCTACTATGGTAATCTGAGAACTCAGATCTGGTTTTAAAATAACTGCAAATAAAAGAAGACAACACTGATAATGATAATGACTAAGGGTGGATAATTCATATAAATCTGTGCCATGTCCTTTCAGCAGTGAAACTGAGAGCTTTACCCAGTCCAGCCTGTAGCAATGCCAATCATACACTCTGAACTAGCCTGGAGAATAGCCTACTAATTCACCTTCACCCTAATCTTAATGCTAAGCTTGACCCTAACACTAACCCGAACGCTAACTCTTACCCTAATGCTTACCCTAACCCTACCAATTCACTTTAACCTTAACTCTAACTCTAACGCTAACTCTTCAAATTCACCTTAACCCTAACCTTAATCCTAACCCTAATCTTAACCCTAACCCTAGCCATACCACTTCACCTTAACCCTAACCCTAACCCTAAACCTAACCCTACTAATATAACTTTACTGAATCTGAATATCTAAAGATGGGCAATAAATGCTTGTGTTACCCATTGCCTGAGACTGAATTATCCAAACACTTCTATATTCATGAGATATTTAATTAGACCAGAACTAACCACATAGGTTTAGAGAGTCAGTAAAATCTTGTGTTTGTGTGGAGCCTTACTTTGACTATCGGCTGTCCCCAGTCACGTCACTCTAATTTAATGTGTTTTTCATGACCTGGAGCCACCACTTTTAATTAAGAAGATCTTTTCAGCTGTTTTAGCGCCTAAATCAATTACCAGTATCACTCTGGTTCAGCAAAGAATAAGCTCTATTAATAATGAAGTGCAATTTTATTTTTCTCTTCCCACATGAGTTGCTCAGTTGGAGAGCTCATGGAAACCTGATGGGCCAAATGGCCTCCTTCTGCATTATACTAATTCTGTGATTCTGAGAGAGTGGTAATTTGATTAACTTGTTTTATCCTGATGAAGGACTTATGCCCGAAACGTCGACTCTCCTGCTCCTTAGATGCTGCCTGACCTGCTGTGCTTTTCCAGCACCACATTTTTCGACTCTGATCTCCAGCGTCTGCAGTCCTCACTTTCTCCCAGTTGTTTTGTCTAAGCCATGTGTAAGTGTGGAGTGGAATGTGTGTTTTAGCGCTATGCACAGTGAAAGCTTGAGAATGAATAGTTCTGAAATTTTGAAGGACCATTAGATTTCTGAGCAATGAACCCAGCAGCAACCTGCTGGTATATCACAGAATTGTTATGGTGTGTTAGGAGGCTATTTGGCCCATTGTGCCCATACCAGCTCTATTATCTAATCCAATGCTATTATTCTAGTGCCAATCTTCTTCCTGTTCCCAATATCCCTGCGCAACATTACGAGTGAAAAAAAACCCAACACCCCTCTTGTACAACTCAGTTGAACCTACCCCAACCACATTTCCAGGCAATGTATTCCAGACTTTGACTACTCACCCAGTGAAAATGTCTTTTCTTACATCACCCTTGCATCTGTTACATTTCGTTTTAAATCTACACCCCCTCATGCTTGTCTCTTTTACAAGTGCGAACAGCTTCACCCTATTTAGTCTGTGCAAGAAAACCACAATCAAATCTCATCTCAACCTTCTTCTCTCCGAGAAGAACAGTCCTAACTTCTCCAATCTACCCTCACAACCGAAGTTTCTCATCCTTGGAATCATTCCAGTGAATCACTTCTGCACCCTCTCTCCGATATCATTCACAACGTTCCTATAAGGTTGTTCCCAGAACTCTATACACAGCTGGAGCAGAGCTGGTGAATTCTGGACCAACCATTTTCAGCTAGTTAACCCTGACCTTTGAAAAACACACCTCACATTTTGCAGTCAAGTTCCAACTTACAGACTGAGAGACGTGAGCATGTTTTACTCAGGGGGTAGCTCCCTTGCCACTGAGTTGAAATGTTGTCGGTTTAAATTCCACAGACCTCAGGGGTAACTGTTGAATGCAGCACTGATGGAATACTGCAGTGTCAGGTGTACCATATTTTGGATGAGGTACAAATCATGACTTTTCTTTAATGTACTGAGTCTATGTCAATCCTCACAATTTGATTCAAGAAATGCCATGGCTTTATTTCAAAGAGGAGGAAGACAGTGATCCTGAAGTGTCCTGACCAAGTGTCCGCAACAACAAAAGCAGATTATCTGGAAATATTGCTGTCTGTGGGAGCTGGTTGTATGTTCCTACATTCTAACAGAGACCACCATGTCAAAAGTACGTCTTTGCCTGTGAAGCACTTTGAGAAGTTCAGTGACTGAAACATGCTGCGTGACTGTAACCTACATCATTTACTTGCTTCCTTAAAGAGAAAAAGTTTAGTATCTACCTTTGCTTCTGTAATTTATCGACAGTCGACAACCACTTCCAAAGACAGGACATCAAACAAGTTACGCAGTCAATACAGTCTTATCAGACTTGAAAGAGAACTTTCATGATCTCAAGATATTCCAAAGCAAATATCAATGAGGTACTTTTGAAGTGGGAATCTCTGATATTAGCTAATTAGTAAAAGATATTGTCAATTATTTTGTGGTAGAAAATTATGCCTATTTCTTATGCACGCACCGAGCATTTCCACAGTATATACGTTCACTTGGATTCATAACAAATTGGTTTCAATATAAATTGGGCCATAATAATTTGGTTTGACATGTAGAATATATTCACACATTGCAAATGAGTCCTTTAGATTTCACACTCTGAATGGGAAGCTTTAGTACGCACACAATGCAGTTCTGACATGGCATTTTAAATTGCTTCTTCCATTCAACATTTTGTCAGCACACAATCAGAGAATCAGTGTCAGTTAGGAGCAAACTTGTGTCAGTGCTGTTGACAAATAAAACCTGCAGATGCTGGAGTCCAAAGTAGACAAGCAGGAGGCTGGAAGAACACAGCAAGCCAGGCAGCACCAGGAGGGAAACAGAGAACTTCTTCAAAGTGGGCATCCTTTGAAGAGACTTTGCAGTGGAACAAACTTGGTTAGAGACCATATCCTACCTCCCCCTTTCCTAGGACCCCATTGTGACCCATCAGGTCAAAGTCACCCGCACTGTCTATGCCCTCATTGACTCCGGTGATCTCCCCGCCACCGCCTCCAAACTCATCGTTCCCCAGCCCCACACTGCACGGTTCGATCTACTCTCCAAGATCCACAAGCCCAACCACTCCGGCCGACCCATCGTCTCGACATGCTCCTGCTCACCAAACTCAACCCATCCTACCTCAACTCCATCCTCCCCCCCAGGTTCAGCCACTTTCCACCTACATCTGCAACACCAAACACACCGTCCACCTCTTCAGCAACTTCCAGTTCCCCAGCTCCCAGCGCTTTACCTTCACTATGGACATGCAGTCCTTATACACGTCCATACCCCACAAAGATGGCCTCCAGGCCCTCCGCTTTTTCCTCTCCAACAGACCCAGCCAGTCCTCCTCCTCCAATACCCTCCTCTGCCTCACCAAACTGGTCCTCACCCTCAACAACTTTTCCTTTAACTCTTCCAATTTCCTCCAGATCCGGGGGGTGGGGGGTGGGTGGCCACAGGCAACTGGATGGGCCCCAGCTACACCTGCCTTTTTGTTGGCTAAGCCCTTTTCAATACCTACATAGGCACTGTGGCCCAACTCTTCCACCATTACATCGTTGAATGCATTGATGCAGTGTCCTGCATCCACGTTGAACTGGAGCAGTTCATTGACTACAGCCACAACTACCGCCCCGCCCTCAAATTCACTTAGTCCATCTCGGACACCTCCCTCCCCTTTCTTGACCTCTCCGTTTCCATCTCCGGCGACAGTCTCCAGACAGGCATTTACTACAAATCTACAGACTCCCATAACTATCTGGGCCACACCTCCTCCCACCCAGCATCCTGCAAGAACTCCAACCCATTCTCCCAATTCCTCCGCCTCTGCAGCATTTGCTCAGACGAGGAAACATTCCACTTGTGAGCATCCCAGATGTCCACCTCTTTCGAATAATGTTCTTTTCCCCCTCTGTCATGTAGACAGCCCTCCACCACACCACCTCCATTCCCCATTCCACTGCTCTAAACCCCTGGCAAATGCAATAAAGACAGAGTCCCCTTGTCCTCACCTACCACCCCACCAGTCTCCACATTCAACGCATCATCCTTGAACACTTCCACCAACTCCAACTGGATCCCACCACCAAGAACATCTTACCCTCCTCACCCCTCTCTGCCTTCTGCAAGGACCGTTCCCTTTGGCAATCCTTGGTTTGTGCCACTCTCCCCCCACTCAACCCCCAAGCCCCCAGGTACCTCCCCCTGCAACCAGAAAAGATGCTAAACCTGCTGGTATACCAACCCCCTCACATCCATCCAGGGCCTCAACACTCCTTCCAGGTGAGACAGATTCACCTGCCTCTCTTCCAACCTCGTTTACTGCATCAGGTGATCCCAATGTGGTCTTCTCTACATCAGGGAAATCGAACGCAAACTTCAGGAATGGTTCAATGAGCATCACAGCTGGGCCGACCAGACCTCCCAGTCACCACCCATTTTAGTTCCCCTTCCCACTCCCTCTCTGACATGACCATCCTTGCCCTCTTTCATTGCCACAACAAACCAAACTGCAAATTGGAGGAGCAACACTTCACCTTCCGCTTGGGCAGCCACAGCCCAGAGGATTCAACATTGAGTTCTCCAATTTCAAATAATCTCCCTTTCCATCCACCAACACCCTTCCCAGCCTCTCCCTTCCACTCCTCCCAGCCACCAACTGGAGTCATTCCTCCTATTGACTAATCAGGTCGTACCCTCTTCCTGTCTTCACCAGTCCCCACTTCACCACCCTGCCCTTGCCACCCCGCCCTCGCCACACCCTTTAGCTGCAACTACCCTACACCCATCCCCAGTCCTGAAGAAGGGTTACACCTGAAACGCCGACTTCCCCACCTCCTGATGCTGCCTGGCTTGCTGTGTTCTTCCGGCCTCCTGTCTGTCTACTCTGTCAGTGTTGTGGCTGCTGGAAACTCAAACACACGCACACACACACACACACATGCACACACACACGCACACACGCACATGCAAATGCACACACACGCGCACGCGCGCACACACACACACACACCAATAATCCTGGTTATATATTCTGTAAGAAGTGAGAAACTGGATTGTGGACTCAGGGATCTGAATGGATTGGAGAAGTAGGGGACATAATCCTTGGAGAAGACATTAAGATGCAGCAATAGCAGGAGATATTCAGGATTAAGAGCAGTCGGAATGGACAAGAAAGGGAGAAATGGTCCACTTTGGTAATGACAATCACCAGTAAGAGAGAAACTAACCATTGCTCCTTGTCACTCAATAGCATTGCTGAATCCACCACTATCAAGATCCTTGACCAAAAACTGAACTGGACTTGCTATGTAAATATTGTAGCTCCGAGAGCAGGTCAGAAGTTAGGAATACTACAGTGAGTAATTCACCTCCTGACTCCTCAAAGCCTGTCCACCATCGACATGGCACAAGTCCGGAGTGTGAGGGAATACTCCCCACTTGCCTGAATGGGTGCAGCTCCAACAACACTCAAGAAGCTTGGTACCATTCAGCTGCAATCAAACAACCTGTTAGATTGGCATCAGACTTGCAAACATCCCCTCCCTCCACCACCGATGCTCAGTAGCAGCAGTGTGTACTATCTACAAGATGCCCTGCAGAAATTCACCAAAGATCCTGAGACAGCATCTTCAAAACCCACAGCCACTTCCATCTAGAAGGACAAGAGCAGCAGATACATGGGAACACTAGTCCCTGTAAGTTCCTCTCCAAGCCACTCACCATCCTGACTTGGAAAAATATCGCCGTTATTTCACTGTCGCTGGGTTATAATCCTGGAGTTCCTTCTCTAAGGGCATTGTGGGTGAACCAACACTAAATGTTTGCAATCGTTCACCACCACCTTCTCAGCGGCAACTCGGGATGGACAATAAATGCTAGCAATCCCCACAGCCCGTGAATGAATTTAAAAATTCGGCTGCTGGAAACTCAACATGAGGATTTTTATATTAAAGTGATTGGTGAGATAAACAACGATGACATGAGGAAACACCCAACCAGAGAATGTGTAGGATGATGGTCAACTGTGGCCTTCCAAGTTAATTGGACAGTTATTTGAAGAGATAAAATTACAAAGATATGAGAGAAGGACGGGGCAGTGGGATTAGATTATGGCAGACCAAATGGCCTATTACTGTGAGGTAACCTTTTACAGTTCCTGGCATCTGTAACTGGCAACTCACAGCTGTTAAAGAGCTGAGCACCTCAATCCAGTCTTGTGCTGAGATGGGGGGTCCGTGATTTAGTGGTACAATCTTTCAGATGAAGCTACAAGCCCATCTATCCTGTCAGTTGAGTTTCCCATGGTTGTCTTGGCCAATATTTATCACTCAAACATTTTTCATCAAGAAGCACTGAATTTACGGTCATAAATGTATTTTTGTTTGTGGGACCTTGATGTGCGTAAATTAGCTGGGGCATATATCACATTACAAATGTGACTGTATTTCAAAAGTACTTTGTTAGCTGTAAAATAATTGATGGTGTATTGTGGTCATGAAAGGCACTATAGGTTGCTCTAACCCCTCTAATTCTTCCTCTCTTTCTCTGCCAATGGGTCTTATCTTCTTGAATGACCAACCTGAGGCCCATGAGACCACAGGATGTAGGAGCAGAATTAGACCATTCTGCCCATTGAGTTTGCCCTGCTGTCTGATTACAGCTGATATGTTTCTCAACCTCATTCTCCTGCCTTCTCCCTGGAACCCTTGATCCCCTTACCAATCAAGGACCTATCTATCTCTGTCTTAAAGACACTCAATGGCTTAGCCTCAATGAGTTCGACAGTTTAACCACACTCTGGCTGAAGAAATTCCTCATCATCTCAGTTCTGAAGGGTTGCCCCTTCACTCTGAGGCTGTGCCTGGTGTCCTATTTCTCCTAATAGTGGAAACATGTACTCTACTCTACTCTAACCAGGCCTTTCAGTTTCAATCAGATCCCCCCTCATCCATCTAAACTTCATCAAGTACTGTCCACAGGTCATTGAGACTATTTTAACTCTGGTCACATTTTCAGTGGGAGACTGACTTATTCTCTCATTGTACACCATGCCTGATGTTCCTTTTTATATTGCAGACAGTGGAAGGGCTAATTGTTGAGCCAGTAAATTTTTGACATTCACTGAAAGTTGAGGTGAATTCCTCTTGCAATGATCCATGACATAGACTTATGATTTTCTGCTCCAACGTGTGATAGCTCAAGAGACAGTGCCAATTCTTTTGATGAAAGCAATTTCAAGAAGGAGATAGATATGGTTCTTCAGTCTAAAAACATCAAAAGTATTGGGAGAAAGTGGGAAGAGGATATTGAGTTGGATAATCAGATATGATCATCTGGAAGCGCAGAATAGACTTGAAGGGCTGAATGGCCTACTTCTGCCCTGACTTCCCATGTTTCTCAGACAGCTGATGCAGTAAGATTAGATTAGATTACTTACAGTGTGGAAACAGGCCCTTCGGTCCAACAAGTCCACACCGCCCCGCCGAAGCGCAACCCACCCATACCCTTATATCTACCCCTTACCTACACTACGGGCAATTTAGCATGGCCAATTCACCTAACCTGCACATCTTTGGACTGTGGGAGGAAACCGGAGCACCCGGAGGAAACCCACGCAGACACGGGGAGAATGTGCAAACTCCACACAGTCAGTCACCTGAGGTGGGAATTGAACCCAGGTCTCTGGCGCTGTGAGGCAGCAGTGCTAACCACCGTGCCCCCGTGCCGCCCTAAGAGCCACTGCTCCTCTCCTTTCCTATCCCCTTACCCTTCTCGCTCACTCAAGTATTTATCCAACTCCCTTTTGAAGGCTCCTTTGAATCTGTGAGCACCACTGAATAGTGACGCAACCATGCACAAAAATATTGCGGCTGGAACCAATAGCTTTTTCTCCAAACTTACCCATAGATTTATGAATGGAATGCGTAGAGTCCAAAAAGAGCTATTGTGGTTCAATGGTTAAGAAACATGTAAGGGAGTTGAATGACCATCTGCTTGGGAATGTGACATATCATCTTGGAAATGAATGTGGACCAGGATGGCCAGAGGTGAACAGTGAGAACGTAACAATGGAATCAAAATTTTGCAGTCATGTGAGCCTTTGAGATCAAGAGGTATTTATATGCATGTTTCACTCGGTACTCCTCAAAATTGCTTTCTTTTTCATTTGTGACGGAAAAGTTCTGAACCTTGCATTCAGCAACTGTTTTCTCTAAATGCTGCTTGTGAAGGTTCTAAGTGTGAAATGAGTTTGTTTTGTCCGAATCTATTACCTCGGGAGTGTGAAGTCACAAGGCACTCTGGTATTTGGTGCACATTGATACTAAAATTCACCATCTTAATCAGGAAAGTTACAAGAATGGTTTAGGTGGGTAATGGAAGTGTTGAAATGCTGCATTACAGAGTGTGAGACACAGTCTCGAGGTAAAACATTCACCCTACCATTAGTTTTAATAAGTAAAAGAATGGGATTTCTTTATTTGTACATGTATGTTTTTGTATAATTATTAATTGGAGCAATTTCACCTTCACTATTTATTTTCACTCAGTGAAACATGACCTGAACTATTGAACAAAAAGATATTTCCAAATGTTACCAGGTCTGGCAGCATCTGTGGAGAGAAATCAGAGTTAACCTTTCGGGTCCAGTGAGCCTTCCTCAAAACTTGTGGTAGCTAGGAGATTTTAGTTTCAGCTAGGAGTTTCCAAGCCACCAACAGTTCTGAGGAAGGGTCACTGGACCTGAAATGATTTCTCTCCACAGATGCTGCCAGACCCGCTGAGATTTAACTAAAATTTCTGTTTTTGTTTCTGATTTACATCATCCACAGTTTCTATGGGTTTTATTTCCTAATATTTCTGGTTCTCTGTGTTTGTTCACTTATCTCTTCTTGCAGACCAGTGGCTGTCTAACTGGGAACAATACAGTAGCATTCCAAACGGTCAAAACTGTAACAAAACTACAGCAGGAGCAGCATTACGATGCTGTATTAAAAAGCAAGCATTCTGACAATGTGAAGGGCAGTACAAAAAATGCTGAAACATTTGGCCCATCAGCGTACCAAACAACGGAAACGCACAGTCATGTTTTGGGGCTCAGTCCCTTTCTGTGAAGGTGCACGCCCAGGATATGGGTCCACTTACTCACTTGACCAGAAGCTGCTTTGTCTTGTTTTGGTTCAATATCGTTCTGTTATTTACCTTCCTCGATATCCAGAAAAATATCTTTCTGAAGGCTCCTCTTCTTTGCCATCCCTTTATAGCTCCAAATGATTTCACATCGATAATAAGCACTATCGTCATTTTGTAAATCGCTGATCAGCAAGGACATGTTGGCCTGGAACAATGGGCTCATTCTGATCCGTCTGACATATTGTGTTGCTGTCAAGTTAAGTTGAACACCATCAGTATAAGCTAGCAGCTCCCTTGGCAGGTACCTATGCCAGCTAATGTTGATAATCTGGATTAAGTTTTCATTGAGGCCACTCAGTTCACAGGGCAGTAGGGCCGACCGTCCTCTCACACCTTTCGCCTCCGTGATGCTATCTAACTTCAAACGACAACTCCCTGTGTGAAACATGGATAAAAACATCTTCAGTAAACACACATCTGTTGAGCCTTTGCAGTCCCAAGTAGTTTTAACAACTTTAAATCCAGTGCTGTGCAACATTGGCAAAATGATTGTCAGCTGATGTTGATAGAATACAGAATATTTTAGCAGAATCGTTTTATTTAAGTGTAGCAGTCTTAGCACACAGAAACCTCAATCACGAGACTTGCAATGTTCACAAACAGAAATTGCTGGAGAAACTCAGCAGGTCTGGCAGTATCTGTGGAGAGAGAAACAGAGTTAATGTTTTGGGTCCAGTGACACTTCTTCAAAGCTGGTTCTGAAGCCCTGGAGAAGGGTCACTGGACTCAAAACGCCAACTCTTCTTTCTCTCCACAGATACTGCCAGACTTGTTGAGTTTCTCAAGAAATTTCTGCTTTTGTTTCAGATTTTCAACATCCACATATTATATATAACCTGGAACGTTGGTTCTTGAGGAATTAGTTATGAGATTGCACACTGTGCAAGAAAACTATCATGGATTCACTCAACGAACTCCTCCTCAAGGCTACCCTGATGAAGCTGGTTCGACCAATCAACATGTAGATTAAAATCCCCCATGATAATTGCCATACCATTTTCACAGGCATTAGTTATTTGTTTGTTTATTGCCCACTCCAATGCGATGTTATTATTTGGTGTCCTATGGACTGTGCCTATCAGTGACTTTTTCTTCTTTGAATTTCTAACTTCCACCCAAATGGATTCAACCTTATTCTCAATCAAACCTATTTCATCTCTCAGCACCACCCTGATGTCATCCTTGAAGAATATCACAGCTACACCACCTCCCGTACCTTCCTGTCTGTCCTTCCAAGTAGTCTGATACCCCGGGTATTTAACTCCCAAAAGTGACCACCCTGTAACCATGTCTCTGTAATGGCTACTAAATCATTTTCATTCAATGATTTGTGCTGTTAACTCATCAACTTTGTTACGAATGCTACGAGCATTCAGGTAAAGTGCCTTTATGCTAGTTTTCATACTCTCATGATTTCCAACATCTCTAATGTTATCCTTCCTTTTTCATTCTTTCATAGTCTGCCTTGTACTTAAACCCTCCTGCACACATGCCAACTTGCTGCTTACCTTTTCATTTACCATCATACTTCCTGTCATTTTCCCTTTCCCTTCCCCTCAACTAGGAGAAAGTGAGGACTGCAGATGCTGGAGATCAGAGATGCTAAATGTGTTGCTGGAAAAGCGCAGCAGGTCAGGCAGCATCCAAGGAACAGGAGAATCGATGTTTTGGGCATGAGCCCTTCTTCAGGAATTCTTCTGCCCTTCTCCTCAACTCACTAGTTTAAAGGAGTTAAGGCAGCATCCAAGTAGCTTCGAAATCGACGTTTCGGGCAAAAGCCCTTCATCAGGATGAAGGGCTTTTGCCCGAAACGTCGATTTCGAAGCTACTTGGATGCTGCCTGAATTGCTGTGCTCTTCCAGCACCACTAATCCAGAATCTGGTTTCCAGCATCTGCAGTCATTGTTTTTACCTCACTCGTTTAAAGTCCTGTTTATCCTTTTTGTGAGAACACTGGTTCCAGATTGGTTCAGTTGAAGACTGCTTCATTGGAACAGATCCTCCTCTTCCAAAACTGATGCCAATGCCCCACGAAGTTGAACTCCTCTTTCCCACACCACTCCCTGAGCCACGTGTTTACTTCCCTAATTTTCTTGTCCCTAAGCCAATTTGCACGTGGCACAGGCAGGTTATAACCTTTGAGGATCTGATCCTTAATATCATTCCTAGTGCTTGATAATCCCCAAACAGATCCTGCTTCCTAGCCTTGCCTATGTTGTTTATCCCAATGTGGACCACAACAACTGGATCCTGCTTTCGGTTGTTTATTGTAGTGGTCGGTATAGAAGCGGCAAGCAGAAGCAGCAGGAATGGAACCAAATAAATTGTAGAAGATGCAATACAGCAGCACTTCACAGGAGATGCCAAAGCCCTGAGGATGTCACCGAGACAGGGGTCAAAACATCTGCAAATCAACTTCCTGGCTTGGCGAACATACCCATAACAGTGGTTAAACGATTATTCTGAGATGATGCCCTCTGGTCCTAGATTCTCCTACAAGGGGAAATAAACAATCTATTTTGAAGATACAAAAACGCAGGTAAAATCTCTTAGCTATCTTCCTGTGAACATTGAGTACAGGAGTTGGGAGGTCATGTTGCAGCTGTACAGGACATTGGTTAGGCCACTTTTGGAATATTGCGTGCAATTCTGGTCTGCTTCCTATCAGAAAGATGTTGTGAAACTTGAAAGGGTTCAGAAAAAGATTTACAAGAATGTCGCCTGGGTTGGAGGGTATGAGATATAGAGAGAGGCTGAATAGGCTGGGGCTGTTTTCCCTGGAGCGTTGGGGGCTGAGGGGTGACCTTACAGCAGTTTATAAAATCATGAGGGGTATAGATAGGATAAATAGACAAAGTCTTTTCCCTGGGGTGGGGGACTCCAGAACTAGAGGGCATAGGTTTAGGGTGAGAGGGGAAAGTTATAAAAGGACCTAAAGGGGCAACTTCTTTATACAGAGGGTGGTGCATGTATGGAATGTGCTGCCAGAGGAGGTGGTGGAGGCTGGTACAATTATAGCATTTAAAAGGCATCTGGATGGGTATATGAATAGGAAGGGTTTGGAGGGATACGGGCCAAGTGCTGTCAAATGGGACTAGATTAAGTTAGGCTATCTGGTCGGTAAGGACGACTTGGACCGGAAGGTCTGTGTCTGTGCTATGCATCTCTATGACTCCATGATTCTATGACTCTATGATCAGGTAGAAAAGTGAACTGTAAACTAATTCAGTAATGTTCAAACCACAAAGTAGTCCAATGACAGTGAGAAATATCCTTGAGAGGCTAATTACATTTCTCAGCAATTCCTTCAGAAGTGCTGAGAACACATTTTAAAAATAACTCAATTAGTAAATGAGCAAATTCTGCTTGCCATCATCTTGTCTTGTTGTGGTCTTGCTGTTGAACAGAGAATGAAGTGTGACTCACTCAACACAAAATTCCCATCATCTAATTCCTCCTACTGACCTATTCTCAGATATGAGTGTAAGGAACAAAACTGACAATGTTCTGAAGAAGATTGGAACCAAAATGTTGACTCTCCACAGATACTGTCAGACCTGATGAGCTTCTCTAGCAATTTCTCTTTTTTCCTCTTCTCTGATGATGGGATTTACACCCAACAAATTATTGCACAATGGAAAGCCTATGATGACTATCTCTGCAGATAGACAATTAATAAAGTTAAAAACAATTGAGAAATTAAAATGTGTTACAAGTATGGAGCTCACAGGGTCACATGGTTGAAGAGTTCATTAAAAGGCCATTCAGCTCTTTATGGGAATCCTCAGAATTTGTTGCCGATCCCTAATTGCCGTTGGGCTGAGTAGCTTGATACATCATCTGGAGTTAAGGGTTAACCATATTGCTGTGGGTCTGGTGTCACACGTAGGGCCAGATCGGGTAAGGTTGGCAGTTTTACTTCCATAAACGATGTAAGTGAACCCAGATGGGATATTTGTGATAATCTACTTCATGATTACTAAGGATAGCTTTCAATTCCAGCTTTAATTTAGTTTTGCCATCTGTCTTGGTGGGATTCAAATCCCGAACACTAACTTACAAGTTTGCCTTATTGGTTTGTGATTTCCATGATATTATGGAAAATGTGCCAACTGCACGCCAACACCAGCTGGCATTTACATTGTATCCTTAAAATCATGATAATACCCTCAGACATTTTACAGAATCAAGTCCGCAAGGAAATATTGTGACTTCCTTATAGGGAAGACATGGATAAACCTGAAAGGGTTTGGAAATGAGTTACAAGGTAGTTACCAGGGTTGGAGGGTTTGAGTTATAGGGAGAGGCGGAATAGGCTGGGGCTGTTTTCCTTGCAGCATCAGAGGGGTACCCTTATAGAGGTTTATAAAAGCATAAGAGTCACGGATATGGTCTTTTCCCCAGGGTAGAGCAATCCAAAACTAGATGGCAGAGGTTTAAGCTGAGAGGGGAAAGATTTAAAAGGGACCTTAGGTGCAACTTTTTCACACAGAGGATGGTGTATGTATGGAATGAGCTGTCAGTGGAAGTGGTTGAGGCTGGTACAATTACAACTTTTAAAAGGCATCTGGATAGTTATATGAATAGGAAGGATTTAGAGGGAGATGGGCCAAGTGCTGGCAAATAGGACGAAGTCAAATTGGGATGTCTAGTTGGCATGGACGAGTTGTACAGAAGGCTCTGTTTCTGTGCTGTATGACTGCATGACTCCAAAATGGTCGGTCAAAAGTTTGTTCAAAGAGGTTTGTTTCAAAACTAACCTTCAAAGAGGAAAGAGAGGTGCAGAAATAGAGTGTGTCGCTGAACTTAGGGCCGAGGCTGCTGAAGGCATGACAGCCATAGGCAGGTGATCACAGTAGCTCATGGGGCCAGATGTAGGGGAGTGCAGATGGTTTTAGAGGATGGTTGGTCTGGAGGAGATTACAGAGATAGAGACTGGTGAGGCCATGAAGATATTCAGAAGCAAGTGTGGGAATTTTAAAATTGAGAAGCTGCACATTCAGAAGCCAATTTGGACCACGAGCACAGCAGGATCCAATGAAGATTAGGGCATGGGTGGCTAAACTTTGAAGCATAGAATGTGGGAAGCTGTCCAGGAGTCACGTCCAAAAATAACATGGACGTGGATGAGGAGTAGGAGATGAGTGAAACGGGGTGAAGTTGGATGGAAACAGGCAGGCTGAGTGATCATGTGGGTACGTGTTCAGGAGATCATCTCAAACTTGAATATGAGTCTTGTACAAGCACAGACTGTTTGTGATGGAGTGATAGAAACAAATGCTTTGGTCTTCCCAAAAATTAATTGGAGCAAACACTGGTTCACCCTGTTCTGGATGTTCTGACAATTTAGAGATATTGGATCATTTTAGAGAGACAGGTGTCATCAGTGTATCTGCAGAAAGTAGTGCTGCTGAGTGGGAATTGAAAATGGAATGAGGCCATTGGTGCTGGAACAGGAAGAGAAGCCAAAGCAAGTGACTCTATGGCTATAAATAGATGAATAAAATGGAGCCAGTAAGTGCAGTGTCATCAAGCTGTGAAATAATGGAGTTGTTGGAGGAATAGGGTGTGATCCATCATGTCAAAAGACAATGAGGAATAGCTTACCTTTGTCATATCCATTTACCCATCTTTGTGACTTTGATTAGAGCTGTTTCAATGCAACAGCGGGGACAGAAGTATCCTTAAGGGGATTCAAATATGGAGCTCAGGGACAAGGGGAATAGATTTAGGAACGTAGGAACAGGAAATGTCTGGACAGCTCCTCCAACCTGTTCTGCCATTCAATAAGAATGAAGTTCTCATGATCTGTGGCTGAAGTTCTCATGCCTTGGGCCCATATCCCTTGATATCCTTACTTCATTAAAAACTGCCTATCTTAAATTTAAATTTGACAATTTAATTAGCATCGACGGCCATTTGAGGAAGAGAGTTCCAAACCTCTACTATTCCTGTGTGAGGAAGTGCTTTCTACCATCTCTCCTGAATGGCCTCACCTCAATTCTTAGACTATGTTGCCTAGTTCTAGAATCTTCAATCAGAGGAAATAGTTTTGATCTCTGTTAATATCCTGAAGATCACGAGTAGGTCACCCCATAACCTTCTAAATGCTGGAGAATAAATGCTTAACTTGTCTAATCTCTCCTCATAACCCCTGAAGTGCAGGTATCAGCCTTGTAAACCTGTGTTGCATTCACTTCAAGACCAATATATCTTTCCTAAGGTGTTGTGCTCAGATCTGCTCACTGTGGGGTCGAACCAGGGTTTTGTGTTACTGCAGCGTAATGTCTGCATCCCTATATTCCAGCCCTTTAGGTATGAAGGCTAGCATTCCATTAGTTTCGGGCAGGAATGGAAGGTTGGAAATGGAATGGAGGATGGAGGGCTGGGTTTTTTAGGAGGAGGTAATGATGCAATATTGAAAGGAGAGGGGAACAGAACCTAAGGAAAGGTAACCATTAACAACATTGGCTAGCATGGGAACCAGGAAGGGACGTTGGGATGGTCAACAGCTTAGTGGGAACAGAGTCAAAGGAATTGAACGTGGGACTCATGGACAATGAGCTCAGAGATAGCATGAGGAAAGATAGAGAGGAAACTAAAGAAAATTACAAGTTTAGCAGTAGGGACCTTTATAGAAAGTTTAGTTTTGTCCATGAGTGGAGGTAAGGGAAACAGTCGAAGGGCTTCACGGATTGTCCTAATTTTAGTCACAAAGAAATTCTCAGAAATCCTCATGTTTTTGATTGGAAATGAGTCTGGACAAAACAGGAGAGAGGCTTTTATAAAAGGGAATGCAGCTGAGAAACTGGAATGCTGGAATAATGAAGTATTTTGTCATCATGACAGCAGGACTGAATGTGCTTTTCTGTGATCCAATGGATCGAGCAGTGAATGCCCAAACTAGCTGGCTGTCATTTCTGTACAAACCTACATCCCATGGGGTTAACATGAGACCTGCATTGGAGTAACAACCAAGGTGTGAGAGAGAGTAATTGTTTTCATGAAGACTGGCCCATTGAAGATGTAAGATCCAACTCCTTAAACTATTTTCATACATCTGTTTCTGAATTTATTTTTCAATTACTTTTTAAACTTCCCCTTTAGAGGCTATTATTGATTTTGCTTCCATCACTGCTTTTTGATAGGGCTTTCATTGGCTAATAAAATGCTACTAAAAAAGATTCCTCTGATCATTGTCTTAAACCTAAACACCTCGCTTACTGATTTGACATCAGTGAAATTAGGTTTCCCCTTACTTCATAGAGCCCCTACAATGTGGAAACAAACATTCAGCCCATCAAGTCCACACTGATCCTATGAACAGTATCTTACTCAGAACCACTCCTCTACCCTATCCCTGTATTTCCCATGGCTAACCCACTTAGCCTGCATATCCCTGGACACTATGGGCATTTTAGCATGGCCAATCCACCGTAACCTGCACATCTTTGGACTGTGGGAGGAAACCAGAGCACCTGGAGGAAATCCATGCAGACACAGGAAGTATGTGCAAACTCCACACAGACTGTCACCCAAGGGTCCCTGGTGTTGTGAGGCAGCAGTGCTAACCACTGAGTCACAGTGCCACCTCACTAAATTACCTATTAATTTTTATTTGCTTCATTTTCTAAACCGGAAACTACTCTATTAGGAAGAGTCCTATTTCTCTAAACTGCACTGAAAACTAGCATGAATTTAACAATCCAGTACATTATCGGGTGAATCAGTTCCTTCCTACAACCCCCCCCCCACCGCACCCCCCCACACACACACACAAATCTTCAGACACAGGACGTTATTAATACATGTTCAAAGATAATTTCTCACATCATTTAACAGCATATTGAAATAGCTAATTTTGAAACATAGGGTATGTTCCTCTACGTTGAAAACCATCCAGGATTTAATTCAAAAAGGTACACACGAATCCCCTCATATTTCACTGTAAAAATGAATATTGTCTAACTGCATGCATGGTAAGTTGTCACTAGACCTAAAGCCATCTGGATGAGGGGCCAACGGATACAATGCTGCAAAGGAAGGAAGATTGAAAGCATAAACTATCCTCACCCACTCTTGCATATATCCTAGCAACTGACTGACAATCACAGACCTTGTGTTTAAATGCCTCCCCCACTGATCTGAAATCAGTGTGGCATTGCAAAGAGTCCTAAACAGTAGGGTCAAACGAGACTTGTAAAATGGCAGAAGGGCCATTTGTTTACTTTATTAGCATGCCTTTTATTTTATTAGTCCGTATTTTAAAAATTGCTTTTCTACAAACAACAGGGGCAGAATGATTGGAATGAATTACTGAAGCACAGCGGCTTTATACATGCACATCAAATTTCACTCAGAAACAATAACCCAATTATAATAGCCAGGTTAACACCTCCAATAAAAAAGCAGAGAGTGAAGTTTGTTACGAATGCGTTGAACATTGTAGTGCATCATTGTTGATTCTTAGTTCTACCTGACTTGATTCTAGGCAATCATTTCTCCTCAGAACATTTTCCACAAAGTTCTGATAGCAAGTATCTATTAAAAATATGCATAGTACCTGCCAATAAAACCCAGCTATACCTTTTCTAATTTTTGTCAGCAAATTATTATAAAGCCTTAAAAAGTCTTATATAAAGCCTTAAAAATTCCTCTATTCACAGTTATAATGCCTCTTCTCCTGTCTCCATTTCCAAAGGTTGTGCTATGGACTTCCAATGGATTGATCTACACTTAGGGAAGCAAACCCAACTTACTGACTGCTAGAGCTTTTGACTGGCCTGGAATCCATTATTGAGTACTGGCTTCAAATAAGAATGCCAAGTTAAAGACTCTCTTCTTTAAACAAAGTGGAGAATAGGATTTATTCTGTAACTAAGCTGGTCTGATCATGCAACTAGTTTAGGTCATAATCTTCACACTTCTGCAGAGTGGCTGTTCAGGAGAGTCTCCCAGTCTTACTGCCTGCTATCAGGCCGTGACAATCGCAAAAAGACCTGGTATCAAACCTGAACTGGGAGTTTCTGGGTCAGGGATAGAGACACTGTATGATAAGATTTCCTAAAGTGGGATATTAAATATACATATTTGTCACTCAGCAATGATGGCCCTCTGTTAGTGATGTTACTGAGGCACCTCTGTTTTGTGAAACTGCTGCCATCCCCCCTCCCCAGCATCTTTAGGAACATAGAAACACATCAGGCCATTCAGTCCCTCCAGCCTGGTCCACCATTCAATGAGATCATGGCTCATTTATGGCCTAACTTCAAGTACCTGTCTTTGGTCCATATCCCTTAATGCCTCTGCTTAACACAAAATTATCTGTTTTGGAGTTAACATACACAACTGATCCAGCATCCGCTGCTATTTGGGAAAGAGAGTTACAAACCTCTCCCACCTCTTGTGTGCAGAAGTGCTTCCCAACATCTCTCCTGAACAGTCTGGCCCTAATTCTCAGACTATGTCCCTAGATCAAGAATCCCTAAGCAGCAGAAATTGTTTATCTTTATCTTTCCTGTATTTTACTGATAATATCTTTAAGAGTTCATTCAGATCATCTCTTAACCTTCTGAATTCTAGAGAAAACAGGTCTCTATAACCTGTAAAACAGAGAAGCTCATTTTGTCCAAACAAGTCTGCCTCTGTGCTTTTGAAACTGCAGTAAAAGCTCAGTTATTGAGCAATCAATTTAAAAACTACTATTTATTAAAAACTTTCTTTTCAAAACATTACATTTATGTTCAATGCATTACATTGAAACAAGGACTAAATTATACCAGCACACACTAGCCTGATTAATCTTTCACATTTAACCCCAATTGAAGGCTTTTGTTTAGATTTTGAACATGCTCCCTTGGCATAAAACTGCCATTGACATTAAGTGTTTCAAAGAAGAGCCTTATTAAACTCAAAATGTTAATTCTGTTTCTCTCGCCATAGATGCTGTCAGACCTGCTGAGTTTTTCCATCACTTCTTGTTTCTATTTCAGACTTCCAGCATCTGCAGCATTATCTTTTGTCTGAGAGTGAGCTGCTTGTTATTGAAAAATCTCGGTTGAACTTGATGGATGAATCTTGTGAGGCAGATTTGTAACTAGTTTGACAGTTCACCAATATGTTTCTCAATCTTAATTCCCCAAGTTACATCAACAGGAGATTGACTAGTTATAAAATACATCTTGTTTACTGTTTTGTTGAAAGGAATGTGTCATCAGAATGATATTTTCATTGGAAGGCAAGACTCAACAACGATTTTGAGTCTAGTCGAAAAATTTGGGTGTCACTAAAGAAGATTTCCTTTTGTAGATGGCATTATATCTTTAGAAAATCTTTATGGTGACTGTTATTTGAGCCAAATTTTTATTTACAGATTTTTCCCTTTAAATGAATTCAAATGTATGGTTTGAATTCACACTCATAAGATTATGAGGGAACAATGAACAAAAGAACAGAGACTTTGTCTAATGTTTGCAGGATGGTTTCCTAACACAGTATAGAGACAGGTCAGCAAGGGGTGAGCCACAGTAGGTTTGGTACTGGGTAATTAACCCAGCCAGGTGTTAGATTTGGAGGTAGGTAAGCGCTTTGGTGATAGTGACCACAATTCAGTTTTGTTTACTTTAGCAATGGAAAGGGATAGGTATACACTGGAGGACAAGAGTTATAGCTGGGGGAAACACAATTACAATGCGATTAGGCAAGATTTAGGATGCACAGGATGGGGAAGGAAACTGCAGGGCATGGGCACAATTGAAATGTGGAGCTTATTCAAGGAACTGCTACTGTGTGTCCTTGATAAGTATGTACCTGTTAGGCAGGGAAGAAGTTGTAAACCGTGGTTTACTAAGGAAGTTGAATCTCTTGTCAAAAGAAAGAACAAGGCTTATGTTAGGATGAGATGTGAAGGCTCAGTTAGGCCAATTGAGACTTACAAGGTAGTCAGGAAAGACTGAAAGAGAGAGCTAAATTGAGCCAGGAGGGGGCATGAGAAGTTGTTGGCGGATAGGATCAAGGAAAACTCTCAGGATTTCTATAGGTATATAAGGAATAGAAAAATGACTTGAGTAAGATTAAGGCCAATAAAGGACAGTAATGGGAAGTTGTGCGTGGAGTCAGAGAAAATGGGTGAAGCGCTAAGTCAATATTTTTTGTCAGTATTCACTAGAAAAAGACAATGTTGTCAAGAAGAACACTGAGATACAGGCTACCAGATGAAATGGAGTTGAGGTTCACAAGGAGGAGGTGTTAGAAATTCTGGCAAGGATGAAAATAGAAAAGTCCCCTGGGCCAGGTGGGATTTATCCTAGGATTCTCTGGGAAGCCAGGGAAGAGATTGCTGAGTCTTTGGCTTTGATCTTTATGTTGTCATTGTCTACAGGAATAGTGCCAAAAGACTGGAGGATAGCAAGTGTTGTCCCCTTGTCCAAGAAGGGGAGTAGAGACAACCCTGGTAATTATAGACCAGTGAGCCTTACTTCAGTTGTGGGTAAAGTGTTGGAAAAGGTTATAAAAGATAGGATTAATCATCATCTTGAAAGGAATAAGTTGGTTAGGGATAATCAACATGGTTTCATGAATGGTAGTTCATGCCTCACAAACCTTTTTAAGTTCTTTGAGAAGGTGACTTAAATAGGTGGATGAGGGTCAAGTGGTTGGTGTGGTGTTTATGGATTTCAGTAAGGTGATTGATAAGGTTCACCACGGTAGGCTAATGTACAAAATACGAAGACATGGAATTGAGGGTGATTTAATAGTTTGGATCAGAAATTGGCTAGCTGAAAGGGTGGTGGTTGTTGGGATGTATTCATTCTGGAGTTCTGTTACTAGTGGGGTATTGCAAGGATTTGTTTTGGGTCCATTGCTGTTTGTCATTTTTATAAATGACCTGGATGAGGGCATGGAAGAATGGCTTAGAAAATTTGCAGATGACACTAACGTCGGTAGAGTTGTGGAGAGTACCGAAGGATGTTGTAGGTTACAGAGGGACATAGATAAGCTGCAGAGCTGGGCTAAGAGGTGGCAAATGGAGTTTAATGTGGAAAAGTGTGAGGTGATTCACTTGGAAGGAGTAACATGAATGCAGAGTACTGGACTAATGGTAAGATTCTTGTTCGTGTAGTTGAGCAGAGAGATCTCGGTGTCCATGTAGAAAGCTCCCTGAAAGTTGCCAACCAGGTTGATAGAGTTGTTAAGAAGTCATACAGTGTATTAGCTTTTCTTAATAGAGGGATCAAGTTTCAGAACCAGGAGATCATGCTGCAGCTGTACAAAACTCTGGGCATATTGCACACAGTTCTAAGCACTGCATCATAGGAAGGATGTGAAAGCTTTGAAAAGGGTTCAGAGGAGACTTACTAGAATGTTGCCTTGTATGGAAGGAAGTTCTTATGAGGAAAGGCTGATGGACTTGAGGCTGTTTTCATTGGAGAGAAGAAGGTTGAGAGGTGACTTAATTGTGACATGTAAGATAATCAGAGGGTTAGAAAGGGTGGACAGTGAGAGTCATTTTCCTTGGATGGTGATGACCAGCACAAGGGGACATAGCTTTAAATTGAGGGGTGATAGATATAGGACAGATGTCAGAGATAGTTACTTTACTGAGAGTGTAGTAGTGGTGTGGAACACACTGCCTGCAACAGTAGGAGATTTACCAGCTTTAAGGGCATTTAAATGGTCATTGGAAAGACAAATGGACCTACATGAAATAGTGTAGGATAGATAGGCTTCAGACTGGTTTCACAGGTCGGTGCAACATCAAGGGCTGAAGGGCCTGTACTGAACTGTAATATTCTTTGTTTGATAACAAAGAACCTTACAGTACAGGAACGGGTCCTTCAGCCCTCCGAGCCTGCACCAATGCAGATCCTCTATCTAAAACTGTCACCTATTTCCCAAATATCTGTATCCTTCTGCTCCCTGCCCATTTGTGTATATGTCTAGATACATTTTAAATGATGCTATAATGCATGATTCTACCACCTCCACTGGCAACGAATTCCAGGCCCCCACCATCCTCTGCATAAAGAACTTTCCACGCATATCTCTTTTAAACTATTCCCCTCTCACTTTGAACTCGTGACTCCTCGTAATTGAGATCCCCCACTCTGGGAAAAAGCTTCTTGCTATCCACCTGTCTATACCTCTCATGACCTCAATCAGGTCTCTCATCAAACTTCATTTTTCTAATGAAACTAATCTTAATCTACTCAACCTTTCTTCATAGCTAGCACCCTCCATACCAGGCAACGTCCTCATGAGCCTCCTCTGTACCGTCTCCAAAGCATCCACATCCTTTTGGTAATGTAGTGACCAGAATGGCACACAGTATTCCACATATGGCCAAAGCAAAGTCTGAAACAACTGTAACATGACCTGTCAACTCTTGTACTCAATACCCATCAAGATGGGCGGCATGGTGGCTCAGTGGTTAGCATTGCTGCCTCACAGGGATCCGGATTCAATTCCCACTTCAGGTGACTGTCTCTGTAGAGTTTGTACATTCTTGGGTTTGCTCCAGTTTCCTCCCATAATCCTAAAGATGTGCAGGTCAGGTGAACTGGCCATGCTAAATTGCCCATAGTGTTAGGTGCATTAGTTAGAAATAAATACAAAGTAGGCGAATGGGTCTGGGAGGGTTACTCTTCGGAGGGTAGTGTAGACTTGTTGGCCGAAGGGCCTGTTTCTGAACTGTACGGAATCTATTCTACTCCCCCGTCTGATGAAGGAAAGCATGCCGTATGCCTTCTTGACCACTCTATTGACCTGTATTGCCACCTTCAGGGTACAGTAGACCTGAACAACCAGATCCCTCTGGACAACAATTTTCCCCTTCAAGGGCTTATGCCCGAAATGTCGATTCTCCTGTTCCTTTGATGCTGCCTGACCTGCTGCACTTTTCCAGCAACACATTTTTCAACTCTGATCTCCAGCATGAAGGGCTTATGCCTGAAACGTCGATTCTCCTGCTCCTTTGATACTGCCTGACCTGCTGCGCTTTTCCAGCAACACATTTTTCGGCTGTAGATCCCATCCAGACCTGGGGACTTGTCTATTTTAATGCCTTTTAGAATACCCAACACCTCCTCCCCCCTTAGCCGACTTGACCTAGAGTAATCAAACATCTATCCCTAACCTCAATATCCATCATGTCCCTCTCCTTGGTGAATACCGATGCAAAGTACCTAATAACAGTCTCACCCATTTTCTCTGACTCCCCGCTTATCTTTCCTCGTCTGTCTTTCTCTAGTTACCTTCTTGTTCCTTATATATGAATAAAAGGCTTTGGGATTCTTCTTAATCCTGTTTGTTAAAAATATTTCATGACTCCACTTAGCCCTCTTAATTCCTCATTTCAGATTTGTCCTACATTCCCAATATTCTTCCAAAGCTTTGTCCATCGTCAGCTGTCTAGACCTTATGTATACTTCCTTTTTCCTCTCAGCTAGTCTCACAATTTCACCTGTCATCCATGGTTCCTTAATCTTGCCATTTCTATCCCTCATTTTCACAGGAATATGTCTCTCCTGTACTCTAATCACACTATCTTTAAAATCCTCAGACATATCAAATGTGGATTTACCTTCAAATAGCTGCTCCCAATCTACATTCCCCAGCTCCTGCCCAATGTTAGTATAGTAGGCCTCCCCCCAGTTTAGCACCCTTCCTTTAGGACCACTCTTCTCTTTGTCCATGAGTATTCTAAAATTTATGAAATTGTGATCACTATTCCCAAAGTAATCCCCTACTGAAGCTTCAACCACCTAGCCGGTATCATTTCCCAACACCAGGTCCAATATGGCTCCTTCATGACTTGGACTAATTACATACGCTTTAGAAAACCCTCTTGGATGCTCCTTACAAATTCTGATCTATCCAGACCTCTAACACTATGTGAACCTCAGTTAATGTTGGGAAAATTAAAATCTCCTATTACCACCAGCTTGATGCTCCTACATCTTTCCATAATCTGTTTACATATTTGTACGTCTTTCTCACGCTCGCTGTCAGGAGGTCAGTGGTACAGCCCCAACCTTGTTACTGCACCCTTCCTATTTCCGAGCTCTGCCCATGTTGCCTCATTGTTCGAGTCCTCTATAGTGCCCTCCTTCAGCACAGCTGTGATATCCTCTCTCACCAGGAATGTTGCAAGGCTGTCTAGGCTTGCAACATAACTGTCACATTATCATGCCTTTTGAGACAACAGTCATGAGGGAGTTTAAGCATTTCCACAATGAGCAAAATCATTGCAGACAGGTTAGGTGACAGCAAATTTTACTTTGTTAATGTGTCCAGAGAATACTGATTAATCTAATTTTTTTGTTCAAAAATATACTTTACTTATAAGTGGTCTTCAAGTACATACAAAGTTCCAAACAAATCTGTACAGACTTTGCAGGAAAACAGTTTATTGGAATCTGATATTCCTCAGAGTTTCCATCCAGTTGCAACAAAAGGTTCTTCTAATCATGCAAGGAAACTAGCTTTAATATAACTGTTAAGGAAACACTCCCATTCTCAATTCTCTTTCACATATTATAAGTCTCCATAATTTACACCAGCTGAAATTGTGGGATTTACATTGTCAAGGATTGCCATTTAACCCATCACATCTTTGTAATAGCACCCCAAAATTAATTCCACTTCAAAAATGACCCAGGTGATAAAAGTTATTTTCATTCTGGCACAGGTATGCAACAATCAGAACTGTAAACCTCTACTTTCTTGTCAGACTTTTTCTTAAGCAAAATAAGAGAGTCAAACCAAGGTAACATTTCATGAAATGTCATTAGGTCTACTCACCAGGTCCAGTGAGAAATAACAGTGATGAGAATATCAAAAGGCTTGTTTCTTTCATGATGACTGGCTTTTACAATCCTTAAGTTCTCAAATGGGCAAGGGCTGTCGCTTTTGCTTTCTGTGCAAGGCCATAGGCTATTTACAGGGAAAAAATCCCCTCTGACTAACTCAGTGTTGTGAATTGCTGTCTTCATCTACTGTAAAAATAGGATGGGAGTATTGTGCGGGGATAGAATAGAGAGAGTTCTGCTGCTACAGGAAACAGATGTAATTATGAATGCCTCCACACATCATGCAAACTGTTTCGCCTGTGGTATGCTGTGGTCTGCAACACTTTACTGAGTTTTGCCCCGGATTTCTAAAGTCCACAAGTTTTTTAAATATCTTACACTTTTTTAAAGACAAATTTACAAGTTTCTCTTTATGCTTTCACCCAATGTAAATTACTAATAGTGTATAGATGAAAAATGGTATAAATCAGTATATGGTAACCATATTAGCTGTTCCCTTCTCAAACAGTTATCAAAAAAAAACAAAAGAGTCAAGACCAGAATGATGTTGCGGTAGGAAGACAAAAAGATGCTTCCTTGCTGGAACTGCCAATTTTATTTCTCTGCCCATACACACACGAAAACCAAATCCAAAGTCCTTCAGTTAGCACATGCCACTACTGGGCACAGTACATATATTAAGCTTCTAGTTCTTAGAATGTAGAAGGTTAAGGTTTGCCTCATGTAAAATATTAGGATCCGGGATGGAATTGGTAAGGTACACACAGGGAAGCATGTTCCACAGGGTACCAAGGTCAAGAGAACACAACCTTAACATAGAGCTGAACCATTCGGGAGAGAATTTGGGAAACACTTTTTATTGGCAAATTTATGAACAAATTATTAGCTAGATAAATTTTGCCAAGGGAGGCAACAGCCTTGTGGTGTTTTATCACTGAATTGTAAATATAGAGGATGAGACAATGTACTGGGGACACAGGTTTGAATTTTGCTTACGACAGATGGTTGAATTTGAATTCAAATAAAATTTGGAATTAAGAGTTTAATGATGACCATGAATCCATTATTAGAGTCATAAACGACCAAAGTAAACTAGTCCCATTTGTCTGTGTGTGGCCCAAATCTTGCTAAACCTTTTCTCTTCACATACCTGTCCAAATGGGTTTTAAATGTTGTAACTGCACCTGCATCTACCACTTCCTCTGGCAGTTCATTACACATACAAACCACCCTCTGTTTTAAAGCATTGCCCCTCAAGTCCTTTGTAAATCTTTCTCATCTCATCTTAAGAATATGCCTCCTAATTTTGAACTCCCCCCATCTTAGGAAAATACCATTGCTATTCACTTTATCTATGCATGCACCCACCCCAATTTTATAAACCTCAATAAGATTAACCCCTCAATCTCCTACACTCCAATGGAAAAAGTCCAGGTCTCTCTAGTCTACTTTTGTATCTTAAGCCCTCCAAACCTGGCAACATCCTGGTCAATCTTTTCTGAACCCTCTCCAATTTAATAATATCCTTCCTATAGCAGGGTGACTAGAACTGTACACAATACTCCTAAAGTGGCCTCACCAATTTCCTATTCAACTTTAACATGACATCCTAACTCTTATTCTCAATTAATTGATGGGGAAAGCCCATCTGGTTCACTAATGTCCTTTAGGGAAGGAAATCCTTACTTGATTTGGCCTGCATGTGACTCCAGACCCACAGCAATGTGGCTGACTCTTGATGGCCATCTGAGCAATTAGGGCTGGGTAATAAATGCTGGTCTAGCCAGCAACATCCTCATTCTGTGAATGAATTTTAAAAATCTGAAATATTTAGATTTTTTGCTCACCGTGACAATTAAGCGATATAGAACTAATGGAGTTAGGATATAGATTAACCATGACTTCATTGAAGGTAATAGGGTCAGATAAGGAACAGAAATCAGGTGGGAGGGACTGCACTTCCTCGATTAATCCGAAGACCAATGACTCATCAGCATTGGCTGTCCTGTTGGGAATGGTGGCCATTTCTGGGACTCTACCTATCTGCAAGACTCAACGTTGGACATTGGTAGTTGTGCACAGGCCAAGTAAGTGGGGGAGGGGGGCAATTGGATTGGATTGTTGGTGAGTATGCAGGGGATTCTGCGGGGGTAGGGGCTTTCCCTGGATGACGGGATGTCTGTAGTGGGCTACGCTATTCCCCATCCAGCCTGCAGGGAGGTCACTAGGGTTGACCAGATCTCTATGCACTATTGATAAAATGTCAGGAACAATGGAAAGGGGACCTTCAGTGATGCAATTGGTTTCCAGCCCGGAGGACTTTCCTGTTGCTGCTGGCAAATTACCATGATCGTGGGACGGCAGACTGTGTTCCAACCCACAGCCTCCTTCTTTATTGTTCAGCATCCCTCATTCTATCACCCATTACACTCAATTTTCCAAAAGTGGCCCAACCAATGTCCTGTAAAGCCACAACATGACCTCCCAGCTCTTGTACTCCATGCTCTGACCAATAAAGGTAAGCATACCAAATGCCTTCATCACTATCCTATCTACCTGCGACTCCACTTTCAAGGAGCTATGAACCTGCCCTGAAATATCTCTTTGTTCAGCAACACTCCCTCGGATCTTTCCATTAAGTGTATAAGTCCTGCTAAGATTTACTTTCCCAAAATGTAGCTGTAATGCTATCCCTTATCAAAGATGCCGCTCCCCCTCCTCTCTATCTATGTTAACCCATCTATGTGACTATATGTGCAACTTCTCCCCCTATCTATAACTGCCATCCATCACATCCCCTTGCTCTTGTAAGTTTCTCATTGCCTCTAATTATCTCTCCAACAGATTCATTCAATCTGATAGGATTCACAACCAACAGCGTTTATTGCTGATATAATCCTCAGTAACACATCAGCTCTCCCTAAACTCCCACATTCGACAAGAAGAGCATATCACTCTACTAAAGGCCATTTTTACTTCTTTCACTGTACAGTCCCAGAAAATAGCACTGTCTTATTCCTCTACAAAACACTGCTCCAAGCTAACTGACTACTTATGTCTTATATTTTTAAGATTAATCAAGAGAGGTATCTCAATAAAACATATAATAAAGAAAGAACCGACTCTATTCACTACTGCAGACTTACTGTAAGGCCACACTTAAAAATATGTTTCTGTGCTGTGACCTCTCGCAAACAGGTTCCTCCAAGATCAGTTGTGAATTTCACTATTTGTTAATTTTCCTAGACGCACTCCGATGTCCAGCGATACATGAATTCAAACAGCAAAGGCAGTAACTGTACAGGTTCACAGCTCTGTCAGTTAGCATTGTGGGTATCTCTCTCTCTCTCCCCGTGCACGGACCTCACCACGTGCTGCCTTTGTATGTTCTTCTTCCTTTTAAAGGTGATGTTGTTATGACTTTACTTTCTTCAAACTTCACAAACAATGCAACAGTATATAAAACAGTAATTACTGTTCCTGGAATTCAAGGAAATCACCTCCAACACCTAAAACATCTCAATAAAGGAGCAGATTTTACAGCCAGAAATTTTTCCTGTCCTCCATCTTGGATTGGAAGGATGTTGTGAATTTGAAAGGGTTCAGAAAGGATGTTTCCAGGATTGGAGGATTTGTGTTCTAGGGAAAGGTTAAATAGACTGGGGCTGTTTTCCCTGGAGCGTTGAAGGCTGAGATTATAAAATCATGAGGGGTATGGATAGGATAAATAGACAAAGTCTCTTCCCTGGAATGGAGGAGTGCAGAACTAGAGGGCATAGGTTTAGGGAAAGATATAAAAGAGACTTTCGGGGTAACCTATGTGTATGGAATGAGCTGCCAGAGGAAGTGGTGGAGGCTGGTACAATTGCAACATTTAAAAGGCATCTAGATGGGTATATGAATATGAAGAGTTTGAAGGGATATGGGCCGGGTGCTGGCAGGTGGAATTAGATTGGGTTGGGATATCTGGTTGGCATGGATGGGTTGGACCAAAGGGTCTGTTTCCATGCTAGACATCTCTATGACTCTAAAGCACCACTTACATAAACTTATTGGGGGTTACTTTAATTTTCCACTATGGTGTGAAAGAGGTGATAGGTGAGGTGGAGCTGTGTTTTAACATCTCTCTTGGTTTTTATTTCGATCAATACTAATACATTTTATGTTAGTGTAAGAAATCCATTCATGCTCTCAAAGACCTCTACTAGGGTTAGGTGAATCTTTAGCCTCTTTTTTTCTCTGAAAAGAATCACCCAATCCATTGCCGCTTCCATCTGGAAGGACAACGGCAACAGATACATGAGAACATCACCCCCTGCAAGTTTCCCTCCAAGCCACTCACCATCCTGACTTGGAAATATATTGCCATTCCTTCAGTGTCGCTGGGTCAAAGTCCTAGAATTTAACATTATTGAGGCTCTACCAACAGCATGTAGACTGCAGCAGTTCAAGAAGGACACTGACTACCACCGTCTGAAGGGCAACAAGGGATGGGCAATAAATGCTGGCCTCGTTAGTGATGCCCAGATCATCTGAATTAAGTTTTAAAAGACCAATTACTTGAAAGTAGAACAAATCAATACTGGAATATCCATTAAATAAAATGCTAAGCTAACAGCAACACATGGCAAGTATTCTATCAGTTTCCAAACAAGCAGAAAATCAACTTTCACAGTAAGCAATGTGCACTGGATGTGTTTTAAAATGTGAAGATTTGGGACTGAGCTCTTTGATTGACTTTGCATACCAGTCAATGTAGCAGATATGAAATTACTCTGGTCTGTTGCAACAGAAAATTAAGTTTGTTGGAAACTCTGGTGCATTAGGAGGAATTACAATGATTGACAGCTGAGGACCAAGAGGAGACCCATCATTTAATTTTTTTATACACATTGTACTATAATTTTATTTTTCAACATCTAGAGTAGACATTTTATAGTTAAAAATATACCTAGTTGATAGAATTAGTCAAAGAAAATTGCAAAATATTTGACGGTGAATATTACAGAATTTGCAAAATAAACTAAATTGTCCCAGTACAGCATGTTCCATTCAAACATATTTGCGTTGATCCCAACTGCCCCAGAATATAAAATGGGGATCATTGTAGCTCCTAGATAATTAGAAGTTGGACATTCACTAGATTACAGGCAGGAACTTAATGTCATTATTTATGAGAAGGAGAAAGAGAGTAGATTATATGTCTGTATATTGGCCTTGGAGGGAGTACAATGCAGGTTTACAAGAATGACATCTGGACTTTAAGGTTTATGAGGAGAGATTATATAAAATAGGATTGTTCTGTCCAGAATTTAGAAGGTTAAGGGGTGATCTGATTTAATGTTTCAAGATTTTAACAAGAAAAGACAGGATTCATAAACTATTTCCATTGGTTGAAGATTCCACTGGTTGAAGATGGGAGGTGGAAGACCTGGAAAAATGATGCACTGAGAACAACCTAGCTCTCAATGCCGGCAAAACCAAGCAACTCATTATTGACTTTCGGTGGGATGTTACTCATGCCCCCCTACACATTAACAGCACAAAGGTGGAACGAGTGGACAGTGTCAAGTTCCTAGTCATCCACAACAAGCTTTCTTGGACTCTTCATGTGGATGCACTGGTTACAAAGGCCCAACAACGTCGCTTCTTCCTCAGGCAGCTGAGGAAATTTGGCATCACGGCGAATACCCTTGCCAACTTTTATAGGTATGCCATCGAGAGCATTCTGTCTGGATGTATCACTACCTGGCATGGCAACTGTACCATTCAAGATCAGAGACGGTTACAGAGAATGGTGAACTCGGTCCGGACAATCACAAAGGCCAACCTCCCATCTACAGAATCCATCTACCAGGCCCGCTGCCAAGGAAAGGCCACCAGCATTTTCAAAGATCCATTCCTCCCTGGCAATATTTTTCTACAATGTCTACCATCGGTGAGAAGGTACAGAAGCCTGAACACATGCACCAGCCGGTTTCAAAATAGTTTCTACTTTACTGTTGTTAGAATACTGAATGGACTCACAAACTCTTAGCATTCGCCTGTACCTGTGTTTTGACTTTTGCTGCTGTTTACCTATTATTTATTATCTATGCTATTTAACTGTGATCTACCTGTATTGCTGGCAAGACAAAGCTTTTCACTGTGCCTCAGTACACGTGACAATAAATTCAATTCAATTCTAGAATTTGGGGGAATAGCCTGAGAATTAGGATTGGACCATTTAAGTGAAACATAGAAACATAGGAAATAAGTGCAGGAATAGGTCACTCAGCCCTTTGAGCCTGCCCCACCATTCAATATGATCATGGCTGAGCATGCAATCTCAGTATCCCATTCCCACTTTCTCTACATACTCCTTGATCCTATTAGCTGCAAGTGCCACATCCAGCTCCCTCTGGAATATATCTAACAAACTGGCCCCTGTAACTTTCTGTGGTAGATAATTCCACAGGTTCACAACTCTCTGAGTGAAGAAATTCTTGCTCATCTCAGTCCTAAATAGCTTACTCTTATTCTTAGACTGTTTTCATGTGATCCCCCCTCCCCACCCCCCCCTTCATTCTTCTGAATTCCAGTGAGTACAAACCTAGTTGATGCAGTCTTTCCTCATATGTCTGTCCTGCCATCCCAGGAATCAGTCTGGTGAACCTTTGCTGGACTCCCATAATAGAAAGAATGTCCTTCCTTCGACCAAAACTGCGCACAACACCCAAGATGTGGCCTCAATAAGGCTCTGTATAACTGCCTTCCAATACCTATTTCACTGCACAACTCTAATTCTACTCCTATACTCCAATCCTCTCACTATGAAGGCCAGTACGCCATTAGCGTTCCTCACTGCCTGCTGCACCTGCATGCCAACCTTCAGCGACTATTCCACCATGACACCCAGGTCTTGTTGCACCTCACCTTTTCCTAAACTGCCACCATTCAGATCATAATCTGCTTTCCTGTTTTTGTCACCAAAGTGGAGAGATGTTAAGAAGCTTTTCTACACGCAAAGGATAGTAGAGGTTTGGAATTCTCTTTCACCATCAGCAGTGGATGCTGGATCAGTTGTGTATTTTAAATCTGAGGTTGACAATTTTTTTGTTATGCAAATGCATTGAGGAAAATGGAACCAAAAGCAGGTATTTGGAGCTAGGCTACAGATCAGCAATAGTGGAAAAGGTTTGAGGGGCTGAATGGCCTCCCCATGTCCCTATGTTCCTATGCTGTAAGTGCTGATTTTTAACTGTTCTGCAGGGAAGGCAACTAGAGTTACATGAATTCTGTGTCTTTGGCATGATCAGATACTGAGTAGCTATGTGTGGTTAGGATGCAGGGAGATCAGATGAGAAAAGGAAATAATCTTTCTGGAATAATTAGATATTGTGCTGCTTTGCTGAAAAGTTAACCCATCTACACAGAGTCTGCATAGTTGGGGATCCAGTTAAGTCTCAAGGGCAATAGGAAGTCTTTGTGCTGGTAGAACCCAGGCCAAATCTTGAGAGTTATTAGGCAGTTAGGTATTTTAATCAGGATACTTGGTGCTACTAGTAGGTCAGTATAGGTAAGACTAGGAGTTGAAAAGCCTACAATCAGTATTTTCTTCATACAACTCGGTAAGACTGGACTTCAAGGAAAGCCCAAATACATTCTAGCTTAGCAAAGCTAGCTGTCTGCTAAAAGCTGGAGTTGTGCATTGAAATAGGTATTGAAAGGCAGTTTCTACAACAGGCTTAGAGTCAAGATGAGCACAGATGGGAGAGGAGTATGATCAAGAAGCAATCCTTTCGGGAGTCAATCAGAGAGTGAGGTTTAAGGCTAGACCAGCTAAAAGTGAAAAATTGTAATCCCTTGTGAAGTTTAATGTTGGTTGATGACCATCGTGTGATTGATGTTATGGGGGTGGGGCAGGGCTGGTATTCGTTGCTGTGAAATCCGTGGGACTTGTCATGATTCCATTTGATGTGTGTTGTAGAGTGTTCAATTACAGTATGTTATTCAAGTTTATCATGTCATAGTTCTGGGTTTGGAAAACCGTACATTGATTGTATTACTATTCGGACTAGTATAATAAAGCTTCGTGGTTTGTTCAAGACTATGGAATCTTGGAGCTTTGTTCTCTCATTAAGTCACCAGGATCTCATCTTTTGTCTACATTGTAAAATAAATTGTCACTAGTTTCTGAAAAATTGGAATATAATTTGGTGATTTGATGTTGGATTATAAGAGTTGTCAGTGATATGGTCTGGGATCATAACCCTTGAAACAGGTTGCATTATCAATAATAAGGAAGACATTCATTTCCTCAAGTATCAATCATATCCTTAAGATGCCCTAAAGTGCTTTAGTTGAGTAGAGTGGGAGTGACCGTTAAATTGTTGCATGACTTAGCAACAGTCCTGTTAGTGTCTTTCATGCATAATTATTGTTAACCATTGATGTTAACACCCCTCAGTGATGTGGAAGAACATATTGCTAGTCAAGTGAGTCCACATGCTTCCTCCCAGCTCAGAAAAAGGAAACAAGGATTTTTTTTCATAGTCATTTCTAAGAAAAAAATCAATGTCAATAGTTGTGGCTATTTTTGTTGTCTGCTAACTGTGCATATTAGATGAGGACAGTGCAAATAGACAGTATTCAATTCAGTGCAAATGAATATATTGTAATCATTATCTGGGAGGCAAATGTTCTGTCTTTCAAAGAAAATGCATGTACTGTATATAGGGCTTTTCACAGCCTTAGGTCACTTTACAGATCATGATGCAATTTTGGAGTGTGGTCACTATTGCAACGTAGAAAATAAGGTAGTCAACTTGTGTATAGTAAGGTCCCACAAACAGCAGTGCCTGAGATGATTGGGTAACCAGTGACATATCCTTTCACATAAAGTGTGTGTATAAACCTGTATGCCTTTGATTGCTGAGATTGTAAACCAGTCATTGAAGAAGAAAGATTGTATTGTTTTGCCTTGTGGACTGGTCAGAAGCAGCTGCTGTTCTAAAAATCCCGCTCTGGGACTTGGCCCATGGGAGTAGTGTTTACAAAGATTGAATTTTATGGAATTCTTAGTGGTAACGCCCTAGTCTCTGGACTACAAAAGCATCTGATGGTGGTGTAACGATAATGTTACTGGCCTTGTAATCCAAAACCCAGGCATTAGTATTCTAATGTTTGAACCCCAATTCTGCAGAATTGTGATTTTTAAAAAAAAATGGAACTAAAAGCTAGCATAATGGTGACCTTATTACCACCATGAATTGTTGTAAAACCACATCTCTGCTTCACTGATATCTTTTAGGGAAGGAAATGGGAGTGAGATATGGTTCTTCAGGCTAAAGGGAACAAAGACAATGTGGAGAGAACAAGAACAGGGGACTGAGTTGGATGGTCAACCATAATAATATTGAATGGTGGAGCAGGCTCGAAGGGCTGAATGGTCACTCCTGCTTTGGTTTTTAATGCTGCCATCCTTACCTGGATTGGCCTAAAGGTGACTTCATACCCACAGCAATACGATTGATTCTTAATTACCCCTTAAATGGCCTAGCAAGACATTCGGTTACAGGACTGTAATGGGGATGGATAATAAATGGTGGCCAAGCCAACACATAATGTGAAAAAAAAAGTCCTTACACCAGGAATTCCTCCAGGAAGGAATTCAAACAGATTGGTAAGCAGCCTTTTACTCTCCAACTCTTCTCTGAAGGGGCAGTATATGTGAAGGTGGCAATTAGCATTGTTGGGAGTTCTGGTGTTCAGATGGTCAGTCATGTGAAGCTCAATGAGAATTGACAGCCATTGTTTTATAATAAAAAATGGAAAGATTGTAGATAGTACAAAAGAAGGCAAATTGATTGTTGGCATTTATTGCTAAAGCATTGGAATATAACATTAGGAAAGTGTTGTTGTACAAAGTAAATCTTCACTGCAATTTTGTGTACAATTTTGTTCCATTTACTTAAAGAGGGATGTAATTGGATCGGTGGCTGTTCAGAGAGGGTTCACTAGATTGATGCCAAAATGAGGGGTTTGTCTTATGAAAAGAGATTGAGTAGTTTAGGCCAATGCTCTCTGGAGTTTAGAAGAGAGAGGAGATCTAATTGAGATATATAAGATGCTAAAGGGGATTGACAAAGTAGATGCAGAGAGGATATTTCCTCATGTGAGGCAATCTGGAATGAGAGGCTATAGTTTTAGAACAAGGGGTGGCAGATTTAAAACAAATGAGGAGGAATTACTTCTCTCAAAGCATCATGAATCAGCAGAATTCACTCCCCCCCAGAGTGTGGTGGATGCTGGGACATTGAGTAAAACTTAAGAAAGAGATAGTCAGATTTTTAATTAGTAATGGGTTGAAGGGAAATTGGAAGTGGGCAAGAAAGTGGTGTTGGGGCCAAGGTGAAATCAGCCATGATGATATTAAATGGTGGAGCTGGCTCAAGGGGCTGAATGGCCTTCACTTGCTCTTAACTCTTATGCTTTTAAGGGCAGATGGATGGGCAGATTTATTTAGTTTTGATATTATTTTCTAATTTGTGCTTAATGTATTTATTACTCTAATCCTGAATGGGATCTTCTCCTGTTGGGACGTAAGAGAATGAATAATTGCACACTGATTAACCTTGACCAGTTTTGAACTCCAGTGCTTTATGTGGTGAGATAGACAAAGAGGACAAGAGTCAGGGGAATGTCTGACACAAGTTTATTGAACAGCCTATCACAGAGAAACAATAATAATTAGACCCTACTATTGCGCTTTAATTAAATTCTACCAACTCTATGAATCGCTTCACAGGACTCATTAGTAAATAATCATAAATCTCTTTAGTAAACAGTATCAAATCTATATGAGCTATCTATTTCTGACATGCAGTTCCAAGGATTTGCTATCGCCTATCCACAATTCCCTACTGCTATATTTGAATTGCTTGTCTGAAAGGACTGGGATACCTACTCATTAAGGCTGGGCCAGCCTGTTCCTCAGTCTTTGAGGGTTGGCGATGTTTCAGGATCTGCCTTCATGGATTTGGGTTTCCCCTCTCATCGAGGGTTGGTTCTGTGCTTGGGGTTGTCGCACTGAGATGATTTTCTGGATCTGGACAGTTTAATAATACTCGCTATGAGGAGGTGGAGATACTGTGTGGCTCAGCTGCCAGTTGAAGATGCTCTCTGGAGATGTTGTCGAAGAAGGTGCAAATGCAGAGTGAGCTAAGGCTCCAGGTTGTCCCTTTAATCCCCCTTGTTGCACTCTTCTTGAAGATTCTGTCACCTGTAGCTAAAACTAGCATCAGGTGGGAGCAGGAAGATCCAATGAGGTGACTACTTTCCATATGTAGACATCCCAAAACATGTTTTTAAACCTTCAACAGTCAAGTGTTGACCTTGCCATGCTGTGCCTCTGGCTTCCTACTGAATTAGGTGCCACTGAGTCTGCATAATGAGTGAGACCTTCACCCTATCAAACATCACCAAGGTGCATTAGTCAGGTGAAATGTAGAGTAATAGAGTAGGGGAATGGGTTTGGATGTGTTGCTCTTCAGTGTGGAATTCTTGGGCCAAATGGCCTGTTTCCACACTGTAGGGTCTGTATAATTCCATGAAGTTGTGCTGAAAGTATTTATTACTGATGTAATGAAAGGGGTCCTCATCCTATCAAACTTCACCAAGTTGTGCTGAAAGTATTTATTACTGCAGTAATGAATGGGATCCTCACATTTCAACCTTCACCAAGTTGTGGTGTGAGTATTTATTACTGCAGTAATGAATGGGAGCCCCACCCTGTCAAACTTCACTAAGTTGTGGTGTAAGTATTTATTACTGCAGTAATGAATGGGACCCTCACCCAGTTAAACTTCATTAAGTTGCGCAGAAAGTATTCATTACTGCAGTAATGAATGGGACCCTCACCCTGTCACACTTCACCAAGTAGTGGTGTAAGTATTTATTACTGCAGTAATTAATGGGACACTCACCCAGTAAAAATTCACCAAGTTGTGGTGTAAGTATTTATTACTGCTGTAATGAATGGGTCCCTCACCCTGCCACACTTCATCACGTTCTGCTGTAAGTATTTATTACTGCAATAATGAATGGGACACTCACCCTGTCAAACATTACCTAGTTTTGCTGAAAGTAGTTATTACTGCAGTAATGAATGGGACACTCACCCTGTCAAACTTCACTAAGTTGTGCTGTAAGTATTTATTACTGCAGTAATGAATGGGACTCTCACCCTGTCAAACTTCACAAAGTTGTGCTGAAAGTATTTATTACTGCAGTAATGAATGGGACCCTCACCCTGTGAAACTTCACTAAGTTGTGCTGAAAGTATTTATTTTTGCAGTAATGAATGGGACCCCCACCCTGTCAAACTTCATTACATTGCGCTGAAAGTATTCATTATTGCAGTAATGAATGGGACCCTCACCCTGTCACACTACACCAACTTGTGCTGTAAGTATTTATTACAGCAGTAATGAATTGGACACTCACCGTCCAACTTTTCACCAAGTAACGGTGTAAGTATTTATTACTGCAATAATGAATAGGACCCTCACCCTGTCAAACATCACCAAGTTGTGCTGTAAATATTTATTACTTCAGTAATAAATGGGACCCTCACCCTGTCAAACTTTACCAAGTTGTTCTGTAAGTATTTATTACTGCAGTAATGAATGGGACCCTCACCCTGTCAAACTTCAACAAGTTATTCTGTAAGTATTTATTACTGCAGTAATGAATGGGACAATCACCCTGTCACACTTTACCAAGTTGTGCTGAAAGTATTTATTACTGCAGTAATGAAAGGGACCCTCACCCTGTCAAACTTCACCAAGTTGGGCTGTAAGTATTTATTACTGCAGTAATGAATGGCACCCTCACCCTGTCAAACATTTCACCAAGTGTTTCTGTAAGTATTTATTTCTGCAGTAATGAATGGGACACTCATCCTGTAAAAATTCACCAAGTTGTGGTGTAAGTATTTATTACTGCAGTAATGAATGGGACACTCCCCTGGCAAACACCACCAAGTTGTGCTGTAAGTATTTATTACTGCAATAATGAATGGGACACTCAGCCTGTCAACCATCACCAAGTTTTGCTGAAAGTAGTTATTACTGCAATAATGTATGGGACAATCACCCTGTCAAACATCAAGTTAAGATTAGATTAGATTACTTTACAGTATGGAAACAGGCCCTTCGGCCCAACAAGTCCACACCGACCCGCCGAAGCGTAACCCACCCATACATTTATCCCTACCTAACACTACGGGCAATTTAGCATGGCCAATTCACCTGACCTGCACATCTTTGGACTGTGGGAGGAAACCAGAGCCCCCAGAGGAAACCCACGCAGACACGGGGAGAATGTGCAAACTCCACACAGTCAGCCGCCTGAGGCGGGAATTGAACCCAGGTCTCGGGCGCTGTGAGGCAGCAGTGCTAACTGCTGTGCCACCGTGCCGTCCACCAAGTTGTGATGTAAGTATTTATTATTGTAGTAATGAATCGGACCCTCAGCCTGCCAAACCTCCCCAAGTGGTGCTGTAAGTAGTTATTACTGCATTAATGAATGCGAGCCCCACCCTGTCAAATTTCACCAAGTTGTGGTGTAAATATTTATTACTGCAGTAATGAATAGGGCCATCACCCTGTCACACTTGACCAAGTTGTGCTGCAAGTATTTATTACTGCAGTAATGAATGGGATGCCCACCCTGTCAAACTTGCCCAAGTTGTTTTGTAAGTATTTATCACTGCAGCAATGAATAGGGCCATCACCTGTCAAACATCACCAAGTAATGCTGTCAGTATTTATTGCTGCAGTAATGAATGGGACCCTCACCCTGTCAAACTTCACCAAGTTGTTCTGTAAGTATTTATTACTGCAGTAATGAATGGGACCCCCACCCTGTCAAACTTCACCAAGTTGTGGTGTAAGTATTTATTACTGCATTAATGAATGCGAGCCCCACCCTGTCAAATTTCACCAAGTTGTGGTGTAAGTATTTATTACTGCAGTAATGAATAGGGCCATCACCCTGTCACACTTGACCAAGTTGTGCTGCAAGTATTTATTACTGCAGTAATGAATGGGATGCCCACCCTGTCAAACTTGCCCAAGTTGTTTTGTAAGTATTTATCACTGCAGCAATGAATAGGGCCATCACCTGTCAAACATCACCAAGTAATGCTGTCAGTATTTATTGCTGCAGTAATGAATGGGACCCTCACCCTGTCAAACTTCACCAAGTTGTTCTGTAAGTATTTATTACTGCAGTAATGAATGGGACCCCCACCCTGTCAAACTTCACCAAATTGTGGTGTAAGTATTTATTACTGCAGTATTGAATGGGAGACCCCACCCTGTCAAACTTCACCAAGTTGTGGTGTAAGTATTTATTACAACAGTAATGAATTGGGACCCCCACCCTGTCAAACTTCACCAAGATGATCTGTACGTATATATTACTGCAGTAATGATTCGGACAGTCACCCTGTCAAACATCACCAAGTTGTGCTGAAAGTATTTATAACTGCAGTAATGATTCGGACAGTCACCCTGTCAAACCTCACCAAGATGATCTGTACATATATATTACTGCAGTAATGATTCGGACAGTCACCCTGTCAAACATCACCAAGTTGTGCTGTCAGTATTTATTACTGCAGTAATGAATGGGACCCTCACCCTGTCATACTTCACCAAGTTGTTCTGTAAGTATTCATTACTGCAGTAATGAATGAGACCCCCACCCTGTCAAACTTCACCAAGTTGTGGTGTAAGTATTTATTATTGCAGTAATGAATGAGAGCCCCACCTTGTTCAACTTCACCAAGTTGTGCTGAAAGTATTTATTACTGCAGTAATGAATGGGACCCCCACCCTGTCCAACTTCAACAAGTTGTGCTGAAAGTATTTATTACTGCAGTAATGAATGGGACCCCCACCCTGTCCAACTTCAACAAGTTGTGCTGTAAGTATTTATTACTGCAGTAATGAATGGGACCCCCACCCTGTCCAACTTCACTAAGTTTTGCTGAAAATATTTATTATTGCAGTAATGAATCGGACCCTCACCCTGTCAAACTTCATCAAGTTGTTCTGTAAGTACTTATTAATGCAATATTGAATGGGACCCTCACCCTGTCAAGCTTCACCAAGTTGTGCTGAAAGTATTTATTATTGCAGTAATGAATTGGACCCTCACCTTGTTAAACTTCACCAAGTTGTTCTGTAAGTATTTATTACTGCAGTAATGAATAGGTCGCCCACCCTGTCAAACTTCCACAAGTTGTTCTGTAAGTATTTATTACTGCAGTAATGAATAGGACCTACACGCTGTGAAACTTTACCAAGTTGTGCTGAAAGTATTTATTATTGCAGTAATGAATTGGACCCTCACCCTGTCACACTTCACCAAGTTGTGCTGCAAGTATTTATTACTGCAGTAATGAATGGGATGCCCACCCTGTCAAACTTGCCCAAGTTGTTTTGTAAGTATTTATCACTGCAGCAATGAATAGGGCCATCACCTGTCAAACATCACCAAGTAATGCTGAAAGTATTTATTACTGCAGTAATGAATGGGACCCTCACCCTGTCAAACTTCACCAAGTTGTTCTGTAAGTATTTATTACTGCAGTAATGAATGGGACCCCCACCCTGTCAAACTTCACCAAATTGTGGTGTAAGTATTTATTACTGCAGTATTGAATGGGAGACCCCACCCTGTCAAACTTCACCAAGTTGTGGTGTAAGTATTTATTACAACAGTAATGAATTGGGACCCCCACCCTGTCAAACTTCACCAAGTTGTGCTGAAAGTATTTATAACTGCAGTAATGAATCGGACCCCCACCCTGTCAAACTTCACCAAGATGATCTGTACATATATATTACTGCAGTAATGATTCGGACAGTCACCCTGTCAAACATCACCAAGTTGTGCTGTCAGTATTTATTACTGCAGTAATGAATGGGACCCTCACCCTGTCAAACTTCACCAAGTTGTTCTGTAAGTATTTATTACTGCAGTAATGAATGGGACCCCCCACTCTGTCAAACATCACCAAGTTGTGGTGTAAGTATTTATTACGGCAGTATTGAATGGGACCCCCACCCTGTCCAACTTCAACAAGTTGTGCTGTAAGTATTTATTACTGCAGTAATGAATGGGACCCCCACCCTGTCCAACTTCAACAAGTTGTGCTGTAAGTATTTATTACTGCAGTAATGAATGGGACCCTCACCCTGTCATACTTCACCAAGTGGTTCTGTAAGTATTTATTACTGCAGTAATGTATGGGACCTATACGCTGTGAAACTTCACCAAGTTGTGCTGAAAGTATGTATTATTGCAGTAATGAATTGGAACCTCACCCTGTCAAACTTCACCAAGTTGTGCTGCAAGTATTTATTACTGCAGTAATGAATGGGACTTACACCCTGTGAAACCTCACCAAGTTGTGGTGTAAATATTTATTACTGCTGTAATGAATGGGAAACACACCCTGTCAAACTTTTCACCAAGTTGTGGTGTAATTATTTATTACTGCAGTAATGTATGGGACCTACACGCTGTGAAACTTCACCAAGTTGTGCTGAAAGTATGTATTATTGCAGTAATGAATTGGACCCTCACCTTGTCAAACTTCACCAAGTTGTGATGTAAGTATTTATTACTGCAGTAATGAATGGGACACTCACCCTGTCAAACTTCCCCAAGTTGTTCTGTAAGTATTTATTACTGCAGTAATGAATGGGACCCCCATCCTGTCAAACGTCACCAAGTTGTGGTGTAACTATTTATTACAGCAGTAATGTATGGGACCTACACGCTGTGAAACTTCACCAAGTTGTGCTGAAAGTATGTATTATTGCAGTAATGAATTGGACCCTCACCCTGTCACACTTCACCAAATTGTGCTGCAAGTATTTATTATTGCAGTAATGAATTGGACCCTCACCCTGTTAAACTTCACCAAGTTGTTCTGTAAGCATTTATTACTGCAGTATTGAATAGGACGCCCACCCTGTCAAACTTCACCAAGTTGTTCTGTAAGTATTTATTACTGCAGTAATGAATAGGACGCCCACCCTGTCAAACTTCCACAAGTTGTTCTGTAAGTATTTATTACTGCAGTAATGAATAGGACGCCCACCCTGTCAAACTTCCACAAGTTGTTCTGTAAGTATTTATTACTGCAGTAATGAATAGGACGCCCACCCTGTCAAACCACATTAAGTTGTGCTGAAAGTATTTATTATTGCAGTAATGAATTGGACCCTCACCCTGTCACACTTCACCAAATTGTTCTGTAAGTATTTATTACTGCAGTAATGAATGGGACCATCACCCTGTCAAACTTCACCAAGTTGCGGTGTAAGTATTTTTGACTGCAGTAATGAATAGGACCCTCACCTTGTCAAACTTCACCAAGTTGTGATGTAAATATTTATTACTGCAGTAATGAATGGGACCCTCACCCTGTCACTCTTCACCAAGTTGTGCTGAAAGTATTTATTACTGCAGTAATGAATCGGACCCTCACACTGTCACACTTCCACAAGTTGTGCTGAAAGTATTGATTATTGCAGTAATGAATTGGAACCTCACCCTGTCAAACTTCACCAAGTTGTGATGTAAATATTTATTACTGCAGTAATGAATGGGACCCTCACCCTGTCACTCTTCACCAAGTTGTGCTGAAAGTATTTATTACTGCAGTAATGAATTGGAACCTCACCCTGTCAAACTTCACCAAGTTGTGCTGAAAGTATTTATTACTGCAGTAATGAATTGGAACCTCACCCTGTCAAACTTCACCAAGTTGTGCTGAAAGTATTTATTACTGCAGTAATGAATTGGAACCTCACCCTGTCAAACTTCACCAAGTTGTGCTGAAAGTATTTATTACTGCAGTAATGAATTGGAACCTCACCCTGTCATACTTCACCAAGTTGTGCTGAAAGTATTTATTACTGCAGTAATGAATTGGAACCTCACCCTGTCAAACTTCACCAAGTTGTGCTGAAAGTATTTATTACTGCAGTAATGAATTGGAACCTCACCCTGTCAAACTTCACCAAGTTGTGCTGAAAGTATTTATTACTGCAGTAATGAATTGGAACCTCACCCTGTCATACTTCACCAAGTTGTGCTGAAAGTATTTATTACTGCAGTAATGAATTGGAACCTCACCCTGTCAAACTTCACCAAGTTGTGCTGAAAGTATTTATAACTGCAGTAATGAATCGGACCCCCACCCTGTCAAACTTCACCAAGATGATCTGTACATATATATTACTGCAGTAATGATTCGGACAGTCACCCTGTCAAACATCACCAAGTTGTGCTGTCAGTATTTATTACTGCAGTAATGAATGGGACCCTCACCCTGTCAAACTTCACCAAGTTGTTCTGTAAGTATTTATTACTGCAGTAATGAATGGGACCCCCCACTCTGTCAAACATCACCAAGTTGTGGTGTAAGTATTTATTACGGCAGTATTGAATGGGACCCCCACCCTGTCCAACTTCAACAAGTTGTGCTGTAAGTATTTATTACTGCAGTAATGAATGGGACCCCCACCCTGTCCAACTTCAACAAGTTGTGCTGTAAGTATTTATTACTGCAGTAATGAATGGGACCCTCACCCTGTCATACTTCACCAAGTGGTTCTGTAAGTATTTATTACTGCAGTAATGTATGGGACCTATACGCTGTGAAACTTCACCAAGTTGTGCTGAAAGTATGTATTATTGCAGTAATGAATTGGAACCTCACCCTGTCAAACTTCACCAAGTTGTGCTGCAAGTATTTATTACTGCAGTAATGAATGGGACTTACACCCTGTGAAACCTCACCAAGTTGTGGTGTAAATATTTATTACTGCTGTAATGAATGGGAAACACACCCTGTCAAACTTTTCACCAAGTTGTGGTGTAATTATTTATTACTGCAGTAATGTATGGGACCTACACGCTGTGAAACTTCACCAAGTTGTGCTGAAAGTATGTATTATTGCAGTAATGAATTGGACCCTCACCTTGTCAAACTTCACCAAGTTGTGATGTAAGTATTTATTACTGCAGTAATGAATGGGACACTCACCCTGTCAAACTTCCCCAAGTTGTTCTGTAAGTATTTATTACTGCAGTAATGAATGGGACCCCCATCCTGTCAAACGTCACCAAGTTGTGGTGTAACTATTTATTACAGCAGTAATGTATGGGACCTACACGCTGTGAAACTTCACCAAGTTGTGCTGAAAGTATGTATTATTGCAGTAATGAATTGGACCCTCACCCTGTCACACTTCACCAAATTGTGCTGCAAGTATTTATTATTGCAGTAATGAATTGGACCCTCACCCTGTTAAACTTCACCAAGTTGTTCTGTAAGCATTTATTACTGCAGTATTGAATAGGACGCCCACCCTGTCAAACTTCACCAAGTTGTTCTGTAAGTATTTATTACTGCAGTAATGAATAGGACGCCCACCCTGTCAAACTTCCACAAGTTGTTCTGTAAGTATTTATTACTGCAGTAATGAATAGGACGCCCACCCTGTCAAACTTCCACAAGTTGTTCTGTAAGTATTTATTACTGCAGTAATGAATAGGACGCCCACCCTGTCAAACCACATTAAGTTGTGCTGAAAGTATTTATTATTGCAGTAATGAATTGGACCCTCACCCTGTCACACTTCACCAAATTGTTCTGTAAGTATTTATTACTGCAGTAATGAATGGGACCATCACCCTGTCAAACTTCACCAAGTTGCGGTGTAAGTATTTTTGACTGCAGTAATGAATAGGACCCTCACCTTGTCAAACTTCACCAAGTTGTGATGTAAATATTTATTACTGCAGTAATGAATGGGACCCTCACCCTGTCACTCTTCACCAAGTTGTGCTGAAAGTATTTATTACTGCAGTAATGAATCGGACCCTCACACTGTCACACTTCCACAAGTTGTGCTGAAAGTATTGATTATTGCAGTAATGAATTGGAACCTCACCCTGTCAAACTTCACCAAGTTGTGATGTAAATATTTATTACTGCAGTAATGAATGGGACCCTCACCCTGTCACTCTTCACCAAGTTGTGCTGAAAGTATTTATTACTGCAGTAATGAATTGGAACCTCACCCTGTCAAACTTCACCAAGTTGTGCTGAAAGTATTTATTACTGCAGTAATGAATTGGAACCTCACCCTGTCAAACTTCACCAAGTTGTGCTGAAAGTATTTATTACTGCAGTAATGAATTGGAACCTCACCCTGTCAAACTTCACCAAGTTGTGCTGAAAGTATTTATTACTGCAGTAATGAATTGGAACCTCACCCTGTCATACTTCACCAAGTTGTGCTGAAAGTATTTATTACTGCAGTAATGAATTGGAACCTCACCCTGTCAAACTTCACCAAGTTGTGCTGAAAGTATTTATTACTGCAGTAATGAATTGGAACCTCACCCTGTCAAACTTCACCAAGTTGTGCTGAAAGTATTTATTACTGCAGTAATGAATTGGAACCTCACCCTGTCATACTTCACCAAGTTGTGCTGAAAGTATTTATTACTGCAGTAATGAATTGGAACCTCACCCTGTCAAACTTCACCAAGTTGTGCTGAAAGTATTTATTACTGCAGTAATGAATCGGACCCTCACCCTGTCACTCTTCACCAAGTTGTGCTGAAAGTATTTATTACTGCAGTAATGACTGGGATCCCCCCCCTGTCATACTTCACCAAGTTGTGATGAAGAGTTTGGCTGCAGCCGGAGGCGGGTCCAGACGTCATTGCGCCGTGACGTAGTTCTGCGCGGTTGCTAGGAGACGGTGTGGACGCGGCCGGCGCACTCTGTGGGGGAAGGGTCATACGCCGGGATCCGCGGCCGGAGCTCGGACACTGCCCACCTCCCGGTCCTTACACCGTCCTCCATCCTCCAGGCCCGGGAGAGGGACAGCTCGGCACCGGCGGCATCGGCATCGGCATCGGCATCGGCATGGTGAGTGACAGGGCCCTGACCCCCCCCCACACCCCTCCCCCTCCCCCTCCCCCTCCCCCCACACACACAACTCCCCCCCCCACACACCCCCCTCCCCCTCCCTCCTCCTCCCCCTCCCCCTCCCCCTCCCCCCCCT